>NC_058031.1:19516649-19826049 GCF_019176455.1 Solea senegalensis
TTCAATCCCTCCTTTGAACAATCACGTAATACGTTGGGGTTCTTTTTGTACGACAAACTATACTATGACATTTTTGAGTGATTTTGGACGACATACTAAACTATGACTTTTTTGACTGATTTTGGACGACATACTATACTATGACTTTTTGACTGATTTCGGATGACATACTATACTATGAGTTTCTAGGGTGTTTTAGGACTACATAATAACATGTTCATCCCTAATGTTGGTGTAGTGGTTAGTTCTCTTGCCATTAACACAGTAGTCCAGGGTTCAATACCTGCTTTGAACAGTTGCTCTATAACTGGAACATTTTGGGGTTTTTTTTTGTACGACATACAAATTTTTTTTTATTTTTGAGTGATTTTGGACGACATACTTTACTATGACTTTTTTGACAGATTTTGGATGACATACTATACTATGACATTTTTTGACTTATTTTGGACGACACACTGTCCTGTGACTTTTTTGACTCATTTCGGGCGACATACTATACTACAACTTTTTTTACTAATTTTGGATGACATACTGTACTATGACTTTTTTGACGGATATTGGACGACTTACTTTACTATGACTTTTTGGACTGATTTTAGACGACATAATATACAATAACTTTTTTGACTCATTTCGGGCGACATACTATACTATGACTTTTTTGACTGATTTTGGACTACATACTATACTTTTGACTGATTCAGATGAAATACTATACTACTTGACTTTTTGACTGATTTGGTTGACATACTGACTTTTTGACTGGATTTTGGACTACACTTTACTGACTTTTTGAATTTTGGACTATACTTTTTTGACTGATTTTGGACGACATACTATACTATGAAATTTTTTTAATTTTTTTGGACGACATACTATACTATGACTTTTTTGACTCATTTTAGACAACATACTTTACTATGACTTTTTTGACTGATTTCGGCCGACATACTTTACTATGACTTTTTTGACTGATTTCGGTCGACATACTATACAAAATATAGATTTTTGGCCTGATTTTGGACTACGTACTAAATTATGATTTTTTTTGTGATTTTTTCGACAACATACTAAACTGTGAATTTCTGGTGGATGACATATTAAATTCTGAATTTTTTTGTGCAGTTTTGGACAAAATACTTAACCATGAATTTTTGGTAACTTTTTGGACGACAAACTAAACGATGAGATTTTGGTGCAATTTTGGATGACATACTAAAGTATGTTTTTTTACAAGATGTTATCCTCTTGTATTTGCATAATGAACATGTGCTTCATAGCACATGCGCTTGCCGGTTTGTCCACTCGGGCATCCGGAGGAATATGGCTAAGCAAGATGGTGACCTCCACAAAGCAAGGCCTTTGCTCTAAAGTGCATATGAAATGCTGCCATGTATTCTCCTCTGCACCTGAACCTCTGTCCTTGCTCTATGAAAGTGTGGCGACGCTAAAAGTGTCGGCATGTCAAGTCAAACAGTGTGTGTCACTTCACTGATTTTGATAAATAATCAATTTTTCTTCATGCATGGATCATATATAAATGTGGTTTTACACACTGAAATACATTCACTGGTCACTTTGTTGTAGACAAGGTCAAGACAACCTGCCGAAGTTCAATTAGAATGTTTTAGATCTCCTGTTTTATGTCTAATGTTTACAGATAATTATTCAAAAAAGAGAAAATATTCAGGGAGCAAGAGTTGTCTGGAGGTGAAAATGCCTCTTTGATTCTCAAGGTCTGAGAAAGAGTGGTTCAAAATGATAGAAAGGCATCAGTAATTAAAATAACAACTTATCACAAACAAGGTTTGCACTCCTGCCACTTTATTAGGTGTACTGTGTATCTAATAAGCGAGTAGGTGTTTAAGGGCAACCGCACAGTCTGGGCACATCAGATACGTCAGACACTGATGACACTAGGATAATGCATTAAACTAAAGTTACTGAAGCTTGGACATATGCCAGCTGATACAGGGCGTCTGGAGAGGTGATGAGGAAATCAAACACCTCCAGGTGCTTTACAACCTTTCAACACCCACCTGCCTCTCTACACTTCAGCTTCCTCACATCACTGTTTTCAATGTGAGAGAGAGTGAGAGAGAAAAACGGTGGTAGAGTCTGAATCAAGATGATCTGGATCAAGCACATAACATGTCTGTACCTCCTGTCTGAGTCATCTCACCAGATGATGTGCTGGACCTGACGTTAGGTCACTGGTGAAAAAAAAACGGCCCACATTCAATAGATGCTCTTGCTGCGCGTCAACGCGAGAGTTTTGCTTGGGGGTAAATGTGTATATTAACCCTTAGAACACAGAGCATTTGCATTACTATGTTTAAACGTACAGTATATACAAAGGCTATGAGAATGTACAATATAGAGTGTCTTATATCCTTTTTTCAGCACAACTTAGGCAACCTGATGGAAAAAAAAAAGCACTCAAAATGTTTAAAATCGGATTGAATTTGTGAAAAAGACAAAAGAAAAATGCTCTATTTTCTGTGACTTTGTGAATAATTGCTACTTTATATCCCTAATAAAAATGCGATATAAAATGAATCATAACTTTGACTCAACAACACATAAGAAGACAAAAAAAAAACATGGGTGCTTTGTGCCATGTGAGCACTAAGGGTTAAAGTGTAAAGTAAGCAGTGGAGAAACTTTAACTCATATTATAAATAACAAATAGTGATGCCATTGTCTACATCTCTGTGTGTGTGTTATTTACATTATAATGAATGACACAGATTGTCCACATTAGTCTATGACCTACAGACCAGAGCAGGCAAACACAAGATCTATTGATTTAAAGGCTAGTGCTGGGTGGCTTTATGGTTTTACAGTATCATTATGGCCCCACATGCAAAACAACTCACTTCTTTTCTCAAAGACTCTTTGGCCCAGTGGCAATTACTATGGTGCTTTTTCTTGCTGAGTCACATATCAAGGAAGTAGGAAGAAAAGAAATGCTCCTCATCTCAGCGATATCATCATAGTCTTCATTGAGTCAGATATCTTATGATGTGCGTGACGCTAATGGAAGTTTTAAACTTTGTGCCGCTCAGGTTTCCGTACAGTCATTGCTGTAGGTTTCCATAACAAAGACGTCAATGTTGGATGGGGTTAAAGCAGTGATTCTGGTTGGTCTAAGATAATCATTTTCCAGTTCGCTGATGTTCACTGTCAACATGTGACGTTTATTGTTGTATTTATGCAACTTCATCCTTTAGGAAAATGACAGCAGTATAAAACACCTGCTCTCAATCACACACACACACGCACGCTCATTTCCATGACTTTAGAGGACATTGCATTGACTTACATTCATTTCCTGGGTACTGACACTAACCTTAACCATAATTACTGTACTACTGGTCTAATCTTAACCCTGACCCTAAACTTAACCAAACCCTAACCTCTGCAAACCTTTAAAACATGTCTTCATGTTAAAATGTAACAATTTACATTACAGGGACTTGACTTTTGTCCCCATATGGAAGACAAGTCTCCACTATGTAACTGTGGGGACCTAAACAGATTTTGGTCATTTTGGGAAAGTGAGGACCAGCCAAAAATGTCCTCACTGTGCATTACTTGGAGTTATGAGGACAAGATCCAAGACATGTTATGTCCATAACACATTTGCACATACACACTCACGCCCACAGGAAGTAACAACTTGTTACAGCAATGTGTGTTTTCTACATGTGTACATTGAAACGTAGCCTGAAGGCATCTCAACAACACAGTGTCTGTCATAAATTCACACCACTCCTCCTCCTTCTGTGTAAACATGGACTCTTATGTCAGGCATCACATGAGGAAAAGATCTCTTTATGGCTCATACGCTGGAGAGCTGATTGAGCAATAATCACATACACAATCACATACATGGTAGTTAATACAATATATACACTTCCATCTTTCAATCTATGTTGTCAATGTAGATTTAATGAAATAATAATACAAAACATTATTGTTCTCAAGGCTGGTTTATCCACAGGGTAAATTTTCTAGTCCACAGTCACTAAAGGCCTCAGGTTCACTTTAATTTAATTAATGTCAGACTGGTACCAACTGTCCTCACATCATCTAAAGAGGATATTTTGTTTATGTATTGGTTCATATTGGGTTTATATATTAAGGATATTGAAAACCTTTTTGTTTTTTATTTTTGTTTCTGTTTTTAAATGTTATGTGTGTGTGTGTGATTCGCTGCTGCATCAGTGGCAGATACTGGGGATTTTAAAAAACACCCACGGCAGACAAGAGCACAAAAATAGACATAATTGTGTGAAAAGCAATGAAACAACACGACACGGTAATTAAGATTAAAAATAAAGGTTTGGAGGTTTAATCAGATCTTATGATCAGATCAGATGTTTTTCCTCACATTCTTTACAGAATATTGCCCGCAGCTTTTCAGCTCCTTTAAATAATATTTACTCAAATATTGACTCAGCTTTTTTTTAAATGTTCTCTTCTCTTTACTTTGAACTTTGAAAAAGGTGCGTGTTGTTCAGACTAATTGTCTCGGAACAATGAGTGACTTTTAACTTGCAGCCAGGCCCGGCCGACATGATATGGTCAAAGTGAGTGACCTCACCAAGAGATAAACGTGCAGTGTATACACATGGAGCGCTGGTGAATTCCATCTGTGCTGCTCCCTGGTGACACCCAGCATGACCCACCTCGTTAGATGGAGTGGCTCCAGGCGGGTCCATGATTGCTCTGACTCACTGTTCATTTGTCCAGGTTTCTTCATGTGTGACTTGTCCTTTTTTTAAAAAAAATAAAATAAAAAAAATTGTTATAAATTATAACATTTGACACAGTTGGATTGTGCAACTCTGTGTCAGCAGCATTCCCGTGCTGTAGGTCGACGTGGACAGTTGATGTTTGTATATGTACATGTTATGGGTGCAAAAATTTTGGGAAAAAAAAGTCTGCCTCAAAAACTTTTGCACTTTTCTCAAAGAAATGTTGTCTCTGTGAAACAGGGTACCCTGAATGTAAAATAGAGATTTGGAACAGCTTCAAATTATCTAAAACACAACCACAGTGCTTCCTCCAATGTTCACAGGCAAATACTTAGATATTTAACAATATACTCTAATTTAGAAATGGTGTATTTGACCTAAATCTGACAATTAACTCATAATACATCTTATGCAAATTAGCAAATTAGGTTAACTGAAACACTTGCAAACTATCAAAACAATTTAAAAAGCTCAACAAAACTAATATTATAAGGGGTTTCTCCAAATTGAACACAAAATGCCACTTTTAATGACTCCTGCAGTCTCATAATGATTCAACCTCTTCATGACAAGCATCTTTAGTACTTGGTAGAGTAGCCTTTGGCTGTTTATGACCTGCTGCACGCATGATGCAGTACAGAATCCCAAAACCTCTTTGGCTTATTTATAAAGTTTTAAGCAAAGTGGAGCCATGTAGTATGTGCCTTATGGAAACTGCAACCTCAGTTCCTGCTTGTCAGTTTTGACCGCCTGCCTCCTCAGGACTCTGGTGGCAGGCATTGATAGCGTCCTCTTTCTTACGTCCACGTAGTGTCCCCACTGTTCCTTTAACTTAAAACTTGCAAACTATGCTTCCAACTGTATCTCCACAGTACCTCCTTTGCTATCCTTTCATATCCTTGTCATTGCCACTATTTCTACCATGCAATCAAGCGTTACCATCATTACCAGCAGTCAAGTATTTGTTGGTTCTCTCTAGCACGCATTAGTTGCATCAGGTGTGCTTGAGACAACACGTGATTTTGCAAATGTGTGCACTTTTGAGGAATTCCAGGGGTTGAATAATGTGGACACTGTAGTAGTCATTAAAAGTAGGATTTAGTGTAGAACCCGGGTCTTCTTGCTGCAAAGGCAAGAGTGCGAACCACTACACCAACCGTGTGGCCCTACCTCAAAATGATCCTTGATGTATTGCACAGTAAGCTAGGAAATTTCCATGAGCCTTTAAAAACACATGCATCTCCAGTTTCTTACACAACCAGACACATGTTAAACGTACTGACTTGGACCCTTTGTCCATTTCACTCACTGTCAGAAACAAGGAATTCATTCTGTTAGGTCTTATCAGGGTTAAACATGGGTTTACAAGGAGCTTTGCCGTTTCTACCTCCAAAAAAGAATGTCTTCTGTGACTCAGTATGATAACAGACTCTAAACCAATAAAACAAAAATGGGATGCAAATACATTGACATTCTAGTCCGGCTCCAGTTTTTAAGATCAAGAAAACATCTTTGAAAAATGTTTTCCACAAATCTGTGTTTTGATTTATTGGCCTTGACTTGAGTTGCTATGAGCCTATCATCAGAACTTATGTAATTTATCAAATCGGTAGGTTACAGTCGTTCATCTAGGGAGGGGGAAAGAAGCTCCCTCTGCACTAGTACATTGAAAATGTGTGTACATGTACACCCTCTGACAATCAGTCTGATTATATGGAAAAAAAGAAAAACGTACAACGTGTCACTGACTTGATTTTCATATGCAACTCTCACGCTGAAGATCACAATTATTATTTAAACCTATTTATTTAGCAAATGGAAATAAGTGATGCATTAATCAGGACATATTTTCTAATCAATCCGCTTCAGTATTGTTGTTCAGCATTGGTGTTTTACAGCAGTTAGCACCTGTAATGTTGCATCACTCTCTTCTCTACTGCTTCGCTGCTTATTTGCTCTTTCCAAATTTCAAGGATTTGATCTGGACTACGAAACACGCACTCATTACCACATTATTAGGTACACTAGACACTTTAGTAGTGTTTCAGAGTTTGATGTGTCTGTGCAAAGATGCATAGACATGATTGGCAGACTAGATATTTTGTGTTCGGTACCTAATAAAGTGGACTTCCCTTTGCTCTCAGTGGAAGTATATGGAAGCAGTGCCCCCATGTGGTCAAAGATAATACACCTACATGACATGACATGGTGTGGATGGTTTTGTATGACATTACATGGTACAAAGCTAAAGAGATACTGTACTTTGAGGTTTTATCGACCAGGAATTTGCCTCTCAGGCTACTACAACTCTGTAATGTTTCCAGCAAGCTATGCCCATGAAAGGGTTATATTTGTGTAAGGAGTCAGATCCATGTGGTAATGTTAGAATCTCCATAGACGGGGTGGGATCCACATGGGAGCCAGAGAGAAAAAGCTGCCTGAGAGACTCAGAGTAGGGCAAGAAAATGTTTCCTCCACAAAAGAACCTGTTCTGCCAGAATCCTTCATCCCTGCTGTCTCAGGGCGTGTCTTCTAAAAAAAAGTCCAGCCCATTGAGGGTTTGACACCAGGCCTCTGGAGGACTGAGTCCTGTGTACGGACTGAGAGGCTCACCTTGGACACCATTGCGGTCACAAGTAGACACTGGAGTTAAACTCAAATACAGTAAATATTTCAAAACTGCATTTTATTGTACACCACACAATAGTACTAGTAGCAGAAATATGAGCTTGCCCTCTCTCTGTCTAGGTTCATAATGGACAATATAAAAACAAGAACCCTGAAATACTGTGCTTGGCATTTCGCTGAGGGAAACACTGGAAAAGTGAAAGGTTCCTTCAAAAAAAACCAGGATCTCTTTCATCTACTGGATCAAGTTACTGTTTAACTTCATATGAATCAGTATTAAGATTAATTACAATCCAGCACATCAGCATTCAAGGCTTGTATTTTTGAAATTTCGGTTAATTATTTTACAAAAAAAACAGGACTGTGAGGACAACTTCATGATTAAGTGCATCCTAAAACAACAGTGGACTGTAAAACAAGTTTAACCTGCTGTAAATAACCCTCCTGTTCATACAGAGATCCTAATAACACTTTTCAAAGTATGGTAAATGACAAGGGACAAAATCCACACTAGTCCTTTTTTTTTTAGAATTTGTTCAAGGTGCTATTTCAAACCAACACAAAGCTTCAGTCCTCCTTTTAATTATTTAATTTGAAACAAACCAGTTCCCTCCCAGTGAATATAGGCCTCGGTCATGAAACTCTATGAACATTTGTGCCAGAAACAAAATATGTTATTATCTTCATATAAACATGAGATCTCAGTGACCTTTGACCACCAAAATATAATCAGTTCATCTTTGAGTGCAAATGAGCCAGATTTCCAGAATTCCCCCCACATGGTGTTTTTAAGATAATGTTTCAGAAAACTATACTTGACTATTAAACTATTAAAGTGACTCTCAAACGATACAATTTACAACTCGGTTTATAAACAGCAGTGACGCGTTAAATTGGGTCCTTGTAGAAGTCATTTATTTCAACAGTCTGCAGGACCTGTCGAGCTTTACAAAAATACCCCAAATACTGTACACGGATTCTCAACATGTATAAAACATATTTACAACTCCAGTTAACAGGGACAAATGCAAAGACAAAAGAAAAAGGCTTGAAATGCTCTGATCGACGTAAAAAAAACTCACCAGAACCCTCTAATCTGTAATGTACACAAATATAAAAATGGTAAACAAAAGCATTTTTTTTTTTTTTACAGTTTGTGCTGAGATGAATTCAAAGAGAGAGTTTTACAATGTGTAAAACATTTGTCAGATTTGAACCATACACAGTATTTTCGGTTAAGTACTTACAAGATTGAAATGTGACATTACAGTTGGGTTTACTGTAAAATGTGCAGCAAAAATTATTCAAAAGTAAACATGTTCCCATTGAGAAACAAAGAGCCAAACCCTCCGGCTGCTACTGACATTTATTAGCTGGAATGTTTTTTATGTTTATGTTTATGTTTTTTATAAAACAATGATTTAAAAAAAAAGAAGAGTGTTTCCAGTTTTCATCCAATCAGAAGTGCACTTACATACTTATATACATGGCCCTCAAATGACACACATTCATTTCCTCAGTCAGTTCAGCAGCAACATGTTTCCCATTTTTAATTACAAAGTCTTTCAATTAGAAGGCACAGCGATGTCCTTTTCTCATTTAATCTGGAGGAGCTTCATCTTGTTTCCTAATTTAAAAAAAGGGAAACAATTAGGTTGTTGAAAATTATCCCTGAAGGAAAAACCTTTGGAGCAACACTTACCCAGGCCCTTAAGAAATTTGTTCACGCCACTTGGCTCCGGCTCAGGATACGAGTCGAGATACTCGGCCACTCTGGTTTCAAAAAGACCTGAGACAGAGATGGAAATCAGTTTAACTTTGTTGTTCTGGTGTTTACATGCATAGTTAGAATTTTCTTGGGTCATATGACTTGTTTAAAAATGATTTGATTAAACACTACATTTATTTAGAATGAGCAAACCTCTGACTTTGATTATGAAATTAAATTGAGATTAAATTAAATATTTTCTATATACAGTATACTGAAAGATGCACCATGCAGGCAAAGTCAACCTTTTTATATTTTGTTGATTAAGGTTTGCGTTCATTTAGTGTAGCATGGCAGCATTAAAGCTCAGGTAGGCAACGAAATGTTGGTGTTATTGATCAGAAATTCCAAAATCTTTCAGCATAATGTGAATCAAGTGATATGAATGTGTAAACAACCCTTTGGTGGTAGTAGTAACAACTGCCTACACTGCAAAGCAACCGAAAAAAGGAAAGCGTCTAAAAGGAAGTCAGATTATAAATAATAGACCATACACAGTAAAGTGGACGTAGTCTTCCCTTTTGCCACAGGATGCCAATTTGGAAGTAATATGTTGAATAGGCACCGAGGGGAAACTCCAGACGGTGAAAAAACAACTCTGTTCGAATGGAAGTCACTCTCTCTACTGTCAGGTCTTCTTCAATAGAACATGATCATTTTGTAAACTATTTTCCCATTTAAAGGAAAATAGACAATGAAGATGCACAGGCAGTATGAGTGGATACCAGTGTGATTGACAGCTGGTATCGTCCAATAGGAGCCTGGTTACGTGTGACGACAGTAAACTTCAGTCTACACAATCTCAGCACGGTGGCAGTCAAATCACCAATGTGATTCAAAACAGGATTTCAGATTCCTGCGGGTGACGTCATGACTAGTTTGCCACACAATAAATCTTGTCAATAACAGTGAAGCATTTCAAAGATGGAGAAATTGCATCATGTCTGTGGGAGGAGGGGCATAAGACGGAGGTGAGCACAGCTTTAAGAGAAATGAATCAGAATCTCAGATTCATATTGAACCATGTAGAATGAATCAGTGTTTGCTTGAAGGACAAGCAGAGAACATTCACATTTGTAAGAATTTGTGTATGCGCAAACTTTGTTTTCTCCTGAAATTTAAGTTGGTTTTTTTTTTTAACTTAATTGACCATTAAGGCTACTGGCACTGTCCCATCACAGTTACCTCTTCCTCCCCCCTTGCGCAGCTCTTTGTCCTGAATGAAACCAGCAAACATCTGAGTGTCCATGAAGAACTGCAGGAACTGGCGCACTCCGCGTGAGGGGTGGGATTTACGGAAGCTGTCGCGCTGAAGCTCCCTGCTTCCACTGGAGGACTCGACCATGTGGAGGGGATAATGGCCGACCAGCTCCACAAAGAACCGCACAAAACCCTCTGACACCAGAGCGCTCAGGTCAGCCGGCTGGCCTGCACAGATGAACGGACGAAGAGAAAAGGTTCAATAAGAGGACTAACAATTATTTTCATATTCTTTTAAACTGTCAATTATTTTCTCAATGAATTCATTAGTTGTTTGGTCCATAAAATGACTTCCAAATGATGATGTCTTTTGTGAAAAATGATTGTGTTTGAATGACTTTGTTAGAGCAAACAAAATATTCACATTTAAATCATCTAAAATCATTCACGCCAAATGTTTTTACATAATTAATACTTCAACGTTTTTATAGTTGAGCTTGTATGTGATGTGCTGCAAGTGACTATCTAAATAAGAGTAGTTAGTCATTGGAGAGCATCTGATTAGTTTGAAGTACCCAGTGAAGTAGCACGGTATTCAGCTGATATTTACAATTTGTTTCTAAACAGCCACTTGTGGGTAAAAAGAGAAGAGCATGATGGTGTTATTATAAAAACAGAACCTGAAAATAGTTCTCTCCCTATAGATAAGAAGAAAAAGCAACTCTATGAAACCTTAAGAACCCTAACCCCATTCCTCATCGGGGTGCTGGCACCCTGCCTCCCACAGCTTTATGAAAGGTTCAAATACCTGACTGTCACACCAGTTAGTGGTGAGTGGAAGTGGGTTATAAAAGCCTCTAAGAGCGTGCCTACACCAATACTGACTTCTTTAATTTCAATTCTCCTTACCAGTTGCAAACACACATCTCAAATGAGAGAATTAATGTTAGCAACTTACAGGGTTGATTGTAATTAGATCCCTTATGTGTAAGAACTTATTTTCAAGATCACTTTATGTATGTAGTGTATATGTATTTATGTACACCTGAGCTGTGTTTCTTCTGTGAAAAGGAACTTCTAAATGTATTTCCGCTTCAGAAAAAATGTTTCAAACCAACCTTAGTGGCATGAGCTGTATAATCATAATTACACGTCTGACTGCAAACTTAGTAGCATAACAGAACAGGGTTTGGTTGAACAGTTGCTACTTTCGCTTAATATGAAACCATTGTTACAAACGGTTCCCCTTTTCTGCCAGAGAGGAAGTGAGTCCCAAAGCTGATAACTGTATTTACACACTACACGACGATCAAGTCAAGAGAGCGTCTTTTAGATGTGGGTCTAAATACAAATGGAGTTACTACAGCCTGAGTGGAAGTGGGGGAGGGATCAGTTTGAGAAAGGCCTGTAGTGTCCATTACACCAACCTCCACATCGGTCTTCATCCTCCTGTCCCAGGATAACGTCTCTCTCCTCCAGGATCTGCTGCAGCGCCGCCTGCAGTTTACTGGGCAGGATGCAGTCTTCATCACCCAGCTGTCACACATCACATGAAAGGTGATGAGACCAGAAACTGAAGATTACGGTTGAGCTGGGTTAGGGTTAGTGTGATTTCATGATTTTATATTAGGACTGCAATTAATTAATATGTCTAATATTTTCTGGTTTAACGGATTAGTCTGGTCCACAAAACAAAGTCAATTTAAAATAATAACAATAAAAAAATGTTGATTGGTGTTTCCTAATTCTCAAAATGATGTTGTCAACAACCTTAAATTACATATCTATTATTTATTTGTGATATAGAGAAATTTAACCAGAAAATATTCACATTTAAGAAGCTGAAATATCAACAAACTTGTTTATTTATCTAAAAGAAAATACTTGATTGATTATCAAACTAGTTGACAATTAATTTAGTAATGGTTGCATCCACCTATATTATATACAAGTATCTTTGTCTCTGCAGCACCTTTGTCGCCCTCAAAACACCGCACTCCAACAAGTGCGGGCAAAGCTACGTTTCCACTGGGACCACACCTATCATTCACCATTATATGCTGCGCTGTGTGTGTACACACCTGAATGACAAACTTGTCTGCACACAGATCCACTATGAGCACCTGGAAAAGACAGAGGAGTAAGAATGACAGTTACAGACTGAACTGAGCTCACTATTTCACAATAAGAGACACACTACAACCTGTTTTTCCAAAACTAGTCAATGCCATTTGTGCCATTATGGAGGTCCTAATGCAGCCAAACGCGTGGCATTAAAAACATTTTACAGACAGATCTACAGGTCTACTTAATACAGCAAACTAGGAAATGACATGAAGATTTGTGACAGACCTCCTCGATGGGAAGCTCTAGAAGCTGTGGGAGGCATGGTGCTAGCACACCGATGAGGAATGGGGTTGGGGAGCAGCTGATGTCGAGCATACTGGCTGGCAACACGGGCACAAATGTGTGCTGCCAGGTGAATGGATACAGCAGTGCCAGGGCTGCGTGGCCACACCGGGACAACACACTGCAGAGGAGAGGATATGAGGTGAAGGTTAAACACAAAAACACTCTTCAGTTCTCACACTGATCATATGACGCATAGACATCACTCATAGTCCCAAAAAACACAAGTGTCCGACGACTTTGCGGTTAATGACTCACTCGATGATTCGTTTCCACCACATTTTCAAAGGTGACCAACTGTAACAGCTGTGAGTGAACTGAACGTGTGTATCAAACAATTTTCCCAACACACAATTGATCTGTGCTAATGCTCTTAGCATCACATTCACTACCCCTATTTCTGGTGAAACTTCATTCCTGTGTGGTCAGATGCCGTGAATTACTGCATCTCCTCCATTTCCTTTTGATTGATCAAGTTCTGCAGCTTAATACTTTGCAAAGATCTGTGCTTTATGAAAACCACAATTGCCTAATTAGTTCTTCATTTAAGTGACTATTGTTCTTAAAGAACGTGCACTCTCCCTTTCAAACTGCTGTTAATAAAAAAATAAATAAAAAAAACTTTACCAATTTCTTTGAACTAATTTGAAACCACTTTTTATACAAAGTCCTACAACATTTAATATCCATATCAACTGCTGGATGAGCTTTTCAAACCCTTCAGTCAGTCAGCAGCCTGGTGATGCTGTCTCCACCCCAACAATTCAATCAATGTTTTATTACCTCTGCCAAGGAGGTTGCTTTTTTTGGTTGTGTCTGTCTGTCTGTCTGTCTGTCTGTGAGCAGCATACCTTGAGAAGGACTGATTTGGATTACATTTCTGGTTATGCAGGTTATAGCCCAGAGATGAAATGATCAGATTTCGGTGGCAATTACAGAATTCTAGATTCAGGATTTCTTTAAACAATTGTTAACCTTGCAAAATAGGGGATTGTATTGACACTGTTGGAAACTGAGTGGCCTTGGTGGAGGATTAACACTCTCTGAATGTTTTATCCCCCCCAATATTTATTATATGATAGTTGGGTTATTCACTTTCACAGTTAAACACAATATGCACTAGTTTGTACCTCAATACTGTGACAAATACGTGATTGGACAAAAACCATGTGCATGACTCTCAAAGATACAAAGGACACACATTATCAGTACACTTAGTATTGTGTTAGTGTAAGTAAAATTCTATTATATTTTATTATAATTTTCTTTTAATTTAAGTAAATTTTTCAAATATGTGTGATGTCTTGTATCTGCTGATAATGTAAAGTGTTTTGTTGTGGCTCTGTAAAGCCCAATGAGACATTAAGTGACAAATGTGTAAATAAACCTGATTCGACTGGGGATTGTTTTTGTGAACCAGAGTTCAGTGTATAAAGCGATAATTGACACTGTTCCCGTGGGATGTAATCAACCACTGATTACCTGGCATATGATGTATTTTGTAAATAGCCTACGTTAATACATTCCTTCTCAACACTGGTGCCTAAGTGGCCCTGCGGTGCTGTTTGCATTTTAATCACAAGAGTACCTGAGTTTGTCTGCAATGAAGATGACTCTCCTCTCAAGCAGGATGGAAGCAAACACCTGCAGGAGTCTCCCGACACTGAGACACTGCAGCAGGCTGTCAAAGTCAACGTGCTCTAATCTGGAGTCCACAGGGCGACACAAAGTGAGCACCTGGGGGAAAAGATCATACAGATTAAGATTCCACAGTGTATGTGAATGGCTGACTGCGTGAAAACATGGAAAGCGGTATGTTATGCAAGACTTCTATGTTCAGTTGCTGTTGTCCTCGTTTGTCACTGTGGGTCTGTTTGAATGCAAGTAGACTGAAACCAGTTAAAAAGTGGAGTCAAATTCCTTGAATGTGTACACATGCTTGGCCAACAGAGCTGATTATGATAATGTGGCTGGAGTAGGATGGATTTAGGAATTTAGAAATATAAGCTGGCATCTCACAAAACACCAAACATATGGAAGAAGAAAGTAGTGATGTTGCAGCATTTCCAATGAATTGATTCACTTATTGTGACTCTGGAAACACTAAACAGTAATGACCAAACGGATTACTGTTAACGGTTACATATATGCAGCTGTCCTAACTTGAACCCTTCAAAGCTGTAATAGTTATCCCTATTGTTTACACAGATAACCTCCCATTCTGAGTCACTCTGAGTCTGAAAAAGGAGTGGTTAGACGGAACAAAACTACTAATTAACATTTCCTTTTTTGGTTTCAGGTTTACCTCATTCCCAGAGCCAGGGAGGAAGCTTTTGACAGTGACTGTGCGTCCAGGGGCGGGAAAAGGGGCCTCCATCACACTACGCATAAAAGGGTAAACCAGTGCTGGGGAAATCTCCCTGCGTCGTTCTACCTCCTCCAGAATCTGGGCAGAGAGAACCACGCAAATCACAGAGAGTCCTGAAGGAAGTAGAGCTGATTAAAGTCTAAACAATAGAGCGGAGGCAAAATGCAGCTCTGCATGACAATGCAGCTTTCCTCCATATCACATTCACACTTAATGTTTGTAAAAATGTCACTTGGCCAACTGGAAAAAGGAGTAACAACAACACATAGTACACAAGTACTACAACCACTATACATGGTCACGTTACCTTTGCAAAAAGGTTGAAACAGCCCAGCTTGCTGACAATGCAATGCACCTCAGGAAGCCTCTTCCCCTTTCCACTTGGCTTAAAGATACACATACAATCTCAGGTCATAAAGTATGAAACAACAGAAATATATTATCCATGTATGACATTTCACATTTACCTACAACATTCTGATAAACAGGAACACAGATGTACATTAAATCTTACATTTAAAACAATTAAAACCAACTTTCTTTGGGAAGAAAAAGGGGAAACATTATGAAATTCTTCTTGCTCTCGGTCATTTGATTCAGAAGTGGTATGGTCTGTGATTCACTTCTCCTCAGAGATGATGAGTAAGCACATGGCCGGCAGCCATGTCATCACACACACACACACACACACACACACACACACACACACACAAACAGGTTTGCACAGCTATTCTTCTTAGGACACTACATTGACTTCTAATCCAGCCTAAACAAAGCATAACGCATAAATTAACGTCTAACCCTAACCTTAACCTAACAATTCAAATCTTAGCCCTTAACTTAACCAGTTCCTCAGAAAGGAGGTTTCTACTATGACTACTGGTCCTGACAAACACACACGCACAGACAGACACACTAACACACACAAACACTAGGGACAATGACTCAAATGCAAACATGAGCTTATCCACACTCACCAGGATCTTACGGCAGTAACAAAACCAACGACTGCCGTCTTCTCCAGTCAGGACAAATGAGAAGGTCTCACTGAAAGCACAAGATCAATACACAGGAAATTAAATCTGTTCATTTGTATTGACTAAATTCAGATGGAAAACATTTTTTGAATACAAGCATTATTCCTTAAGACAGTATTTAAAAAATGTCTTCAGGTAATAATCTAACTCAAAAAATGCTTTTGTGAATACTGTTTCTTTTCTGGAGATACAAGATAGTGCAAAAACACAAAATAGGTAGAAGAACAGTTGTGTCTAATGTTTATCTAAACTAAAAACAGTGGAGCGGCAATCATAACCCACACTACAACAATTACCATAACAACTAGAAATAAACAAGGCCCTATAGCCCTTAGCACTTAAAGATTTAATTAGATCAGATGAAACTTAATGATAGCTGTGGGGTATTCAGGTTGTTGCAGCAGCGTTATATGAGTTACAGATGACAGCTGAGGATATAAACAGGAAAAGAGGAAATGGGGATATTAAACATGGCATAATTGATAATTAGGGTGGCAGAATTAAGTCTAAATACCGCAGAAGAAAGAAGTTAACACACGTCAAAGATATACAGTGACAACAATAGAAGATACCAACAGAAAGGAGATGAATGAAAGTTTTATACAAATAACTAAGTATCACAATATCGTTATAATTAGCTTTTAAAATGTTGCTGACCTGGGCATGTGAGCAGAGGGCTTCCAGTCCAGTGAGTCCGGGAAGCAGAACTTAGGAATAACCCTCAGTTGATCCTCAGCCTCTCTGGAGACCCGTGAGGACTTCTCAAACTGAAACAGATCAACTCCAAATGAATACAGCTTCTTCTTGAAGGACATGAGAGGAAAATGTGACCAATTAACTACATACATACATAATATGATTCTACAGAAATGATTTCTGTTAAAATTTTAGTGCATGTCTTTCAAATATAAATAAATATCTGATACATTCAAACCATTGACAAGTGAGTTCACATGTTGATTAAGCCCACATGACTCTCTCTGTATTTCTCAGTATAGTATATAATCCATCTCATTTTGTTTAATATGACAAGACAGATAGGAGCAAGAGCAACAGTGTGCTAGTAAAGCCAGGCAGCTGCAAACAATCAGACTGAAAACACAAAGGAGCTCCCACGAGAAGCTTCAGAAGTGAATTCTACTGCTCAAATAACCAAGTAGTTCAGTGATTGATGGGATAAACTTTCCCTGCCCCCGTCCGTCCCATGCGCTGCTGGTGTATACACACAAACACAGCCCAATCTGGTCTGAAAGTTTCCTAAATTTCCTAGTCTGACAGCTAAGCCTGTGTTTTGAAAATGAAGAATGCAGCATACAAAAAATGTTACATCATTTCTGTTCACAAAGACCAATGAGAGGCAGAAAAATAACAACAAAAATCACCAAAAGTTATGCACTGCAGCTCGAAGTACAAAAAACAGAGTCACCTTTTATCATAACAATTCTTAAATGATGTAGTCTTGGGATAATCCCATAGTCATGGTAACAAGATGAAGATTGGGGTTGTCACACAGGGTTTAATTCAATTAAGTAGCAAAAACTAAAACAGACTCTTTCTAACCATTTTGGGGAACTGTTGCGTAATTTCCGGGAAGTAGGCGTTTCCTGGGGAGCCTTTTCTCAGCGACACCACCACAAAGATCTGGAAAAGCTGCTGCTGCTGTAGCTGGATGAGGTCTCTCTCCAGGGTGCGGTAGCCCGGCCGACGTTTCAGTGTCGACTGGATGTAAACTGATCTCCTGGAGCCGGCTGAAGGACACACAGTGAATTGATTACTGTAATGTTTGTCCTGAGACATACTACAGTTTCCAATCCAGCACAGAGCAGCAATATAAGGCATGCAAATATTCAGTTCACATTGTAAATATCAAATATATATCAGCACAATTGTAATGTTAACTGTATTGCATAGTCATAATCTCACTATGTTGGTATTTAGGGACTTTCTCTCAGTTTTAACCATATTATCCATGAGCCTTGTTGTTACCCCTTGAAAAGAGGATATTGCTTGGATGTGCCTGGTTCTTATGAGGAGGATAAATGGTTGGAGAATATATTCAGTAAAGCTTCTCACTTATGACTTAATGTAAATCATTGCAGATTTACATTCAATTTGGCAGATGTTCAGTTCCCTATAGGATAAAGTGCATCAATTCTGTTGATTCAGATTCTGTTGATTCAGACTTTTCATTTAGCACCATAACTGAGTCAAAGTATACTTCTGAGTATGAGTGGATAAATGACGAGTGGGAACAACGCACATGGGAAGGCAAGCACTTTCATTCAAATGGAATATGGTAATTCAAATAGTGGATCCTTTGGAAAAAAAACAACATAAAATATATATTCATATATATTTAAATATATATTCATATATATATTCATATACAGTATATACATAAAATATATATTCATATATATTTTATATATATATCAACTCTTTGACTGCACATTCCTAATTTTCACTGAAGCTTTTCCTTCAGTCTTAAACATATGGTTTTCTAGCTAGCAGGTTCTTGTTTCCTGTAGTAAAGAATAATCTGAAATGATAATGAGAAGGGGAGGATGAGTGCTGCCTGAAATCACAGGTTTATCCCCACAGTGTCCATCCTGTGAGTCTAAACACCTTCAAAACTAATGACACTGACTCAGGTTTTGGGTTGTGTACCAATAAACAAATGTTAGCATAATAATTGTTTACATAATAATTGCAGTAATAACATAGTAAACATTTCCTAATGGGCATACACATGTTCATACTTTCTTTGTGAGTATTCTAGCACTCTTGCAAAACAGAGCTGTAGCCAAGCACATCCCTAAAGGCCTGCGTGCTTTGTTGTAGACTCTTAATCTTTTTTTTAGTTAATTGCTTATTGTTTGAAATATCTCTAATTCTGGAAAAAATGTGTTAATCCAAAATTAACAGTGCTAAGCAGCAAGAGCAGCAGATTCTGTCAGTCAAAATGCTCAAAACATATTTTTAAATTAACTTACTAATTATTGTATTGCTGTCAGCGTTAACACGATCATTTTGGCAATTCCTTTTAATAATTTAACGTGTTAAAAAAAGTACACGTTGTGTCTCTCCCCCTCCCTCTCTCTTTCACAGTTCTGAACCCACCACTTCGATCTGTGTAAGTTGTTCTTTTCTTTTGATTCGTGTAGTGCTTTTTTTGTATTTCTTCATCAAGATGCCTTTTTTTGTGCCAAATTTGTTATAATTGGGAGAGAAACTGTTTAAAGTTTAAAGAAAGCCATTAAAACAGTCTTTTTGTGTTGAGTCTACATTAATTCCGCAATTTTATATAAATAAATATCTGCTATAAGCTTCAGCTTTATTTTCACGATTAATTGCCCTAACCCTAACCCTCGATTAATTACAGAAAATTGTGCGATTAATTAGTTAATTTTTTATCGATTGATGGCCCTAAATTATTGTTAACATTACTCGGTGTATCTAACTTATATAACAGGATGATTATTTTACCATTCATGATTATGGGTCATGTCAGTAAACATATGTAGCATGGCTGGCAATAAAAACTACAACTTTGAGCGAATAATGTAAATGATTAAGGACTCTTATTTGCTGTGCAGTTTCTTTTTATACATGGAAGTGTCAATAATAGATGCTGACAGCTAAAACCACTATATATATATATATATACATATATATATATATATCACTAGAAAACGTAGAAAAGAGGAACATACAAGAAATATGAAAACAACAACATAAAGGGGACATTTAACTCTTAGTTGATACCTTTGTTGTTTTCCTCGGGGTCGCTCTCTGTCCCACTGGTCTCCTCTGTTGACATGAATTAGAGGAGGGAGAGATTAGTGAGATGCAAACGACTGGAAAAGACTCAAGAAGCCATAATCAGATGCAGACAGTCAGCTTTTGTTTCATAATCAGCGGCTTTGCAAACTGCAGCAGGCCCTGTGTGGTGTGTGCCATCAAAGGTTTGGTATTTCCACCAAGAGGCTCAACTTAATCTTATTGAAGTGCTTAATGTGGGTGACATTTGGGCATCTGGAACAGTCTGTGCATATGCATGTATATAAGTGTGTGTGTGTGTGTGTGTGTGCATGTGTGTGTGTATACCTCTCACTGAGACTCCCTGGTTCTTCACTCTCTTCCGCCCTCGCTTGTCATCAAAGATCGTCTCAATCTTGCTGACGTACTGCGTCGTACAAAACACACACAGATGCCTTTCAGCCCCATAATTTCACAGCCATTACATAATTGTGATTACAGGGAATCAAACTATGCCAGCCTTTAAGTACATAATTATATTATAGATTTATTTTACCCTTACATTCCTGCATTCTTCACTTAATGCACTGGAAGAACATAACTGAATATTTGTCAGTGAAACTGCACATTCAGGTCAAGCTTATCTTTAAGAGGGTACCACAGAATACACAGAGTAAATGAGTTATAAAAATTATACGACCGTGAATGGAAAGGGACTAAAGTGCACCTACTAATGTTAATGGTAAATTAAGAAGGGCAATATTTGTATTCAGTCTGGAATAAATGTTTTAAAGCACAATATGATGTGACTGCTTAGCAACAAATACTGTGAGTGAGAATTACTTAAAATCTGATTCTACCAGTGAAATAAATTCTACCACTAATGCCTCTAAACAAAACCCAGAGGTCTGAACAAGGCCTGCAGGTTGAAGTGCCACATACTTCATCAAGAAAACACAAAACCTTAGAAAGACTGCTATAAATTTGCCCAAGAGCTGGTGGTGACAAGGCAAGAGTTAGCCAAACAAATATACCTTAAAGAAATGTACATCCACATTGGAAAAGAAGTCTAACTTTGTTCATCTATGTGGGAGAATCTGTGTCCGTTTTATTGGGTTTACAGCTCAAAGCAACATCCATGTTAGCATTTGTCAAGAAAATCCAAATACAGACAGATCAGATAAGTGCAGAGTAATGTTGTTGTTGTGTCCCAATTCAAAACAAATCATGGCTATTTTGGGAACATTATAAATAGTTAATAGTCTAAATTAAGAGGAGGAATCTCTATCCATTTTCCGTAAGAACCACTTTATAGTCAGCACAAATGTCAGACATACTTTTATTCTTGATATTTAGGTTATTAAACTATTAACTATTCAATTAAAATTTCACAAAGCGATGACAAATAAACCATCCAAAAATACATTATTTGGCTTTTGTCAAATAATATCTTATGTATGTAAGAAAGTCTGTTTTATTACTGTACCTCATCATTAAAGTGCCTCCGTGTCAATACTTTTCCCATTGCCATGGTTTATAAGCTTGAGCTCATGTTTTCTCATGAATTCTAATGGAGCAGTCATACTTGAGTCCACATATCTATCCCTATCTATGTCTTACAGCATTCTCTCCTTCCTGTTCAACATGGTACTGCCCCCATATTTTTTCCCAAAATTACAGGATTCATCATTTACAGAGAACATATTTTGTTTTTCTACCAAATGGCAACATAATATATATACATATATATACACATACATACATATACATATGTGTATGTATATATATATATATATATATATATATATATATATATATATATATATATATATATATAAATATATGTATATTTCAGTTAATCACTCTCTGGAGATTGACTGAAAATATAATAATAATTTGACTGCCAAGTGACACTCACCTGAGGTGTTCTCTGGATTTTTGGAGTGCTTGTGCGTCGAGCAGCAGCAGGTTTGGGAGTTTCTGCGAGTGTTGACGATTTTGATACCATTTGGAAGGTTTTCTTCTCCACTTTGCTAGCGTAACCTTGCAAAGTTTGGGGTTTAGGAGGCAGCTGGAAGACAAAATGTTTACTTTTTTTCAGTGAGATTTAGACAATTACATATTTTCAATCTACACTATTTCTTTTCCTGCTCCCACTCAATCTGAAGTTACATAGTGGTGATCTGATACCTCTATACAGAATTAAGTACTGTGAAAGAAGGAGACGTTTTTTAACTACCTTAGGGACTTGAGACCTTGCAGTAGGCAGACACATGGGAGATAGCTTGACATCTTCATAGGGGTTATCTCTGGTCACATCACCTGAGGAAGGACAGAGTGAATGGGAAGATTAAACACACAGGCTGGATCTTTCATACAGTAAGTGGCCACACTGAATAATTTCAGGAGAACCTTTGGATAATTGGAGGGAAAGCATGTAAAAAAAAAAAAGTTCTTTTAAAGTGACCAACTTTAAATCTGAGAGTTGCATAATGTCATTTCAGCAAAAATGGATGCAGCATTTGTAAAGTGTAACTTGTGCCATGGTGCGTTTACTTCAAAGTGCTTGAAAAATACAGAAGTTTGTTTTTATTTTATTTTGTTATAGCCCGTGATTTATTACAAAACTCTCAAAACTCTGTACCTACTCAATGCAATCAGTGTAATAGGTAAGCACAAATGATCCACTTATTTAGACAAAGAAAATTTATCCAGAGACACCCTGTTGTCAAACAATAAGACATTTATTATTTTATTTTATGTATAAGCTCTAAATTCATTAAAAAAAAATTGCCAATCAGGAATTGTCTATAATTCTTTTTTAGTTCTGCTATTGAACAATTTTCTTTTTATTTAATTATTATTTAAATTAGGTAAGATGACATCTTGACAGCCTGGAATAGTCACCTGTGCTAAGATTACTTTATATCCATAAAATGTTCATACACAGTCATCTCCACATTGTTTTCTTAGGTGCATATGACACAGGGAGTTCAACTTACAGACAATGTCCTCATAAATGCTATCGTCAGAATAGGCATGATATAGGCCTGAGCGCCTTGCTTCGCCTTCTAGTGTGCCTTGCGTCACCGTCAGACGAGCTGCATCCTCATACTCAAAGGACTTCCTGTTGCAGGGAAGGAAATGAAGGCAGTGAGACAGATGGGCCTGGCTGGTGTCCTAAAGATAGCTAGCATACTATTACTTAAACACTGTTGTCTAATGAGACATTCCTTCTATTGATATCAAACACAGCAAAGACACACAGTGTGTGATAAACTCTCATGAAAGGAAATGACTGAGCATATAACACAGACAGAGAAACAGGACAGAGAAAGTGCATGACAGAGTTTAAACAGAGACGGCTAAGCCGGAAAAATGTAGGACAAATGCAACTTTCATTTAAAAGGCTTCTGGCCAGTTACTGGTTAAATTATCAACCGATCATTTCAAATATATGATCAGTTATCAACTGATAACTGAAAATGAATTTGCTTCTGTAAAGCACAAAGTACAAAACATCAAAGACCACAATGCCACTTTGTGGTGAAACACAAATTGTGACATCACTCATGTTTAATGTATGTAATGTAGCCCCATAAAGAAATTACTAAATAGTGTATATATGTAAGTATGTATGTGTGTATGTATACATACATATATGTATGTATGTATGTATGTATGTATGTACAATGTAGATATAATGACAAAATTGGAAAACAAGAAAATGACCTAAAGTAAGTAGCTTTAGTTAAGAAACAGCTTTTGTGACCACTATTAGCATGTTACAGGATAATGGAATGTTAAATGTCCCCTTTATGTCCCAGGATTGAATCAGTTGCTGTGAAGACTGTATTCACTAGGCACAATGTTGCCATATTGACTGTGCAGGCTACATTTCTTGATATACTTCATCTACACTGAGTTGTCAGACAAGACAAATCTAGGTACGATGATGCCATCTAACGAATCTAATGTATCTAATGTAATGATTCTGAAATTAGATCAAAACCATGATACAAACATCCACAATCACATACCACAATACAGTAGGAATGAAATGCAACAACATTACCATAATGATACCAGTACCACTGCTAAACAAAATGATTTAATTTATATTATTATTATTATATTATACTACTCTGTTCTATTACCATATTTTACCTTACACCTTTCATATTGTCTTCCAATTGCTTGTGTCATGTGACTATTTTGCTCTGATCATGAACAAGGCTAAATGAATAATAGCCCTGACATTGCACACACCAAAGATACATGTCAACAGTGTGGGACAAAAATCTGTCCAGACAGACAAACAGACCTGTCAATGTAATTAAAAGAGCCTCAGTGGTATTTCTTGGATCTTGACAAAGACAAGAAACAGACATGTCCTCCTACAAAGTGTTAGAATCTTAACTAGAAAGCTCTAGACAACCATGTAATTGTTATTCTGTGAAATGTCATAACCACAGCAAGCAAGTAGCACATCCAGAGAAGTATCACACTGTAGGGTTCACAAAATGACACATCTATCAAAAAACTAGAGCCATATATTGTTATTTCAAAAGTTGCAGTGACTTGATTTAACAGTTCTAATTATACTTCCATTCATACCCTCTGCATATTTTTGGTTATAATTATATTCTGTAACAAAGTTGTTTTAATGATACAACACAACACTGTGGTCTGTTCTAAGCTGAATGTGTACATTGTCTTGTTTTGTGTGTTTTTGTAGATGACCATGGACCCGTGGCTTCTGAAGGAACTAGGCCACATTTAAACAATAGAGAACAATGCTGCCAGATATCGTGTGACATCACACCTGGACCTCAGCCAGCGGTTACATTCTGACAGTCCCCTCCTCAAATCTGCCCTATAAACTCTCTGCCATTTAAACCAGACAACAATTCAATGTGTATTTTACAGGTCAGTTCTCTAACATGTAATTACTGTGCATTCATTTTCTCACATACAAAAACAAACTGTTGAATATTGTGAAATATGTGCAATTTAAATACTAATGAATTGATGGCAAAACCATTTGGTGAGTCTGCTCTCTTTTTTAGCACATTCACTCACCTGTTCTTTTTATGCCTTGACAGTCTATCAGTCTTTGCAACCGGACATGGGGGAGGGGGGAAGCTAGGTGGGTGTGCTACCCTCCTTCTCCCCACATTAGAGTGGTGGATATGAGAAGATCCTCTGTCCCAATGCGCTGCTCGCCCTGAGTTGTTGTTGACTCCACGATACTGGAACGTCCGCTGAGGTTTGGGAGGAGGCTGAGCTTCACCTGAAGTCTCTCTGCCTTTTTCCCACAGCAGTCTGTCTCCCTCAAGCTTACGCCAGAAACCCCGCGACGTGTAGAAGTTCCCAGCAGGCATGTTATCTTCTGGGTCATCAGTTGACAGAGGTAGAGGTTTAGAAAGTACTTCAACATCCAAGATGTAATCTGTTGTTTGGTTGCCATTAGTGGTGAATCTGTGTTCACCAGTAGAGTCAGCTGTGACTGCTTCCACATTAGAGGAGACAAATATTTGCGCGGGAAGTTTTTTATTTCCTTGGGATGTGGTATAAACATCGGTAAAGCATTTCTGCAGAGGCTCTGATTTTCTTCTAACACCACCATATCCAGCATGTGCAGGGGATTCCCGGAAATCTAAACCCAAGTTCTTAGCTTTTGAGAGGTTGGTTTTTGTGTGCAGCCTCCCTGTTAAGCTCTCGTTGGAGCATCCGTTGCCCAGCAGATCCCCAGATAAAGTTCGGGATACAGTTGGAGGGTGTGTTTTCACTCCGACATCCTGGTTGCTGTCCTGTTGACTGCGACCTTCCCACTGGGAGATCTTCTCCCTGATGTTAATGCGCTGCTCATGAAGAGAGGGCCTCCCTGACTGCCGGCCCTGCCAGGCCACAGTTGCCCCTTTCTGCAGGCGATCAACCTCTCCACCCCCTTGCCTGCCTTCCAGCCGTAGAGCCAGCATGTTGGGGGGGGGCGGAGGCAAATGTCAGCTCGCCCTCAGCTTTCCGTGATGGAATCCATGAGGGATTTCCCCCAGAAAGATGGCCAGAAAAATCCACGTAATCTGGTATCAGTCAATACAGAAATGATCAGCAATAACTGGAATGTTATTACTAGTTAGGGCTGTAGGTGTCTCTATGCGTCGTTGTGTGCTAGTGGAGTGTCATTTATCTTGTCTCCTTTTGTAAACAACCTACAAAGACACAGGTCAAGACACAGAAATTACCCATCAATCACTTAAAAACAAGTTCAGACAGAGCACACAGGATCAAAGGGACACTGACGTAACACAGGAGGACACAGTTACTTTTGAAACGTCACATATCTCAAGACAGAAAAAAGATCAGGAAGGATGGGCTCCTGTCAACCTCAGTTTCCAAAAATAAGAAAAAGGAAACACAGTAGCAGGAACAGTGTAACTGCAGTATGCTGCTGCTCTGTGTCTGTGTCTTGAGCCACATCAAGCCTGCTCTCCCCTGGGGAATTCTGTTTTCTCTGTAGTTGTTGTCCTAAACCACAGAGTTAGCCTAATACAAAATTCCAACGACACAGCAAAGCCTCAAATCTATCTCTGTATTCTTGCAGAAGCTGTCTTAGAGATAACTGTGAAGAATGTACAGTGATTTTAAGTGAATAAGTGACACCATTATAACCACACCTTTCCAGTTAGTGTAATAAAAGCTCCTCAACTGGCTGAACTATTTATGAGAAGCAAGGTTATTAAGCTGTAGAATTTGCATATATATATATATTGCATATATATATATTATATATATTGTATAAGAGCTGCTGTATGAGAGTACAGTTCAGAGTAAAAGCTGAAGTCTTGATCTGCTATATGAAGCAATAAAACAGATAGATTTGATATAAAGTTTTGCTGCAGTGGATGCTGCTAAAAATTGACACAGAGTCCTTGAGTCAAGATTGAGGTAGTGACTGTACACTCTCATAGAGCAGCTCCTGGCTCTCTGGAACCAAACCATTTGGACACGTTGCACATTAGGACCGAGGCTGAGAAGAATCTGGAGAAGAGGAGACATGGTAAAATTCCACTGCACGGCTCATGATCACAATAACTGTATGAGCTGCATTCCTACAGATCTGTATAAGAGGGGGGTCTGGGAATAAATTTAACTAGACACAGTCAGTCCGTCTTGAAAGTAATGCCTTTGTTTGATTTGACACAAATCAAATGTATGTGTGCAGTGGAATGCTGCTCGATCATTGCCAGACCATGCAATGACAATGCGAGTCTCAAACTGACCCACTTGCATTTTGTGCGGTATGTTGTACA
Organism: Solea senegalensis; assembly: GCF_019176455.1. Taxonomy (NCBI): domain Eukaryota; kingdom Metazoa; phylum Chordata; class Actinopteri; order Pleuronectiformes; family Soleidae; genus Solea; species Solea senegalensis. The sequence continues at coordinate 19,543,898 of NC_058031.1, forward strand.
GGAAGGCATGTGTTACATTTCCTGAGATGCAGGAAGAAGGATCAGCAGACTGTCCATAATTATTGTGCGCAGAGATTTGCACCCAGTTGCAACCACCGAGCTATGTTTGAGCTATGTTTAGATAAACTACACTACCAGACCCTGTATGATGGCAATCAAAAACCCTATGAAATGCCATAAATTGAAAAGGTATACTAGCTAGTTACATTTTGCAAATACATATAAAGCTGTCACATGCTCCCTCCCTGTGGCATACATGTTTTTATTGCCAGTGAGGCAAACTGAAGGTGTTGTGATATCAGGTGACAAAGCCAGAGGGCAAGTCAAAATGAATTCCACTTGTTTATTTGGCTGTCAACTGCGGAGAAAGATAACCTTGTATTTTTCAGTGAAACTCCCTGACTCATCCATGTAGAAACCAGACAGGGAACCTATGAAGCCGAATTGGCCCATTATCACTTGGCAGCAAAATTAAACCTAATTGCACCTTCAAACCCACCACAAAACACGCCCCAAAAGACAAGCAGCATGACACAACATGTTGCAGGTAAGGTATTGTATCGACTGTCAACTGACTGTTGAAGCTATAATAACAGAAAAATGTAGGTTTGCTAAAAACCAGCACAAAAGCACAAACCAAGATAAAGTATCTTATTATGATGGATCCTTTACCAGGCACTAGAACAGCTTCCAGGCATCCAAGTATTACTAGTCACAGCTTTGAAGAATGAATGACTGAATGGCACAAGTTGCATAATTTTGTTGCTGACTCTACTTCAGAATTATTTCATGAACCTAGACTAAGATAGTTAATATGTCGGAATATTTACATCTATTTAGGGCCAACAAATACCCAATAAACGCATGCCAGGGAGTCAGTGTTGTTCTTAATCTTAGTAGATCTACACATATCCACTAGACTAGTGGGTATGAGCAGATAGGTAGAATAAATTGTACATCACAGGTGCTCTCAGTTGCAACAGCGATAGTTATTCTTTGGATAATCATTAACTGTGGCTGATTTTCCTAGATCTGCCAACACCTGCAGATAATTTTGGCATGTCCATATAGAGGCCCTATGTAAGTACAATGACTTGCATTTGGAACTTCTTTCCTGGCGTTGGGTTATTGCTATAGTGAAGTAGGTTTAGATGCTAAAGGGGAACGGTGGGAGTGACACGCCACACGTCCAGCTCCATGTGCCCTCGCTGTCGAAAAGATGTCGCTAATCTCCCTTCAGAATTGCACACTTAAAACTATACTTCCTTACAGTAACGGTGTCATAATACATACATGAAACTCAGTGACACATCTGACTAATTCCGATGTCCTGTCTAATTCGGCTCCAACAAAGGACCGAGATAACCTAAAGCAGCTCACTGGATTACTCTTCTCAGTCATCACGCAGAAACGAAGAGATGTCTGCAGTAACAGTCATGCTACGTTTCATTTGAAAGTCTATATTGGTCAAAAACGCACAGTTTAATTGATTGAATGCGAGCCGAATTACACAACATGAACTGTTAATGTACAACACATGCGTGATAAGTATTCTACAGAATCCCTATGTAAGATAATAGTGAGGTAATGTCAAAATAGCCATTTTGTCAATTGAGTTTGGCGTTTAATGTTTTTACTAACTTTGGGAGTGTAGTGAATTGGGAAGAGTAGCTGAGCTTGCAACTAGGTCACGTTGGATTAATGTATGAAAACGTATAACATGAAACGGCCCCAAACGTATTCATTTACTTTTTTTTACATTAGTGTCGGACAGATAGTCTGTTAACGTAAAGTGTAAAGTAAGCAAAGACATGGACAATTACACGTGGTTAATAAGTCGTAACTTACCCCTGGTAGTTTTAAATGATGATACAAATGTCGTTTCCTCATTTTTCTTTCACTGAAAATGAAAAATTAGGTAGAAAAATGCGATGCGATTCGATTCGCTCGCATATCTCAACTATGTTAGAACTATTGGATAAGTTCGAGCTAAAGTTAATTCAGTCATACCGCTTCTTATGAGTAACTTATCAGAAAATGTACTTTACAGGGTACAAAAAAACGTGTCACCTATTCTAATAAGTACGCACAACAACAAAAACAACAACAAAGAAAGTGGCCATAGAGAAAAGCTGAACACTCCTAGCCCTTCGTCTCAGGATAATTAATGACAAGTCAACCCAAGAAATACAAGTTTTCCGGTTAGAAATTTCAAAATAAAACTGAGAGCTTGACATTCATAAAAAAGCACATTTTCTCTACGGAGGGGGAGCTGTTGACAAACTTCAATTTCCAGTTGGAAAAGCCAGACTAACATTGAGATGAACATGTTCTCAAAATATCGTAGACTTTATTAGTTAAGCCAAACATATTACCCCTGTACATGTTGTCAGTGGAAGTCAGTGTTGATTATGTTAATACCGTATACAACCACACTTACAAAAACCTAACCTATCCACTTGAGGGACATTTGCACAACTCATCGTACACACATAGGTCATAATTTGCAGCGTTGAATCGCAGAATTTACCTGATTTCCGGTTTGTACGTCTGTGTTAATGTCGCGCTTGACACAGCTGAGACTGTGAGAAACTCTGGTTGAAGAGGGAAGACGTCATCACATCAACTCCTACAGCTGTCAACCATGAACAAACACTGTTGTCTTCAGGTGTCCTGGGAAACACAGACACTGTGGTTCTACAAGTGGCACCAGCGTGACTCACAATTTGTATTAATATTATAATTATTATGATTTCATTTTTATAGTCCTTGACTTTGATTTTGAAGCACAAGAATGTTAAAATTTAAAATATGATTGAAGTAAATCTACCAAAGCCACATGACAGTATATGTAATACATTTAAAACTCACTCGAATAATAGACATTACATATTTACATATAATTACTTCAGACAAACCGTATTCAGTCATACTCTTTGAGCTTTAGTGACTCCAAAATACCGTAGATTTTAGAAGTGATGATGATCTTTATAGCTGAGGAGAAGCAAATGTTTGCCAGCGCTGTTAAGTTCAATAGTGTGAGTGTGTGTTTTTACAGGAGATGGCCCACATCATAAAGACTCTGTCGATAAGTTATGGCAATAGTGATTTATTGTGCAACAACTAGGGCCACTAACTGAATTAAGTTTGCGTTAAGTTTGTACTTTCTTGGAAATGCATATTTATTATTATTTTTATCTTTACTGTCTTTGCTGCTGTAACTATGTACATTATATAATACTAATACATACTAATTACACTAACTCATTGTCGTTTGGCTTTGCCGTGCCGTAGGTGCGTATACTTACCGAAGTCTGATTTGAAAATACTCTAGAATCAACGATTGGATTTCTGTGTCCACACAGCACTGACAAAACATCTGATTTTACTCACACGGATGGAAAACTTGGATATGAGGCACCTCAGCCTGGTAAATGTGAGCATAGTCAAGTAACAAAATCAGAATTATCAAAATAAAAAGCCCCTGCATCACAATACTACACGTACAAGTGTATTTTTTCGCATTTTATTTCTTTTCAATCTTATACATGATGTTTTCAAATATGGAGTGCACACTCTGTACTGTATTGTACATGACAATTATACAAATCATGTTTCTTTTTCCAAAGGAGAGAACATCAGTTAGAAGGCTGGTTCCTTTAGGGCTTGTTCAATTAAGAGTTACTGTGAAAAACAAATGTAGCTACTGAAGAAATTAGCTGGATGTCATGTATATGAGTTGAGTAGTAGAATATGAGTTTATTCCGTCTTCAGGCCTTCCTTGATGAGGTTGAGCTCATAGCACAGGGTCTCATAGCGGTACGCCATACGGATCTGGGCCACATTAGTCTTACGGATGTCGTTGCCCTCTGGGCCTTCCTTCAGGTAGGCCTGTCCCAGAAAGTGGAGCTTCTCCTAGAGATGAAAATCACAGGCACATTTGAGTGAAATGATTTCAATCACCTTTGCTTTTCAGTGTAGAAGCACCAAATTGGTTGCCATATTATCAAAAGAGCTATTTATTAAAGGACCAGTGTGTGACATGCAGGGGCGTTTATTGGTAGAAATATAATACACTACCAATAAGGATGTTTGTGTAAGTGTATAACTGCTTTAAAATAAAAATACAATTTGGTTTATGTTGCCTTAAAATCCGCCTTTTATATGTACATTAGGCAAGGGACTTGCTTTACGGAGGCCATACTGTCATGTTTCTATAGCAGCATCAGATTACACAAACAAGGAAGAACAACATCCTTTCTGGTTTTTAAAAGCCACTATATTTGCCTGACACACTGGGGAAAGGTTTAACGGAGTCACTTATTCTTACACACCGGACCTTTAATTGTGTGAAAAAGTAGCATCACGTTTAAACTTCTCCATCAGGTGTGTTACCTCATGAGACAGGCTGCTCTGCAGCACGCTGTTCCTGGCAATCTCACACATGTCACAGGTACTGAGCTTAAAGACCTGGGCTGCAATGGCGTACTCCTCCATAAGGGGCTCCTGTGGACAAAAACACCAACCATCAAAATAATCCATTCGTTATCTACATTATCTTCTCATGTTTTGAGGTTTTGTGAGGAAAGCTGGAGACACCATACACAGACCCCGAACAGCCAATCCAAATTTCAGGTCTTCTTCAATAGCACATGATGTCATTTTAGTAAATTATGCTCCCATTTAAATAAAAAAAGACAATAAAGTGTTTCACATCTGATGACACATGGCACCAGCCAAATCTCCACTGTGGAGCTTTCAAAACAGGAGTTCAGGTCACACAACACAGTATTCCGCCCTGATTTTCTTTGCTGGAAATGTACATTTTCTTTTTTTTAAATGAAATTTCATGCATGTAGTGAGTGAGTCTACACTTGATATACTACGAAATAAAATGTGATTGGTGAGCTTTCTCTAGCACCACCCACTGGGCACAAGAAGCAACAGCAGCCACTGTCAATGGCATTCAGATTTCTCTAACATTTAGAGCTGTGTGCTCTGCTACTGGGTTGCAATTGTAGCAAATGCAGCTTTGATTTTAATATTGAAATGAAATCTAGAGGCTGTGCATGATCTGGCATAAGAGTGTTTATGATGAATGTTCATTCAATGCCTTTCCTATTGTATTTTTGTGTGAATGTGCATTATAGTATATATGTGTATATGCATACAGTATACACCACTGTGTACATTATCATCAAAGGCCCTTTCTCCACTTCTGCTCTGACCTTTGTGTAGTGGAACTGCATGGGGTCGTCGGTGGACAAAGACACGACCAGGCCTTTCTTTTGGAACTCCAGCAGAGGATTCTTGGCGTACTCTAGGAACAGGCTGTTGTTGCTGAGGGGGGACATAGCGATCGGGATCTGGGTCAGGAAGTACAGGTACTGCAGTACGGGGCTCTGGTGGTGAAAGGTTCATATGATCAGTGTACAAGATCGGGTGCAGTTGGCATTTTGACTTGATAATTAAAAAGAAAAAAACGACATAAAGAGCAATGTAGTTACTTGATGATTACAGGTAGTATGACTCTTAAATCTGAGACTGTTAAAATTGATGTAGAAACTCACGAATAATCAATACCATGACCAACAACCCCTGAAAGCATCATGAGGTTTTAGAGCTCATCCACTCTTAATTTCTAATGCAATTTCTTGGTACTTGGTAAAATTTAATTTAATTTAAAATTAACGTTAGTAGTGTTTTAATAAAGAGAAAATATTATTATTTCCAAAGTAACATCCAAATACCTTTACCTAACACATTTCATATGTCTTTATGTCCCACGCACATTTCTATTGTTATTACCAAGCTTTCTTGGTGATTATTTACCAGTTGTTATTGTACTGGAATTTAAAGTGTTACGAGGTTAAATGAGAGATGGACAGATAGGTGATTTGTAAACAAATCTGTTATAATATTCCACTGTTAATATTCAGGTAGTAAGAGCAGAAATTAGTGTAGAGAAGAAAAATGTGGAAAATTAAAAAGGCGCAACCCAATGAGAGCGATAGAGTAGGTGGCTTTATCTCCCAATTGTCTGTCCAAATGTAATGCATGTCGCTCAAAAATCTTTGCCTGTGACAGAGGAAATAACACATTCATCATCTTTTATTCAACTTATATTAGTTGTGACACCCTGAACTGGCGTGTGTGCTGCTGAATTATAATCTCCATGTACAGTGAGACGATGCGTGGAATCCTCCATTTTGTCTCATTAAGAGAGGACTAACCTTCTTGAGGTTGAGGCCGTGGGAGATGTTGTCAGCAGTCATGAAGGCAGCCAGCAGATGGGTGATGGCACCAGCCTCACCGCAGTGAGGCCTGAACATGAACGTGTTCATTCCCCTCTGCCTGCAGAGCAGAAGACAAACAGGTCACTCAGTATTTACAGAGGACAAGATGGAATGTAAAGAAACGTTCAGACAAAGTTACTTACATGCGGAGCTGGTTGAGCACAGCGATGTTTGCATACATGTAGTAAATGTAGTAGGTATAGGAGGGGTTCTTGGCGATGTCCCACTCCTCTGGTTTGGGGCTCTTGCTGGAGAACATGTGACCACTGTGTTTGGACTCATCGTCCACACTGTCAAAACCTGTCACCTATGGTCCATGAGAAGAAAATAAAAAAATGATCCAGGCCTTCATCAGACAATAATCTACACACCTGCTCATATCAAGATGAAGAAACCAAAGTAACAGCAAAGATAAGAGGTATAGATATTGGATCTTGTTGCTGTTTATGCCGTTTCTGACTCACATGTTTGAGGAAGATGCTGAGCTCAGGGTTGGACTGTGGGTCGATGGTGGCCTGGAACACGGGAAGGAAAATGTTCTCCAACATCTTGCCGAAGTGGGGCACAAAGTCCCTGCCTCTGAAAATGTCACTAAGATAAAAGAAGGACAAATTGCACGATTATGCAAACAAACAACAGGCCTTTGGTGGAGTGTTGGTGTCAGCAAATGAGATATATATATATATATATAATTCATCCACAGCAGATAAGATAAATTATTGGCTCATGGGTCACATGGCGTGCGGGAAAGTTAGAAAACTTACTAGATCCTGGGCACTTGAATCATCCATTTGAGGTTCGGTGAGAAGACTCTGTGCTTGACAAACCAGCTTGAGAGCTTGGTCCACTCAATGGGGTTACTGCCATAGATGGACAGACGAGGCTCGGCGTACTGGTACTTGGCATCCTCAAGGTCACTGGCTACTTCCTGATTCACACAAAGATGTAATCTGGTTCAGTTTGACACTTAGGGTCAACACTTCCTTTTGTTGACACTGTTGTTATTGTCATGACTACTTTATACGTGTGTATTTTTCTTGTTTAAAGCTACAGAGGTGGGTGTACACAGTATTGTTTAGAGCTATTATTCTTCACCTGGCAGAATCATTTATTTTCCTAAATTAGACATCATTTTTACATGCAATCATTTGTAGCTACAATATCTTATCACGACTGGCGATCGGTCCAGGATGTACCCCGCCTATACGGAAACATACTTTGATAATGGTGGCGAAGTATTCTCCACTGATGTGGTTCTCTGTCTTCAGGTAGAGGTCACGCAGTTCGCTCGCTCCCACCGGGTTGTACTTGGCGTTGAATTTATCAAAGCGCTGGAAAGTTTGTCTCCCCTTCAGAGAAACAAAAGAGCGGCACAGTCAAAAGACATGTAGATTTAAACATAACAATGCAAGTGTGCTTTTAAGTACTCGTTTCAACTGTAAGAAAGAAACCTTTTTACACAGTGATAAAAGAATTTGATTGACTATTTTTCGTGTAACACTTACTCAACTGGTGTGTTTATAAACCTATATATTATGACACTACGTGTACATTTGTATTGCGTTCATAAAGTTTAAATAATCACTGATCTACGTCCATCATGAAACATACAGCGTGCACATCCAGTGAGTCCACAGTGAGGTCATAGGGATGCAGGTTGAGAGACTCGAACAGCTCCTTCATGGTGACCTCTCGACCTTTAAGGCTGTGCACGACGCGCTCGGCGTCCACGCGGTAAGACCTCTTAATGAAGCGCAGCAGGTGCTTCTGATTCATGCAGGCAGCGGCGTGGATGTGGGTGTCAACCTGGAATGGCAAAGAGATTACAATAAAGAGTGGATCGCTGATTTTTGGGGTTAATGTGATGCAATAACTCTGCTTGGTCACAAGAGGGAACCAAATACATTCACAAGGTGAATGGCAGCTGTGAGTCTGGAAAACCAGATGTAAGTGTACGGCGTGTACTGTCTAATCATTTCTATGAGTATGTTAAAATAAATCTTTACCTTTTTTAGATGTTCAGACACTTGAATTGTTGTTTTAGTTTTGTTTTTTTTCAATGTATGGCTGAACAAATAGGAGAAAATATGTACTTTCAATATTTTTTCTGTCAGTTATTGTAATTACAATTTTATTTACAATATATCGTTTGTCCACATTTAAGCTTCAGTCCAATATTTACTGTGTAATACATTTAAAGGGTGATGGAGCATTACCACATGACACCATAAAAATACTCACTTATAAATAAATAAGAGATTGTTTCTGACATCCATCAATGTATTACATTTTTTTCAAGCAGCATAGGACTGCCATTGTGGAAATCTCTCCCATATAACAAATGGCAACAGGGCTATAGGCCTTAAAGTCGACTGGGTAGTATTATTATATTTTAAATATTAGTATTATTATTATTATTGTTATAATAATAACAACAATAATAATAATAATAATGATAATAATAAATGAGTACCTTCCTGCAGTTGTAGAAATCCCTGTGGGGGTTTATCTTCAGCTCCTTCAGCTCCTCCATGTCATTCAGCATCTCATGTACGTTGAACTTCGACATGAGGAACTTGAGACGGCGGTGAGTGTAAGTCTTACTGCAAAGCAAACAACAGCAAATCAACAATCTAAACTGCACTATAAGAGGATTCACAGCTGTCCTATGGCAATGGGGGCTTCAGTGTCATATTGTGTTAGCGTTTGTGTCTGTACAACACACCGCTGCTACTTTAAGAAATTATGAAAATGTCTGCAAGTGTCTGGACTTTGTATGTTGTTTGTACATCTCCGTGGCCCCCGTGTGGATCGTCAGGACCCCACACATGCACACACACACTCTGAGTTGTGATGACTTGTGTTGTCATCCATGGTGGTCGTCTAAAACAAGGCCAGCTGTCATGACTGAAAAGTTTAGAATTACACTGAAGTTGAGCCTGGGTTAAAACACTCACGTTGGGCCCTGTGCAATGAGCGCAATGAGGAAGTTCATGTCATCGATGAAGGTGAGGTAGTCAGGACAGGGCAGGTCTTTGGGCTGATGTTTGTCAGCAGCTGCCGCGTCGTTGTACACGTACATAACACCGTCCTTCATACGAGCAACATAGCCCAGATTCTTCGGCAGGTCCTTGGTATCAAAGGGGTCTTCCCCATCCTTTGGAGGAGACGTGAAGACTGAGGATAAACACAAGATATGAATGCAACATACAGTTTGTAACATATAACTAAGTTCATTTACGTCCCGATGTCTTTTTCCTCACGTGGCTGCACCTGATCCTCAGGTTTGAAGCTCTCTCCCTCGATCTCACGCAGGTACTGGGAGGTCGTGCATGGGAAGCGCTGATAGGCCAGTCTCATGTACTTCTCCCTGATGGCTAAGGCACGGTAAATACCCTTACAGGACAACTCAAAGTCATCCATGGTCACCTAAGAAGCAGACGAAGGTGGTAACATATCATTACACAATCTCCAATACAAGAGTTAAAGCTGCAGTGTGTAACCTCTTTTGCCCCCAGTGGTCTTCTGAGTAATTAGTCCCCCCCCCCCACTCTAAATTGTCCTTAGGTGTGAATGTGAGAGTGAGTGGTTGTCTCTGCATGTTGGCCCTGCAATGGACTGGTGACCTGTCGGTAGTGGACCCTGCATTACACACTGTGTCAGCTGGGACTGGCCCCACGCTAATGTGCAGGATAAAGCAGTAGACAGTGAATGAATGAAGATAGTAATCAGGTAAAAGAAAATGTAGTTTTTTTTAATAGTGTGTATCTCTAACTAAGACGATTATTATAATATTCAGTAGACAACAGTGAGAAGTCATTTGCTCAGTGTGATATTCGGCAACGTGTGATGTAGTCAGTATCAATATGTTAATAAACTCAAGGCTAAAGCGGAAACTTAAGCAAACCAGTGTGTGCTTCTCTCTCTCTATCTGTAAATGTCAAAGCCACAGCCATGAAACCTAAACCCCCGATAACATGAGCACCACAGAGAGGCTGTGAGCCTACTGAGACACACACACACACACACACACAGTCCAAGGAAAGGTTACATTATGAACTTTGGAGAAAAACCTGTTGCTAAGCCCAATGAAAGATGATTCCTAATACATTTGACTTTTATTCTTTCCCCCTCTCAATTTCAGTGAATAATATCAGTGATTGTTGGACTAAAACTATAACTGATCAGTTGATCCATTAACAGTACCCCGGAGGCATAGTCTCCTATGATGGCCACTCTCTGGAAGTCGGGCACTTCCAGGTAGGTGGGAGTGTCCACTTCCACTGACACTACAGGGGTTGCAGCTGCATGAGCAACACCAGCTTTGGGCACAGCCATGGCTAAGCAACGGTGGTGCTTCTTGCTGTGGACAAACACAGGTGAGGTTTAGTGGCTGGCTCCAATCACCGTCCAAATGTCTGAAACGCCAACCAAACAAATTACTGTCAAGAGAGTTAATGTCAAGTGGAGACATTTCAGGGACTTTTGTCCTAGTCATTCCCAGAGAATGGGTCGGGGGCCCAAAGATGAAAGAATTTGGGTCACCAATGTAATTTGCTAATTCTGAAGCTTTTTCAACATTTTCACACATATTTTATTGTGAATTCGGTCATGATAGTTTGTCATCTTTAAAAAGTGGGTGTCCCTTTAAAAAAGTTTGGGAAAAACTGTCCTGAACAGATTCTATTATGCTCCAACTCATAATAACAGCTAAATCATGAGTTTCACCGTTTCTCAGCATTGTCCTTCGTGTGCAGATGGTGGGCCATCTCATGATGGATGATGGGACAGTCTTCAGCCACATCAAACATGGAAATCTCATCACGGACATTTTCATCTTTGGTCTCCGATGCGAAGACACTCTCCGCGAAGGCTCGCATCTTGTCATCGGTCTCTGTCGGACACAGCAGAGGCATGTTGTTCTGTCACTGAGAGAAATGCACTCTGCATCATCACTAACCATCACTAAACTAAGCAGGTCTGGGCCATGAAGCAAGCCACAAATAACTTCTGGTGCACTGCAAAACCCACTGCTACTGAATTCTGGACATAACATGGACGATAATGGATCATGTCATACAAAGCATATACGTTACCCAACCCGATGCGCACATGCGTTGCATACATGACCAAGGATTGATTCAGGCACTACAGGTACTCTGCTGGTACGGCTCCGACAACGGTTTTACAACTGTCCAGATTTTTACTGACTGATCCTTTCAGCTCAATAATCGCTTCTGGAAAGGGCAACTAGAACAACTCGAGTGTCTTTATGAAGCTGTATTTCACACACACTAAGGTTGTAAAACCGACAAGTCGTACGGGTTCTGATGATTAGTAGTTAGACAAAGACACATATGAAGGTTAACATATAACAAAAAAGCTTTGATAGAAAAGCTTTGATGACAAACTGCACTTTGATACCAACTGAGCTTTGATTAGAACAGCGCATGCTCCAAACACAATGGAGATTGTCTTAAACATAATATCTGTCACATACAACAATAAGCAGAGTGATAGTTTTGCCTGCTGGAAAGTTCTACAATATACAAGAACTACAGTTACTAAGCACTGACGCACACACACACATACACACACACTATCAATCAACTCAAGTCATCTGGATACAAAACGGTAGAGCCTCTCTGATACACTACAACATCATTTGTTATTGTGCTTTTTAAAAGTGAGGATTATTTGTGGCTCTTTGTGGCCATAACCGGATGTTTATCACATGAAAGGTGGCTCAAAGGTCAAAGGTCAAATAGCTGGAGCATGACAGCACTTTTAAAAAGACATTTAAGTGTCATGAAATATGTTCAGAAGTGCCTACTACTACGTGATTGCCGCAACAGATCGCTAGGTTGAACTACTTGTTGCATGCACTTCATAACCAGGAGCCAAGGCTTTCTACTCAAACATAACTCTAATATGGCAAATATCACATGACTAAAGAGTGTTTGTTTTCCACAGTGTGTCTCACCCGCCATATACTTACTCTGTGGACCTGAACAACCAGCAAGAGAGTAGCGTCACCCAGAATAAATCCAAAAGAGCATGGGTTAAAATCACAAAAATGCGTTATTATTCGGTAAGTAATTATTAGGGTTACTGTGATTTACAGCATAACACATTGTTCCATGTAATTGGTGTGCAATTACATGTGGAACATTGTACTATAATTAGTATTTATTTAATATGCCAGTAATGGTGGGGGTGTATAATGAAGAGGGATCGTAAATGTTAGGGCTGAATTTTCTGTCACAGTTTTGATAAAGTTGGACAAGTTCTCTGTAACGACACCTTCACAAAACAGTAGATGACTCTCTGGCCTCACTGGTCCCACTGTAGAAAAAAACGTTTTTAATCAAGTGTGCTCAGGTGACGTGACACCTCTACTGCTCCTCGACCTTTTGTGAGAAATTCATGCACATGAAGATGCTTAAAATGTCTGAATGTGGCATTCAGGAACCAACAATCCATCCGTGTCCACCTGTTGATCATTCAGAGTCAGCGAGCTCCATGGCAAAACGTCATTTATTAATGGAAGTGTTCACTTTCAGTTCAGCTTTGACTTGGTGGTGATGCTACGTTTGCATATGATTGCATATGATACACAGTAATGAAGCTGATATTGAATGTGAACAGCAGTTTAATAAATAACATCTGTTTCCAAAATGCACAGTTCATGTCTATGCATTGATTTAATAATCACCAAAGGAAAAAATGAGGTTGCTGTCACATATTCTTACAGTACTTCATGCATCTGTAATGATCCACACTGTTTCAAATGTTCTCTCTTTTCTTTCTTTCTTTCTTATGCTATGTTTTGGCCCGATACAAATCAAACTCATTCATCTGAAACTCGTACTTACCTCCCTCTGCAAGGTTAGCAAAATGTCCCAGTCAGTGTGGGAGGTTGAGGGTTAGAGGGAAACAGAACAAGTGTGGTTATGTGTCACAGCTAATATGGAAAGCTACAGAATAAAGGTCACATACTTTCTAATGAGACGATTCCTACACATCACAACTGTGGATGTGCTGTGTAGAAAACATTATTTATCTGATTCAACTTGCTCATGAACACAGCTCTTGTCAGTTCTCCACTGCTGCTCTGCCAGGATGTAAAAATCTGCTAACATGAACTTGAACTGCACATCAACATTGGTGTGAAATCCAAAGTGTAACCCCTGCATGAGGTTATATACAGTATATCACACCTTTAAATATATTTAATGTAAAATTATACGTGTGTATATACAGTATATATGTGAGCTTGTTTAGTGTTTTTATTACAGTTGTTCGTGTTGTCATATACTTAATATTTTATTTCATTTTGCATCCTAAATACGTTTTCTTTTATTGTCAGCTGTATCCATAACACTTTTACTTTGAAATTCTGTTAAATATCATCATGAATATCGTCCATTTTAAGCCAATTTCTCACATAAAATAAAATAGATAGATAGATAGATAGATAGATAGATAGATAGATAGATAGATAGATAGATAGATAGATAGATAGAACATTTCAAACTAAACCCTATCAGCTGTGAGATGCAGCTCGTCCAGCTGCTTTGAACATTACTTTTCTATTTTTCACCCTCTGAAAAACCCCTGCCTCGAGCCTAGTGAAAGTAAAATTAGAATCCATTACACCAGCATATAGGTGAGATTTTAACACATGGGCTGTTCTATATACTTGTTCAACTGCAACAAGGAATGTAATGAACGCTTAAAAAACAAACTATGAAATGAGAACATGTATCATGTTTGACATAAAAAGGTTATTATTAGTTTTGTGAATCCTTTCGGCAGAAACTGGAACCACTCAGCAATTTGTTATTAAGTAAATATGCTGTAACGTAATTAAGGAAAGGTTACTCGTGACAACAATGTATTAGTCAGTGTGCACGACTTATTAGAATTATTTAACCCCACATTGAACCTGTCATTAAAGCTGTCAGTGCCCTGTGTGACTGGCTGCATGCACAGGAAGAGTGTGACCCTCCAGTCCGAGGATTTTGTGTTGAGAGCACATTCAAGCCCCAGAGTCGTTCTGCCCACACTCACCTGGCACTAAGACTTTAGGCATGATGACGCTCTTGAAGAGAAACGCTCCCTGAGGACTGGCAAAAAGGTGGTCATGCACTGCACCCCTGTAGTAGGGAAGAGTGGATCCCTGTGTTCGGTCTGTGCAATATTAAGCTGCCCCCTGCCTCACGTGTAACCAGAACCTGCTATGTCCACAGAGGACACGCCAAGACGCAACGGGCAACTCATATGTTTGAGAGTCTATTTTTAATTTGTGTTCACTCAGGAATCGCAGGCCAGCACATGTGCAGACAAAGAGAGGGGTATGAGTATGTGCGAATATTTGAGGGGACTTGTTATATAACAACAGCCTGGTGCTGGAGTTCAGACTGAGCACATTCACACCACACGCCACAAAATGTAAAACAAAGAAAGAAAGTACAGTTAGTTTGGTTGTATTGCGTTATGGTGGTCAGTGGCCGCCATCTTGCATCGTCATGTTTCCTCTGTTGCATAGCATGCCTTTTTGCATTTTAACCCTTAGTGCTCACGCGGCACGGATCCATGCCGCAGGTGCACCCTTGGTAACTAGCCGTGGGAATAATACACAACTCCTTATAAGGACATCCTGGGGTGTGTGTGTTTATAGGTCACATCTTTAGGCTTTACAATGTGCTTTTTTGTTTTCTTATGTGTTGTTTTTATCGCATGTCGCATTTTTTTGGGAGTAGTGATAATTGTGCCGTCAAGTCACAAAATAGACTTGACTGCACTTAACATTTTATTTTTGTTCATAATAACGAGTCAAGCAAACCTTGAACTGTGGCATATCATCAAATTTCGTGGTACTTTTTGTCAGGTGTGTTTATATAGTTGGTTTAATCAGATTGCTTATATATATGAATATTGCACACTCTTACAGCCTCTGTAAATATATGTTTTAACATAGTATGGAAACCTGTGTTCTACAGGTTATAGCAGATTATTATGCAAACTAAATAGGAAAGGGTGAGCAGTGAAATACTCTTTTTGTCGCAATCTGCAGTGCTACCATTAGATGTCACTAATTCTCACACACTGGACCTTTAATCACTGTGTGCTCTTCTGGCGATCACTTGGCCCAGATGGAGGTCCTGAGAGCACTGACTCAGTTCAGGCTTTGTGCCATTCCACTGTCCCTCGACCCTGTCCAAAACAGAGCAGGATGCTGCCAACGTTACGCTTCACTGCTGGGATGGTAACAGGCAGATGATGAGCAGTACTGACTTTTATCTGAATATAGCGCATAGAAACTATTTTTTCATTATTATTATTGTTGTTATTTTATATATTAATAAAAATAATAATAATAATAATAATAATAATAATAATAATGATGATGATAATGATAATAATAATAATAATAATAATAGTAATAACAATAATAACACTAACAACAATAACAACAATAATAACAATAATAATGGTAACAATAATAATAATAATTTAATTAATTAATTATTGCTTTTTCATCTTTGGTGCACAAGAAAAATCCCTGATGTCATTTCTCACATTTTCACTGAGTACGAGTTCTGCTTCTCAGTGCATCCCCAGCCACATGTGGACACTTAAGTCGTCTATTTTTAGGGAATGTGATCTTAAATGTCAGCGTTCCATTTGGGGAGCAACTAGTTTAAGATATCATGTTGGAAATGGGCAGTCAGTCAGTCAGGCTGTGGAAATAAAAATACCAGATGAGATTGCCATTGCTCTGAGAAGCTGATGTTTAAAAGACAAACATTTATAAATATTAAATCCTAGATATTTCTTTTTAAATATATGCTCCAACAATCTATACCTTAGTAGAGTAATATAACCAGAGAAGGATTTAACTGTCTCATGTTTTAGCTTTAGCACTCTTTGCCTTTGCAGCAAGAAGACCCGGGATCGTGACCCGGTCAGAACAAGAGTCTTTCTGCATGGACTTTGCATGTTCTCCCCGTATGTGTGCAATTGGTTTTTCCCGGTTTCTGGATTTGGGGATTAGGCAAATTGGACAGTCTAAATTGAGAGTGTGAGAGTAGATGGTTGTTTGTCTCGATGTGTTTCCCTGTGATGGTCCCCCTGCGACCTTTCAGTGGAGGATACAGCGGTAGAAGATGGATGTTTTAGCTAATCTGTTATCTGGACAGCATGTTCTTAATAGAAACTTGTGAGATCAACAATAGGAGGAATTAAGTGCAACTAAAATTATTGAGTTTTCAAACCAACACTGTAGTGCCACAAGCATGTGAAAATTTGCATGAGCCAAAATCAATGAAAACCTCTCTGAAGAGTGTCTTTTCCACTGTCCAGTGAGCTGTGTTCATGAACCTGAACACGTTGACACGAGCAGAGGGAGCAGGGGGTCAGAGTTTTGCTGCTTTTTATTATCCCTCAAATCATCCCATGGACTCACATTACAACAGGTGCTTGTGCTGCCTGTCTGGTAGATGTTTTGGTAGAGTTCAGCCACACAGACATTTCCTGTAGTTTTCCTTTTTTTCTTTTGAATCAAATGAAAAAAATAATGTCAAAACATGAGCCAAGTAAATATAACTGTGAAAGTAGGAACAAACCACTTTAACGTATACTTATCCGGCAATTTATGGTGCAACTATGCATATATTCTGCAATATAGCCTTTCTACACGACGGTTCAAGTAATCAGTTTACATTCAGACTATTTTGTGTCATTTGTGGTGTTGAATGTATACATTCAGACGCTGCTGTTAAAGTTGTCTTGTATTACATCATGTGGACAGATTTGTAGCTATTGAAAATGTCATGAGGTGGCGCATGAATGGCAGTTTAAAGAAACATAAAGTTGCTCTTGTCACAGTTTATTTTTGTGAAGTGGGTTTGTTGTCTTTAAAAAACCCATTGTCCCATTGTAAAAAAGGTTTTGTAAATACTGTTTTACATTAGATGCAGTTGGGCTTAACTTGAATAGCATTTTTAATATCATAACAAATTCATTGGTTGGTATCCTAGAATATGGCTTTGTTTTGGTGTTGATTTTTGGTGATGTCAGAGTATATATGTGGGAATAAATCTGACACCTGATCCAACAGTCAGAGTGAGACCTCAGACACAGCAGCTGTGGCAGTATGTTTTCTGTATTCTCCTCACATATGTTAGGAAAACTGACATGTTGCTGAAGTAAATTGCTGAACTTCAGCGCAATCCCACCGAGGAATGAGGTATTTGCTTCAGTATATGAGCTCTGCATGTTTACATGTTGTTTTTGGATCGTAATCACACTTCCTGTTTGAAGGAGAAGGAGAAACACCCAGACCTATGCACTCATAATCCTCACTGGGGAACGTACAGTACGTGTAGAGGACCTGTTCCTGTTTTCAAGCCCAAGTCTCATAAAAACCATTAAAGGTACAATGAGTAAAATTAAACTTTTACTGGTGAAGTTGCATGTTGCAGCAGAATATTCCTCAATTTAGACAACTAGTGCACCTAGTTCCCCCATCTCAGGCTTCAACTGACTCACCGTTACATGCATATGTTATTATTATTATTGTTGTTATATCACATATCGTCCACTCTCTTCCTGGTACAACTGTCTACAAAGGAAAGACGGACAAACTGACCCTTCTATTGTCTCCGTCCTCTGATCATTGTCCTATGGCAGTGGAAAAGAGTAATATGTATTTCACTAATAGTGTCGTCCGCAGACAGGACATGAAAGGACAGACGTTCCTTGAATTAATAAAAAAGGAGACAGACGGACAGACATACTCAATCAGCACACCCACCTGCATTTTCTGGTGAAATGCACATTACTTTATTTTATAGTTAATATGTCAAAACGTCTCCCTGTAAAGTTAACATTTATAATGCTCTTTCTTAATCCTTGGATGCATGACCTACACTCTTCCATGAGTGGGGTCAAAAATTACCCCAATATAATCATATATAAAGAAATTTCTTTAATTTTGGTTAAAGATGAGGATTTTCATCATATTTTGATGAACAAAAGAGTGATTTATACTTAGGGTAACCCTTTATACTCATCGGTTGATAAGAATCAAAAGTTCCTAGGAGATTCCATAGGAAATGCTTGGGTTCATTTTTGACCCCGCTTATGGAAAAGTGGGGTAGTGATACAAAAACTGCAATTTCTTAATTTCATTTTTTTTAAATACAAATGGCCTCATGCCACACACGTGTTTTATGAGGAATACCTGGAATATGAAAATATTTAAACCTTTCATTTCAAAGACTTTGAAGAATAACCCATGGGGTCATTTTTGATCCCACTTATGCATCTAACGGTTAAAAGAAATGATTATTTGTCACAATGTCATGGAAAATGTTGCTGGGTGGGATCATACACTGTCCTCCAGTAGTAAATGCCATCAGGAATTTTAATTGACCTTAATTGCTCTTCGCTTCCTCCCAAACAGAACATTCAATCCGACAGCTCAGACGGCTTCAAACATCTGTAGTTCAGGCAGGACATAGAGGTAAGTCACAGTAATTTTATTATTATATGTATATATATATATATATATGCTCTGAATAGAACTCATCATGCTTTTTGTTCCACATTAGACTGGGAACAATGGAGGTGAAGGTGTCTGTGGACGGTGTCCCACGTGTGGTCTGTGGAGTTACAGAGGAAACAACATGTCAAGAAGTGGTTGTAGCGTTGGCTCAAGCACTGGGTACACATGTTTGCAGCTGTAAATAGTCACATAACTTATGTCCTTAGTGTGCTGAGCAAGCTGATAATAACCACAGTCATGTTTTCTTCCAGGTCAGCCTGGTCGCTACATGTTACGGGAGAAATTCAAAGAGTTTGAGCGGTGCATGACGCCGAGCGAGAGACTGCTGGAGACTCTCGAGAAGTACGGTGAACAGGCCAGGGAGGTTCAGCTCACCCTGCTCCTCAGTGGACCCCCCGTCTTGGATGAGATGAGCAGAACCAACGTTGGCAGGTACCAGCCTTGTCCACCACTGAGAAGGAAAGACGCAGGAGCTAGGATGCGGCGTGGCAGTGGTTCACTGAGTTTGCATCGCCAAAGCTTGCCACCGTTGCCTTGTTTGAGGCACGAAGCGGAGCAGCCAAAAGAGGACATAAAGAGACCGAAGAGAAAGTCTCTGACGCTCATGGAAGAGGCCTGGGAATGGCTGGAGAATCTGGGGAAAGGAAAGGTCTACAGCACAGCATGTGATAAAGACAGAAGCAAGAAGTCGGATAAAAAGAACCGCACTTCATTAAATGTTTTGCTCACTCCCGACAAAGAAAACTTGGGTAGTGGAAGCAAAGTCAGAGGTCAGAAAGGTTTAATGTCGGACTTGGACCATCAAACATCCTGCTGCATTGGAAGTCAGACGAAAGGTAAAGCAAGCAAACACAGCAAGAAAAGACAAGAGGCAAAATCTTATGACCGGAACAGTTTAAGCAGTGCGATCATTGACGATGAGAGAAACCGTCTAAAAGAAACGGTTTTAAGTCAGCTCGGCAGTTTGCAGGATTTAGAAGCCCATATAGCACGTGTAGACAAACAGATTCTTGAGCTTGAGGAAAAGCAGAGGGCTCGAAGGGCTGAGCAGGAAGCCCAGCAGAGAATGGCTGAACAGGAGATTGAGCAGATCATGTTTTGGGAAAATGAATTAAAGGCAGAAGAACGTCATGAGAAAGACTTGCAAGGTCAGTTCCTTCAGATTAAGGCGAAAACTGTCGAGTGCAAGGCCATGCTTCAGGAGCACAAGGACAAAATAAAGGGGCTTCACTTTTTTGGCCCTCAAAATGTTGTGGCAAAAAGAGAGGATTTAGAAAAGGTTGGTGCAAATGCTACCACCGAGGTTTCAGCTAAAGATGCAAATCAGCAGCCATCTGATCGAGACAGGGGTTTAAATGTTAACAGGAAGTTCCTGCACAGAGACGCCTCCAACTCTCATGTTCTCATTTCTCCCAGCCACATTAAGGAGCGTCGGCCCACGGGACCCACAGAGCTCCGAGAGTGGTGGAAGCGCTGGTCTGAGGCCCGAAACGCTCACTTACAGGCTAAACAGCCGATTCACCGCTCTGAACTTACTGTATATTTGGGCAGCACGAAAGATGAGAATAAAGGAATGAGGACGAAAATGAAGGAGAACACTGAACTGTGATAAAGTGAAGGTGGACTTTATTCTGTGACGGAAGGCGTTGGACTGCTGCGCTGAGGAGTCACCAGGAGGAACTGAGGATCTTTGAACGTTGAGTGTTTCTCAAATCCAGTAGTTATTTTCTTTAGTTTGCCCCCTAGTGACTACATGAGGTACAAGCTAGAAATCAGACACTGGTCTAGTTCCTTTACATTTTAAAAATGCTTTTAAAATATACTTTAATAAAAATGCATCTATAGCATAATTCACTACTTGCAAATACACCTTTGATATTTACATTTTCATTCTTGTAAAAGTGCACGTCAGACCTTTGCTATGGGACACTACATGCGTGAAGAAGGGGAAAGCAAATTAATGTTTCTACGGAACCAAATGACTCATAACAGTAAATGTGCTTATAAAAACAATTAACTTCATTGGTTACAATGGTGTTTTTCCTACTGCAAAGTGTGCAGTGAAAACATTAGCCTCCAGTTACATCAGTACAGTTAAGTTTGGTCAGCATAACTCTTGACAGCTTTATCCACTTTATGATGTGCAGT
Source organism: Solea senegalensis (assembly GCF_019176455.1). NCBI lineage: Eukaryota > Metazoa > Chordata > Actinopteri > Pleuronectiformes > Soleidae > Solea > Solea senegalensis. The sequence continues at coordinate 19,564,916 of NC_058031.1, forward strand.
AGTCAAATTGTTATAGTTGAAAAAGGAGGCAAACAGCTTGTGATTTTCATAAAATTTTAATTCAATTGTTTCATTCAAGACCATTAACAAAAGTACATGAGAACCTCTGTATGTGGTTCAGCTGAAACCCAGTGATCTCTGAAGTTGAAAGCAATTTTGACTGTAACTCAAATGTGCAGAGGCACAACAGTTCACCCACCATTTCTTTAGAGTAGAATAACCGATATCCTGAATTTTAATGCTTTTTTTTTAAACTGAATTTCTAATACTTTACCTTTCTCATTTAAGTTAAATTTGTTTTTTATTATGTCTGAAGTATTAACTTCCACTAAGAAAAAAAAAAGCACACATTACATAAAGTATAATTCAACCCACAGGTCTGGGATGCATATTATTATTTCTACTAGAAAAGGCAGCCACCCTAAGATTGTTCTGAATATTTTGGCGGTTGGCTGGGAACAGGATACATCTTTTTTGTTTTTTTAATTTTTTTTATTTCACTTTACTTGTAGTTTTAGGCACCTTATTTCTTACTTAATTCAATATTAGCAGATCGAGTCAATGAAAAGAAAAGCAAAAAAAAAAAATATGTGCAAGAAAAAAAAAGATAGTATAAAAAGAACTGCAGATATAAGATGCCGCAGGGAATTCTGCACCCAGGAAAAATTGCTTACGTGGAGCATGTGAATACCAAAAAGGTATCTAAAGGCTCCAGATTTGTAAAGTAAATCCCATTAGATTGACTACTTTGACATTCACATACATCACACAAAACATGCTTTCACCTCAGCTCTTCAATAAAGCATTTTAAAAACTGCTCAAAATAAACGAGCAGAGAAGAATCCTCAGTTTAAGCTTGCACATATGAGAAATATGATCCTCCTTATGGAGGGAACTTTGCTTTATATGTTTTGTAGGAAAGCATACAGAAAATTGAAACTTGATAAATGTAATCATCGAAGTTTCTGTGGGCAAAGGAGCAAATAGGAAGGAGAAAAAAAAAAAGGGGGCCACAAGCTCAAAGACATGCCAACAGTCACTCATTCACCCAGGCAAACTACTAGACAGATTAGAGGTGCAGAATTCCAGACAAAGCAGATTGAAAAGATAGGGACAGACAGCCACACAGTCATCACTCTGATTTAGAGGGACAAGGCCCTCAGAAACAAATACCTCCATTACACACTAATCACTTCTAGTATACATCTCACACACACACACACACACACACACACACATTTAGAGATCCCATGTACACAGCAGTGTGGACTCTGTATCAAGTACATCATACATGGGACGCAGGGAACTGTGGAATGAGAAAGGTTCCCTTGCAGGTTTCAATGGGGACAAAGATTACACATGCTGATTACTGTATGTGTGTGCATGTTTTGTGTGGCAATTTGTGTGTACAAGCATGTGTCAAATCAAAATCCCTTATCTCCTGCTGTTGCCCTATGGGACATGAGGCGGGCTCTGTATTGCTCAGTCGATGACACCAGGCTGACGAGTCTTGCGCTCCACGCTGAAGCCCTGCACAGGAGGACACATTTTTAAATCAGGTTGCTGCTTGTTACAGGATGGAAAACCTCATCCTTCTGTCAGTCATATTTATAATGTATAACCAAATAGAAAAATCATATCATATAATGAAGGCCTGGTCCCCTGTGCTGCATATTGTGTATGACCACATTTCATCCAAGCAAAAACTTCAATTTGTACCTTTGAATTGTCGGGACCACGGGGCTGTCTTACAATTACCAGGCGAGGTGCACTGGCGTCATCAAGTGTGATGCTCTTCAGTCTGTTCACCAGACGGTCAGGGCGAGGCGCCACCACTTGTTTAGGCCCTTCACTGCAATGTTAGGGGTATAATGTAATCAATATGAATTACAGATCACTGCCGAAACAAAATAATTCAATCTTAAACCACCTACCTGACTCTGCGTACGTTGCAGGCACTACATTTTCCTGTGCGTTGATTAAGGACAACCGAGAACTCCACCTCATCCCCGGTTTGAAGCTCCAGGCCATCTTGCACTTCTTTTACATGGAAGAACAATTTCTTGCTCTCACCAACTTCATATGTGATGAAGCCAAACTGGGAACAACAAAATATTAAGTTTAAAGCTCAGTGGCCCCTCTCACTTCAGTATAACCAGTCCTGTGATTTCAGGTGTTCAAAACAATGAATCTTAACAAACAACAGATCACTACCTGGTCCTTGACACACTCCACCAAGGCTTTACGCTGAGGGACGATATTACAGGCCATCTTCTGTCCGGTCTGAGCAACTGTACAGACCTGGTACTTCACAAGTTCTCCTTTCTGCAGACAATCGGCCTTGTTTGCCATACCCATGATCCCAAAGGGATAATTCTGGCCTTTTGTTCCCCCTAAAGAAATCAAGAAGTGGGTAAAATCTTATTTTTTTCCCAAGGAAATGACTTCAAACATTTTCTCTATAAATCTAATCATAACATAATACCAACCTTCCTCTGCAACTTCAATAAGCCCTTGGTATTCTGTCTGGGAGGGGTCTACACTGCGTAAAGGACGGATGACTTTCCCCATCATCACTGTTGTACTGACATCCTCACCAATGCAATTCACTAAAAAGGAGGAAACAAAATATTTCACATGCATTTTGTCACTTTAAGTCATGTTATCAAGTCATTCATTGATTTCAGGAAACCTGGTTTAAATTACATTCTCTCATACCTGCAGCCACTTTAGTAACCTTTTCAGCACTGACTTTGTTTCCTTTCCCCTTAGAAAGAGTGTACTCCACTGTGTCACCCAGCTCCAAGCTATCCAAGTCTCCACACATTTCACTGAAGAAAAGGCAAACATAAAATTGTGCTTAGAAATATAATAAAATTAAGAAAATTGAGGTATGATACAGTGATAGATGAATGAATCAGTTGAAATGCATCTGGGTATTTCAACCTCTACCTGTAGTGAAAGAAGATTTCTTGGTCATGATTTGCCGTCTCGATAAAGCCAAAGTTGTCCTTCAGGGTGGCAACAAATCCATGCAGTCTCTTGGCATTGGAGGCATTGCGGTTAAGGACCCTGATGGAGACTGCACTTTGTTGGCCTGTTCGCTTCACTTCGCTGATCGAGAACTCCACCTAGAGGACAAACGCCAAACATCTAACATGGCATTGACGCAAACAATCACCACTGCAAACACAATCACATGAGGTGAGTAATGTTCAGTGCCCGCTTGAGGTGCTGACCTAATAGTGAGTTACTGAAATGAAATATTTCAATTTGGAAGTGCTTTGAGTAAGCAGTTCACATTAAGATTTGAAGAGGTATAGCGTCACATAGTACATACCTTGTCTCCAGCCTGTGGCTGAGTTCCTCCCTCTAGGTCCTTAGAATGGTACGACACAGTGAGCTTCACGCCGCAGTCTTCATATGTAATCACTCCTTCCTCTGATTCCTGTAAAACAACCCAGAAACAAATCAAATAAAACATGACTATCGCAGCATTACTGGTGTTTGATCCAAAGCTCTTGTCAACAATAAATCCATTTGTTAAGATATGGGTTTTAGCTACCAGTCTGAAATGACTGAGAAGAATTTTAAGAATGGAGGGTATTAGATGGTGTGAATAACCTACACAAGCATGAATGGCACCAGTGTGTGCAGCGCATCACTCTGTAGCAGCACAGATGGTTAGCATTAGCCTAGTCTACGGCAACAACTCTCGAGTTACAGCCTACTGTGCAATGCTACATTATTACCAATCACTGCTGTAAGTTTCAACTATTGGGAAGAGTCCAGTAATATGCACTATCGAGTCATTCTCAATTATTCAAAGTAATCACGTGAACCAATGAGAGTAGTCAGTTTGCCGACATCACGGACCATATCATTGAAGTATTTGTTTTGTACAGTCTGTGTGGTTTAATGTTTGTTCAGACCGTTCCCAAAAACCATTCTAGACATCAGGATTGGTGTTTTATCACTAATTGTACAGCCTTCTAGTTTAATGAATTACTGATATGATGTTTGATTCCATGTTAAGGGTTAAATGGTGATCAAACACCATGCGATCAGTCGACCAGAAACCACAAAGACCAACCTTCTCTATAACTTTACCCTTGAAAAATGAGACGAACACAGATTAGACAGGACAGCTCATCACCATCACTTACAAAACAGTATTCCTACACTACATTGCTGCCTTAAGTTATTGCTTCCAATGAATGTTAATGAAAGATACCAACTATTGGTATACATTTGTAAAGTTTGCCTAAAATACAAGCATTATTTGACAAGTGAGAGACATCATGTGGCTTCATGCAGAAGGTCTCAGTCCTACCTTGTCTTTTTTCTAAGCAACAAAGGACATGAACAGGAAGTGGTCAACGGAAGAGAAAGCAAAGAGGAAAATTAGAAAAAAAATAAAAAAATAAATAAATAAATAAATAAAATAAAAAAATAAAATAGGTAAAGGGTTTGAAGAAGTAGGTTGGGCCAAAGCAACCAGGCTATGCTATTGTATTGTATTACTACGGGATGTAGTTGTGGCTTTGTTTGTTATAATTGTGTACAGTGTGGTACCTTCTCCTTGCCCTTGGTGGGACTGGCATTCTTGTTCGTGAGCCCAATAACTTCTTTCTCCACCACACCCATGAAGCGCTGCTCAGACTGAGTATGAAAAGACACCGAACCCTTGGGCAGCTTCTTGATGCGCACAGCATGGTTCCTCTGAGCAGAGAGCATGTCCTGGCAATGACAAGACATTTACTTTGTTGTTGTTGACAAACGGTGAGAATGTGCCTGCTCAAGTAATAACAATAATACATACTTTTGTGAAAATCTTATAAACAGGACCTACAGGCACAACAGTAAACTCCACTTCGTCTGAGATGTGCAGTTGGGTCTCCTCAAGCACTTCACTGAAGTGAAAGAACATCCTTGCATCCCGATCCACACACTTAATGAAGCCAAAGCCATCGCGTATAGCTGCTATCACCCCCTAAAGAGAGTTTTGTTGGCTATGAATGGGTAATCACTTCAGTTAATACAAATGCCTCTTCTAATCAGCAATTCCTTTTTATTCTCAAATTATATTAAATACTGCATAATAGACCACTTCAGGGAAATCACAATAACTTCTGTTTTGCAATGTTCACCATTTCACGTTTCTCCTTGGTGAAGTCGAAGGTGTCAGGGAGGATGTCGATGTTTGTTGCCCTCTCCAGTTTGTCTCTGCGGTCAGTGGAGATGTTGAACTGTATGTGGTCACCCTCCAAAAGCGTCACCTTGGATTTTGTGTCCTTCTCACCAAATGGTAGTTCCTTGTCAGCGAAACCAATCTGGGCACTGATGCGACCTGGTAGGGGGTCGTTCTGTGCAAGCAGATGTCAAAATGGATTATATTGTAGGAATTTCTATCACTGTGTTTGCCTCTTCACATTTACGAGAATTTAACAATCAAAACACCTGGTTTTTGGTGGGAACCTTGGGAATGACCTTGACAACTGTGCCTTCAAACTGCTCAATGCTGATATCCTCAAAGATGACTGTTCCTTGTGGGAGAAGCCTCACATCTGTGGCTACTTCTTTACCCTAACCAACAAAAACATTACATTTAAATAATGTCTGATAGTCAAGATACATTACAAGTGTTTAAAAAATCACGGGTAGATTTCAGTTCAGTTGAAAAGCTTAACACATACATTTCTATCCTTGATGGTGAACTCAACATCATCTCCAGCCTGCAGAGCATCCAGATCACCCTTGAATTCACTGTAGTGAAAGAAGATCTCCTTCACCACATCAGCCCTCTCAATGAAGCCAAAGGCCTCCTGAAAGCACATGTATCAAAATAAAAGATTCAGTGAATGGCAAATATTGTGACCAAAGTTACTCATGTGTTTTTCTTTATCATTGTGGTATGTAAATGGGCAGCATTTAGATATGACAGAGGGAAACTTAACACCATGTCAAAAGCAGATCCATTAGTTTCTAACAGCTATTGTAAAAATGTAGATGGGATAGTCAAATGCAATGGGAGGTGTATGGGGTTTTCTTGTCAGCAATGAGAAAGTTTTGATGATACAAGTGGACCATACCTTTGTAGCACACACCACACCCTGGCACCTCATTTGCTTTTTCTTCACAAGCTGAATGTTACGAGCACTGACTGCACCAGTACTGAAATGCAAAAGGGGATAAACATGCAATGTAATAATATCAAGTGCAAGCTGGGAAACATTCATATGATACAACATAGTGAGAAGTCTTACTGTTTGTTGGTCTCCATGTAAAAGCTGACTTTATCACCCGTGTCCAGGTGGATGTTACCCTCCACATCATCGGGAGTGTAGGTAAGGTAGAACACTTCCTGTGAAAAAGTCACATTAGTGTCAAACTTTGATAAATTGGAAAAAATGTATCAAACTAAATCGATCAATTAACTTTCCAGTAGAAAAATCCTAAATATTGAAAGCATGACTGGGGATGTTGTAAGTCAGGGTCAGTCCTCTTACCCCATTTCTTTCATAGCAAACACTACCAGTGGGAACTTGGCCAGGAGCAGATTTCCCATCCAAGTGTACCGGAATTGATGAGACAACCTGAAGAAAGACGAAATTGTAAGCAGGAGCCATTGACACAGTGACTGGCCAATCCTGGGTTGAATATACCTTCTAAATACATTAACTATTAAAATATCTCCACACAAATGATGAACAAAAAATTGTATCACAAACAAATGTCACTGCAACAAGTATTTCAATTGTCAGACTGAGAGCATCATCTACAGGTTATTAAAGCTGCATGTTTATGGTTACACTTCAGTGTAAAATCTGTATACAGGGTTAAATTCTATAACATGTTAACCTGACTTTAGTTTGCAAGTAAATGAATGAGTGTTTATTTGTGGAATCACACTTATCTGCATGTATTGTATGCATTTGTTAAGTCAAGCGGTGACCATATGTTATTATGAAGTGTACATGAATGAAATAGGCAATAATCTGGAACCTTCCCTGCTGAGCTCAACTTAATGATGGAGCAATCAGGCCCATTTATGCTTTATAGTCCCATTATTGTAGTTCAAATTATATAGAATAGACCCCCATTAAACAGAGGTAACTCTGTTGAGGCATTCAATAAGTTCAGCTAAAATACATATAACACATTTTGGATATGGGCATTGAGGAGGATTACACTTTACAGCGAATTTCAAACAGAATCCCCTGCCAAAAAATCACAGTGGGCCATAGAATTATTAAGTTGACAGACAAGGACAGAACCAAAAATAAAATGGTGTTCCTTAACTGGATGAATATAACCATGCAGCACAGTAAAGGGATAGGCGTGCAGGTCTGGCCCCACCTGGCCCGAGATGCGCTCCTCTGGCAGCACCTCTGGCTTTATCTTTAGCAGCTTCACTGCTATGGGCTTGCCAGTGCGCCTGTCAGAGGATACCTCAAATTCCACATCATCTGAAAGGAGAGAAGCAGAAGAACAAAAAATAAAGCACAAGTTTCAGTTATGTCACTCAAGTGATTTTCTTTAAAATAGGTGAAGCCTGGGTCATAAGTGATGGGAAGCCTCTCACCTCCTATTTTAAGCTCCTGCAGGTTACCATTGAACTGAGAACAGTGGAAGAAGAGACGATCCTGACGTTCAGAGCACTGGATGAACCCATAGGAAGTCAGAAGCTTCTCCACCACACCAGTCTCTCTAATGCCAGGTCCTGTGCCATTTGCGTAAGCAGTGTGCCCATTGTTATGGAGCATGCCAGGGTCAAAACTCATCTAAGGAAGAAAAGAAGCAAGTGTTGACATGCATTTAGTAGAAAATGAACACAATGAAAACACCAAGTATGATGCAAACCTTAAAAACAAACTGGGGAAAAAAGAGAAAACAACAACATGCAGGTAAGGCACATTTCAAAGCACATGGGGAGGGAAAAAAATAAAAAACAAAGCTACAATTAATTTCAGGGACCATCTAGCCATTAACAGAGGGGAACACACACTTAAGAGTCCTAAGAATTTCAGGATAATTTATACAATTAATTACTGCCAAAATTGTTTTTCCCAGACAGTAAAACCTTTGGTTTCCCCGAGTTTTTCATGCAAAAAAACTACAATACAATAAATTTGTCAACTGACCTCATTACAAAGTCATCTAAGCACTGAAATGTCATGCAATTCTGTTTGGACAGACATGTTCAAAATCTGTCTACCTCCCTCTACCAACCAATCAACAATTGGTAATACAATACCAGTCACTATACCCTGGTTTCACTTTCACACAACTACAGACCATGCTGTTAGCGAGAATCACACGACACAAAGGTTATCAACAGGGCCTTTAAGTCAGCGTGGGCACAACTGATCATGCCCGCTTACAGATCTCTGATACAAGGGAGTCCGCTTGTGCTTTTTACTTCCTGGATGGGGATGGTAAGAGACAGAGGAGGAGCGGGGGATAGGCATGGGACCAGAGGAAGTAGATGGGGCAGAGCCAGTGTTGCGAGCCACTGGAGGTTCAGAGGAGCCTCTTTCCATTTCTGACACTGGGGATAGGGCTTGAATATGCTGTTGGGAGGAGGCAATAGCTTTCACTGGGAGCACAGCATTCAATGATATTCTTACCTTAACATTATCACAAGGGGTTGTGTTGTAATTTTCCAAAACCAGTTAGCAAGTATAAAATACTACATCATCTACTCCTCCTTGCTGATCTGACATGTCATTCAATTGTTAGCCAATACACGAATGTTGAGGGCCCAGCAACATAGTATGCTACTTTACAAAGACTGCTTCAATGCCATTGATTTCACTCATCACAACTACAACCAATACTCAAACTCCATTAGAAATCCAGACACCAAAATACCAAGCCACAAAGTGAGGACCCTTCAAAACAATGGATACGCTATATAGATAATCTCACATCACAGACTTAATCAAAAACTGCAAGTCATTAAAAACAATACAACGCCTCAGAACTCAAACTAAATGCCAAACTAACATCTTACACAGCTGGTTAAGGTGACATGGTTAGAGTGGAGCGTCTCAAATCTTACTAAAGGTTGTGTAAAAACAAAACTACAGAAAATGAAGAATCAGAAAATGTAAATGACAGGTCATAAGCAGTACATCTAACAGTGGATAGCTGAGTTGGTGATGAGTTATGGGTTATGACAAGGGTCCCAGAACAGCCTCTTCTGTTAGGCCCTATACTGCACTATGACAACAATCTACTGTTAAGACATAGTACATTTGCAGGTCTTTCAACCTTGAAATATTGTACTGATATTAAATTAAAAAAGGATTAATGGATATTTGACCTGCATACACAGGCAACACGTCTTCACATGTAAATTGTGACTACTCTCAAATGTCCAAAAAAATGTTTGCCAAAAAGAATATAATGGAGTTTAGTTAAGTTCCAATTGGTGGCTACCAATTTAAACGGTATTAGTCAGGTGGACATGGGACCAACTGTTGTCGCGAGTTGCTATGATTTTGAGTGTAGAACTGTAAATGTCATGACCTTCCTACAGGTAGAGGAAAAAAAGGCTCCACAGAAATGGTAAAACGCACCTGATTTCTGTGTATAGTCAGAACACCCCTCACCCTGCCACAATGTAACTGGAGTAGAGGCTAGTCTCGGGAGCCCAAAAAAGGATGAAAGTTAGGCCATTCACAGCAGAGAGATGCAGGGCAAGGTGGTTGGATGGGTGTTTGATGGGGTGGGGCACGTAGAAAAAGAGATGGGAAGGTGAAACTTACAGATCGGCCATATGGCGACAGGCTGAGTCCGACAGGGGAGGTGCTGCTCAGGTCAGCGCTAACAAACGCGGTGGGTGGTGACGCAGGCAAGGTAAACTCAACAAAGCCTTTCCAGGGGCTGCCCATATTTTCCCATAAACTCGCTTGAGCACTTGCTGAACTTATTACTTGTTTGAATGATTTTTTTGCTTAACTGTTAAGTACTATTTTGATCTAACCACCCAATGATACACCGCTGGATGTCTGCAAGGGTGAAGAGAGGAACAAACATAATGGGTAAGGCAAATAGTTCAGCCAGTGTGCCAGGTGTCACAAACAAAGGAAAATGGACCCTCTTCAGACCTTGCATTAACATCAGTCCTGAGAGAGCGGACTAAAAGTGAATAGCGTCAAATACAACTGTTTACACCTGGCATTAAATTGCAACCCAAATGCATCTCCTGAGACCACTTGTGACAGGTCTCACAACCACTGGCTGTATGCAAATACACATCATCATTTTGGTTTGCCGGAACAAAGGACATTTTTTAAAACGAGTCCAACTACACAGATGTGTGATTGATGAGTTCATATACATGTGTTCGTCTGTATATGCTTGAGAGACAAAGAATCAGGAATATGGGCTACATGTGTTGGAAAAAAAAAAGCCCTCGAGTGATCAGATCCACTTAGACCTGTACTTAGCACCGTCTGCATGAAATCATGTCACTCAGGGTTGATGTTAATACCAGGTCTGAATGGGGTCATAACTGTTGGCTATTATGCCCCAGGGAGGGAGTTGAAAAACAAAATAGGGAGGATTCGACGTCAAAAACTAGTAGAAAAAGGTGGGGGCTGAGTGAGGGAAGGCAATCAACTTGTTACTTAAACTAAACTCAATAAGCTGAACTGTTTGGAGGCAGTGGCAGGTCAGTGTAGTTGACTTATGTGAAGCTTCAAGGAAAGTTGTCCCTAACAAACAACGCACAGGTCAATGACATACAGAATCGAATGTTATTAGTCTCAATCATTTCACTCTGTATGCTTACAAGCACAGAAAGCAACATGTACAATCAGCTGTAAAGTGCAATGAATGCACAAGGTTTGTTTCTAACCACTTAATGTATCAGCTGTTTCCCTTTGAAATCACCACATACAATCATTAAAGTTGCGACAAGAAAAAAGGAAACGTTTCAGTTGAAGTCATATTAAAACAGTGGATGTGTCTGTCAAATCTGAGTGCTGTTTAAGCAAGCTGGAGTGGACAAAGTCAACTGTCATTTTGCTCAGTGATAACTCTGAATTGCTCCAGAACCAGAGTCAGGATTGGGTATTACACAGTCCATGTTTGTACATTTGTATCCGAGTAATGTATAAACAGAACATTTACCAAAACATAAAGTAATTAAAGTATCTGAATAACAGCAAAGATTGGGAAGGGAAATAAAATCATGTGACTTAACATTTACAGTTTGCCAAAAAAAAATAGGAAAAAAACTAAGACTCACCTTTACTTGTTGTACAGGATCTTGTAATTCTCTGAATCTCAATGACTATACAGTTCCTGCAGATCTCTTCATGCACACAGTTGAACACGAACACACACACACGCACACACACACACTTTACACGTTTCTAAATGGTGGCATAAAGCAAAAAGGGGGAATCTAGCGCAAAAAAGGCAAATGCAGGTGTAATAACACTGCTTAGAAAAAAAATACAATTAAAACAGTGGGAAAGAAAAGAGTGTGGTGGGGGAAACTATGGGGAAGAAAAACTAGCAGGTAGCAGCCCACTCCACACTCCGGCTGTGAGTCGGAGGTGTGGTGAGGATGAGGAGGGCTAGGAGCAGCGTTGGGACGTGTGCTTTGTCAAAGCTGTTGAGTAGGCACAAACTTCTGGTTTCAGATCAGTTATTGACTTCTCAAAATATGCATGGGCGTAGGATTGCTTCTCTTCTGTGTTTCAGTTGGGATGATGAGAGTCTTCTTTGGTCGTTACAGGATTTGGTTACTTCTTGCGTTTCGAACCTTTGAAGTGATCCTTTTCCCCTCCACGTGTCTTCGGCGTTGCAACTTTGCTTGTTTTGGAGGTTTATCTTCAGTTTCTTTGTTATGATCTGAACTTGAAGCAGTTGCGGATGGTACAAAAATTCAGTTCCGTTTCACTTCATACTGTAAAGAAAAGGCAGACAATTTGTTAAGCAAAACTCATAACAGAAAGTTCACCACAAGTTGGTGGACAACAATATTTTTACAACTTATTTGAGCTTTGTGGAGGGATGGGTAACAGGAAAACATTGTGGGGTAGTGGCATGAGGTTTGTGAGATCACTAAATTCTTTGACCTAGACACACAAGCATAAAAATAGGTTTTCCTCAGATGCCTCTGGATCCAGCCTATAATGCCAGGCAGCTGACTAGGAGGCAAGAGCAGTGGATCAACAAGTCCTCGTGAATATCTCTAGTTCAAGCCATAATATTAGTGGCATCACACAACAGCACATTACTGAAACCATGTTTAATGTAAAGATCAGGATTACACACCACCCAAATGTTTATGCCAGTCTACATTTTGCTAAATTTAGTTAGAAACACAGTACCAAATGATCCGTCATTAGGTAAGAGCAGAGTGTTGTTGACCTAAATACAACGCAATGAAAACAAGCTGGGTGAGCCAACCCAGGACACATGATAGCTATTCTGCTGTAACTGTTGCAATGTCTCTTCCCATGTGCTTCCTGGAAGGTGATTGTTATTCTAAAAATGCTTGTAGCAGGTGCATCCTTGGTATTCATAGCCTAATTTCAGTTCCAAATCAACAATGATGAACATTTGCCTGTATGTACAAAAATTGTACATCCTTGTGATGGTACCAACAAGTCAGCTTTCACTAGATGCACTGACTGCTAAGAAGAAAGTCCACTGCATTGTGTTTGTCCTGCAAATACCATTTTTTGTAAGGAAATTTCAAACCATTTTTAGAAACTAACCAAAACAAAAAGGCACATTTCCACCATATCACTCCGGGTACTTAAAGTAACATGTATTTAGGAACTAAATGTTCCTACACACCAGTAATGCAAATAGTACCACACTGTGACCCACCTTGTCTCTCAGAAATGGTTTCAGGGTTCACACTAATGTGTCATATTGATTTGAGTGTTATGCACTGTAGTTGGTTACATATTGTTTTTCCCTTTGCTTTCCATGATGGATCTGAATGACATTAAGCAGATTTACTACCTGGTCCCTCATCAGTCAGAACATTGACAACAACTGTCCAGTCTGTAGTCACTGAGATTGGGGACCAGGGGTTAGTGGGTTAAAGGTTACAAACAATGAACATAAACAACGTTGGGTGATACAGAAAAAAGCCAATCCACCCCCTCAAAGAAAAATCACCAGCAACGACTGACCATAAAAAAATTATGAAAGAGTTGAACCACACTTATAACACAAGAATACTATAAAAGAAACAATAACCCCAAGGCAAGATCTCCGTCCCCAAGAGTTTGAACGGGATCTTCTAAAGAGAGAAGCCGAAAAAAAGACGACCTACAAGAAGTGCTCCACTACAATGGTCCCTGACAGCACTAGCCATGTGACTTCCTAGCAAGACGCCAGCCTCAGCTGGGGCTGCGAGTGTGGCCTGATCCAGCACGTTGCGGCAGACAGCGCCATGAAAAACGTCACACACATCGAGGCCTGCTAGCTAATGTCTAAATACCTTTCAAACTCAGAGAAGTTCGCTGCATGCCAGTCCATCCAAAAAAATGGGAAAGGATACGTTTAGAAGTTATCGTGTCAATGACCTTGTGTGAATCTAAAACCGAGCAGTTAGCATGTGGCTAACGCTAAAGTCGTAAACAGCCAATACCCCCGGGGCGTTTCCAGCTCTTATCAAATAAAAAAATAACTCGATGCGAAAATGATATTACACCATAAGTTGGCCAAAGTAAACACAACATCTGATATTTTAATTATTTGGTAGTGACTTGAGGCCGATTGCAAAGCCCCCTCCACACACCTTTTGTCATGTCGTGCACTCAGAAACAAATACACCAAGCTCCTGTCAAAAAAAACGTATACCGTTTGTCTGGCTCTCTTAAAGCGTACACTTCATTAGTCAAAACTCTTGAGATATATTACAAAACCTACTTGGTGGCCGGATATACTCGGCATTCACGTGATAAATGACTAAAATCATGTTTTCTGCTGTTAAGCATTACTTGCTCCAGACGCCGGCTGTCGTAATAACAAACACTGATAAACTAACCCGCAATAAGTAGGTGACGCAGAGACCACCGCTAGTTGCTACATAAGTTATGCTCACTTCAAAGCTAATCGAGATCAAAGTAAACGTCCACAGAGTGTGCGCTTTACGCATATAACGGGTAGACAACGATGTCAAAGCTAACGGCACGAGGACAGGACAACAAAGAAGCTAGGTGCGATTAACTTCAGGGTGTGGGTGTTTTATTTTGTTAGATTGTCAGATTGTCACGTCTTTCGTGCGTGGTTGATACAAATATTCAACACAAGACTTGTCTTCCATGTGTGCTGGAGAACGGTTAAAAATGCGCAGATGCTTATTGATACCACTGACAATGTGACGAGGCCGTTCACCAAAGCTAAGTTGCTAACTGTTAGCTAGCACGCTGCTATACTTCTTTAGTCCTTGTGTGCGGTGATTTATGGCGAGTGAAAACACGGCTGCCCCCACCCAGGCCCGGGCTCTGCGTGTGACTAAACGCTGGATAAACCAGTCTCTTCTAAGGTCCCATTAGATGAGATAAAGTACGTATCCTATAAAAACATAACAAAAATTGACTCAATTGTAGTATAAAACTAAAAAAAATAATAAAAACTTACCCCAACAGCTTTCAGCACTGTCACCAGCGCCGCTAGAAGCAGCACGGCACATTACGTAGTGATTAGGGAGGCGGCTATCGCGATATTTCAATAGACACACCAAAGAGCCTACAGGCAAGAGTGGCCACTACTGAGCAGTTACTGGCAATGATGATCTCCGGGAGATTTGGCGTACAATAGCGTAAAAGTAATCAAATTGGCCATAGTAACTTGCTATGTGACATCGTAAGCAGCTGTCTGGCCTATAGAGTCATCAGCATGTCTGTCTTTAAAAGTCAACGCGTAGCCCTCATTCTCTTTCCCACAGTGGCTACTCTCTTCATTAGTTGAGTTCCTGAGTCCACATTTTGCAACGTGGGGTCTGCTCTGCTGGCTCCAGTAAACATCCAGTCTAAAAATTGAACATCTCTTGTGTGTTAGGTCCTATCTAGAGTGGTAAAAACATGAGAAAGTGCCAAACTGACTGCCATTCATATGTGGCCTGTGAAGCAAACTATAAATTAAAAAAATGCCCCCTTTCTAGTGTGCCCTTCCAATCAAAAAGTGTGCTTGTTTAGAAAATGCCCATCTGATAGAAAGTGATGCTGTGCTGTAAATAATGTCCCTGTAGACCAGTTTGAGAATGTGGTACATTTTTTTTTAATTTTCTTAGTAGTTGCCCTTTTAATTTTCGCCTGACTAAGATACCTCTAAGAATTTACATTTAATAAAATGTGTTTTTAAACGCCCAAAAAAACAATTGCAGACCCTACTTTGCAACAAAAAGATTGTTTCTTGATTTCATGCTTGAGGGTTATATTTGAAGCATTATAGTCTTTCTGTACCTCAAAATAACTTGATTCATGAGGACTATTTTTTATAGACTCTAACTCCCACCCTTTCCTTTATCTGTTGAAATTCTTGTAACGGGCCATTGAAACCAATAAAGTACGTGAGTCACCAAACTGAAGCTGCCTTAGAATTGCTTTCATTCATGAGGTTTATATTTGATAAATGAAGCGCCAATAAAAAAGCTTTCAAGTTACCAAACATTGACCCAAGCAGCCAAAAATGCGGTCACCAGGGGGCGCTGTTTTCGTTTGAATATTTTCATATAGATATATAAAACATATTTCATATAGTTGTTAGCAATTTTTAGTTAATACACTTCTTTTATGCTGTTTTGTTTCTGATGTTTCTGCTTAGTATTGATATCTTTTTTGTATTTCTAATCTTGAATCTGCCTTTTGTGTAAAAAGATAAAAACCTTCATAAATGAAATGACACACACACACACACACACACACCCCACACACACGCACAGACACACAGCTAAACTGGCTGAACAAATGTGAGCAAAGTGAAAATGTTATCAGAAATTGTAACTGTGAAATGTAATAAATAATTACAATAAATTACTGTAATAAATGTAATAAAATGACTAATCAAAGAACTGACACACACACACATGCAGTGAGCAGTGTGAGCACATTTTACGAAACAAAGCAAAGCAGATTTGGTGTGTGAATACCAAATCTACTAAACACTAATCTAAACACACATATACTTGTCTTTTTTAAATATTGAATAAGTCATAAATCAGTGTTGTAATGTAACAAAGTACAAACACTTTGTTACTGTACTTAAGTACAAAATTCACCTATCTGTACTGTACTTTTTTTTCTAGCAACTTTAACTTTTACTCCACTACATTTCCTCTAACTATTTTTGTTACCCATCACTACCAAGTAAAATCAGAAGAGTTGATATCATGGTCTGTATTTATATAGAGCTTTTCTAGTCTTGAGCACTCATTCACACGCTTCAACATGGGGTTAAGTGTTTATTTTTTTCAGTTCTGTCTGTCTTTTTCTGTCGTTCTTGCAATTTGTGGCGCAATGCTGCCATCTGCTGGACATGACATATTCGTGATCGATGGATGGATTGATTTAGTTTTTTAGGGGGGGCAGCCCGTGGCCAAGTGGAAAGGGAACTTGACTTGTAACCAGAAGGTCGCCAGGTTCAAATCCCCACCCGGCCAAAAAGGGCTGGGGTACCCCTGAGCATGGTACCCAACCCCCCCAATGCTCCCCGGGCGCCACTCAGTGTGGCAGCCCACTGCTCCTAATTCTAGGATGGGTCAAAATGCAGAGGAATACTTTCCCTAAGGGGATTAATAAAAAAAACCCACTAAAAAACTAACTTTAGGCAGGGGGAAGCACGTATTCAGTAAGGATGTGCGAGAATTTCAAAATAAAAGTCTCCAACAAACTTCGTTCCACACTCCAACCGTGGATGCAGTATGACACCAACACAGTAGGTGGCAGTCGCCAGCCATGAATCAGAAGAAAAACCAGGAAGTGATGTCATCCTTTAGACTCTCGTCTCGTACGGAAACGATAGGCCTGTCAATACTTAAGTGGTAATTTTCATGTGTCTGAACAACTTTTATTTGTTGATGTTCGTCTCCCGAAAAGTAATGTGTAAGGACCACATTGTTATGCACACGTTATTGTAAAGTTACTCGAGTTGCCTCGGCTATTTCAGGCTTGGCAGCGTAAAAGCTAAGCTTGTTTACATTCGGGATAGTTAGCAAATTACCATTTTCTAGACAGTTTCCAGTAAATGGCCTGCACTTTGGAAAAAGTGTTGGGCGATGCTCGGACTCTTCTCGAGAGGCTGAAGGAGCACGACACGGCTGCGGAGGGGCTGATCGAGCAGTCCGGGGCCCTCAGCCAGAGAGTGCAGGGCATGAAAGAGGTCGGGAATGCCCTTCCAGACAAGGTGAGGACGACCATTTCAATATTACACACATTTGTCCTGCTTGCAGCTTTATTCAACACATTAACTGAGGGGTTTCATTCATATTCACGGACGTTTAATGATCAATAACATGCACGCACTCTGTAATAACTGACTGAGGACGGACTCAGCTGGGGTCTAACTTGGCTCTAGTTTGAGTAAAGCTTGGTTAAATACACAGCATCTAAATATTTTCCGTCCAGACACCACAATCATTTGTCTTAAAATAGCTCATTGTATCTTTCAAATCCCAAGCTAATGTCTCCAGATGATGACAAAGACACTAATTGTCTGAATTGGTTTCAGTACTTTTGATTTGAATAATCTTTATAGGCAGACCAATACATCTGCCCTGTTGATTTTGGCCATTAGCTGATTAAATTAATTGGCTTGATGAATGCTACTAAAAATGTATTTGAAAATTAAGTTATTTAGTGATGTGTTTCATTAATTTAATATTTCTTGGTGTTTTTATGAAACTGATGCATTTTTAAAACAGGGATACAAGTCTCTGTATTACCCTCTCTCCCTGCTTTACTGCTTTCTCCCCTCAGCACACAGAAGACACTTTGGAGATTCAGGAGCTGACCAAGTACAAGCCACATGTCCTTCTGACTCAGGAAAATACTCAAATCAAGGAGCTACAGCAAGAGAATAAAGGTGAAAATAAACCCACCCACTCACTCACACATTCTGTTGTTATTAGTTGTTATTTTATATATGTCTGTCCCTGCAGAACTATGGCTGTCCCTCGAAGAACACCAGTATGCACTTGAGTTGATCATGGGTCGATACCGCAGGCAGATGCTTCAGTTAATGATGGCGAGAAAGGAGCTGGACACTAAACCTGTACTCAACCTCCATGAGGACCATGCAAAGGTACACTGGCTGTCTGCATGTGCTGTGTCATTCACAGAAAGGGTTAAACAGTGTTAAATTTACAGTCAAAAATGCACTGATTTGGGGAATTTCCTTGCATTCTAAATTGGCCAGGAAGTGCAGAACCAGTTGGAGCGAATATGTGAGATGGGCCAGGTGATGAGAAAAGCAGTGCAAGTGGACGATCAGCACTACTGCTCTGTTCGTGAGAGGCTTGCTCAACTCGAGGTGAGTTCAACAAGTGAAGATGTTCCACTGAATGAATCTGTGTTACTGTAGACCTTCTCACATGCTTTTATGCTATCAGCTGAGTTTGTTCACCTGAACAGCAACAGGAATATGACTGTTCAGTGTTTCATTTATCAGGATTTTCTGATGTCATACCAACAGACAAAAAAAAGGATATGAATTTATCAATAATCAGAACTCCAAAAGTAGTTGTGATAATTATTATTTATGAATTAAAATTATTCATTAAGTATCATTATCAATATAATTTATGTAGTGTCTTAAATGTGAATTGCATTATGCACATTTATTGGTTTTTCCAGTGATAATTAAAAGCATTTTACATATCATACAGTAAAACTGAGACACTGTCTCTGGAAGTAATTGTCACTGCTGTGGTTTATTTGAAACTCCTGATCTTTGTTGGTTGCGTACAAACCTGAATTACTTTTTTAATATTTATAGCATTTCTGATGCAAATTGGTTATTTCTTTCTGTACACAATCGCCACTTTTCTGTGATTTTCAGATTGAGAATAAGGAGTTGCGAGACCTCCTGGCTATCAGCAAGGGCTCTGTGAAGACAGCAAGAGAAGAAACTGACCAGCCAGCAACAGTAGCATCAGAACACCAGCAACCAAAGAGTGACCAGAACAGCTTCAGTGTGGACAGTGAATAAGGAAACATGTCATTCAGGACCAGGAGACAGGGTTGATGATCTCTTCAACTGTATTTACCACATTCTATTTTTTCTTTCTAAAGATGAGATGCTGTCAGACCATAGCGTCTGTTTTGTAGCGATGGCCACTTAAACTTAGCATTTACCTGTGGGTATATCTGGTAGCTGTTTAAATAGGTACAATGCTCATATGTATAAATACACATGTACTACAAATTGTAAAAGCAAAGGGGATTTATTTAGTTTTTTTTGCCAAAGACAGATTTACTTGTCAATTACAGTGTCTCTACCTCTCTGTTGCCCCTTTGCTGTTCACTCACACTCACAATGTGTAAAAAAAATCTTACATGCTATGGCTTCATTCAGTATGTCTAACATGAAATCAACTCGTGCATTACACCATTGTAAGATGTTGTGCATGATAATCACTTTGCCAACATAATGACCTTTGGCTGTTTCGCACAGTTTGCCTGCTGAGTAGTGACGGTGGGTCATTTATATGTGAGTGTTTGAAACATTTGTCAGACTGTTTGTAGGATTCATATGTAACATAATTTCCATGTTTAGTACTTTGTGTGTGTTAAAAGCTCCTTTTTCTAGTCATCAGATTTGGATGCAGCATATTCAAATGTTCCAGCTGGTGGTACATTTTTATTTAATGGTAACAATTTCAAAAATATGCCAGCATTTTGTTGAATGAATATTGAATGTTTGCACACTGTATGCTATCAAAGAAATTGTATATTGTCATCTCAGGAAATCAGTGTTATTAAGGTGAACATGGTGTTGCACTTTGTAACAGTGTACTAATTTGTGTCAAACAAAATTTCACTCAAAAAAAAAAAATAAATTTGTAGAAAATACGGTTTTGCGTCTGTGATGAGCAGCTGGAATTTGTAGCTGACAAATCGTAGAATTAGTCATTTTTGCATGAGCAATGGGGGATTGGGTGCTCAGGGGCACCCGAGCCCTTGGCCCATTCCAGGATTGAACCAGTGACTGGGAGTCCAATTCCTTTTCTCTTGGCCATGGGCTGACTGAGAGAGGATGGGAAACGTTTTAAGATTAAATAAAATGCGTTTTTGGATAGTTTTCATCTGACTCAATACACACTACCCCAGGCCTCTTTTCTTAAGACATTATGTGTACCTAATAAAGTGACCTGTAGACCATCTGCCTCAAGTTTTGACATACCTTGCCTTCAGAGATGGTCTTCTGGATATGTGGTCGTTACAAAAGGTTACTTGAGTTATTGTTGGATTTCTATCACCTTGAATCAGTCTGGTCATTGTCCATTGTCCTCTGGCATCAAAGAGCTCCTGCCCACTGGAAATGTTCTGTTTTTTTGGGGTAATTCTCTGCATACACTGGATATGTTTTTATTTGAAATTCCCAGTAAGTAAGATGTTTCTGAAATATTCACACCAGCCTGTCAGGCAGCAACTACCATGTCACATTTGAATTCACTTTAATTATTGTTCTGTGCCATTCTGATACTGAGGTTGAACTTCAGCAGGTCGTCTTGACCATGTCTACATGCCTAAATGCATAGAGTTACTGCTGGCATGTAATTAGATGATTATTCGATACTTGTTATAACAGGCAGCTGAAGAGATGTACCTAATAAAGTGACCGATGAGTGTATTTGTAGACCAATTACTTTGTGCACTTTTACCGCAAGATGGCGTCGTTGAACCACATTGCTTGGGCAACGTATCGCGAGATTGTGAGACAAGTTATTATTGCTGCGTTCCAGTGTCGAGGGATGAACAGACATTAATGGTATTTTGGTGAGTTGTGTCAAGTTGATGTTATCACCAGCGCCAACTCGACTTTTAAACTGGCATCATAACTTATAACTCATAACTGTAAACCGTCTCTGAGTTCTGATTTTGTATTCAAATATTGTAGTTCTACGCATCTCCGACCGTACGTGAAGGCAGCACCAGCTTGACATCTCTAGCCTGACGGAAGCTAATGTTCAGCATGTCTGAAAAGGAGCTGGGGAAAAAGTGGGACCGGTGCCTCGCAGACGGTGCCATCAAACTTGGTAAATATCCCAGAGTCTCCCTCCTGTAGCGACACTGTTATGTCCCTGAATAAATTAAAAACATATCAGCGGTTTTCACTGTAATCCACAGCTGTCATTGAGTGAGCGAGAGGCTAACTAGCTAGCTACAAAGGGCTCGCAAAGGGCAACTGAATAGATAGCGAGATATCTTGACTTTTTAAATTTGAAATGATGGTTGAAAATAGAAATTAAAAAAATGTTGATAAAAATGTAATACTGGTGCTTTGTTTTAGCGCTTCCTAGACTTTGTTATTGCAATGTTCTACAGGCCATTCAGAAAACATAGGATCTCTTGCCAATTCACACGTCTGCTACACCCATGGTTCTTAAACTGGTACACGCGAGCTTCCTCTCGTGGTACTTGGAGGAAAATCGGAAATACTGTTCTACTGTATGTATACCACGGTGTGTCTTCGGGGTGGAGCTGAGGAATTTTGAGCCAGTGTGTAGAAAATGGAATGAAAAAATGAAATGGTGATTATTAGTCACTTTATCCTTTGCTCCATCTTCATCTAATTTGACTATACCAGTGTGTGAAGTACATGTGAGGATGATGAGAGAACAACTGATCTTATTGGGAATAAATCTGCCTCCTGTGAAAAGTCTGTAGCTGACTTTGCTCATCCCATTTACACTACTGTGATAATGGAATAACTTAAAGAGCTCAATGTGTTTTCAGGTGGTACATGGTATAAAAAGTTTGAGAACCACTGGTCTGTGACATTAAAATGTTATATGACACATTAGCCACTGCTAAATTCCTCACGTAAGCCTATTCAAAACACCAATAATTATTCATTTATCATCAATTAACAATAGAAGTATTGCATTACACATCAACATATATGCTACATGAAACAGAATACATGCAGTGAATGTAAATGAGTAAGTATTTCCTCACAGTAAAAACAGAGAAATAAATACATCACATTCTCATCCATGTCCCTCTTTGTCCTCTTTTTTTTAGGCACAGGACTGGGTTTGGGGATCGTCTTTTCTGTTCTCTTCTTTAAACGTAAGTAATTCCAGTGAAGTGCTGCTGCAGTACGTCTTGAATCTTGGGCCCCGTTCAGACCTGCTATTTACATCCATCCTGAGAGAGCTAATCACAGGAGCACAGCATTATTTTACGATTCAATCATGCAATCAGAATTTATTTATATAGCATTATTCACCCATTCACACATCTGTACAGTCATCTGAGTTAATCACATCCAAATAAAATACAGACATTGATTTCAGAGAGACAAGGGGGATATAATTTAAGAGGGCCCCCCATTTTTTAATTTAGTGATTTGGAGATTGGCACAGCACCCCCCGCGACCCTCATCGAGGATAAAGTGGTAGAAGATGGATGGATGGGATAAAGTAGTCTATAAATTGAGTTGCCTATCAAACCACTTCGATGTGGCTTGAGTGCTCAGATCAGAGGATGCGTCACACTGTGCTCTTGTGATCAGGTCAGTCAGGACAGATTTTAATACCAGGTCTGAACAGTGTCTGCTACTGCGAACATCGAAAGAAAGGCTTTTTCTTACAACAGCCGTTGGAGTGTTTTAATTTGTCAAATGGTTTCTAACTAAAAAAATATTTTACTGATGATTTGTAAAACTTGAGTTTTGAGAATTGCACCAATAACACCATCACAAAAGAAGTGATGTAGAGGATATGAACAAAAAAAAAGGACTAGAATATGAATAGTTTTGTATAGTATATATTTAGTATTTTAGTGTATGACATAGTTGAGATGTAAAGTACCTTGTTTCGTTTCGTTTGCAGGGCACACGTGGCCGATTTCATTCGGCTCAGGAGCGGGACTTGGCATGGCATATGCCAACTGTCAGAATGACCTCAGGTCACATTACCTGCTGCACAGAAGGGAAAAAGTTAGTTGTTGTTGATTTATTAAATTTTTAACACCTCATGTCTTTGTCTTTATGAATAAAAATAATATAATGTAATCCGATTTCTGTTTTCTTTAACAGGAACAATAACTGCAAGTCAACGAGGGACTGTCTTTTTTTTTTTTTGTTATTTGTTCTATTCGTTTTGTCAATGGGAGAGTGATCATTTGCACTGTTCCACAGTTAGATCCACATTTCCCGTTAATCAGTCCATCCCGAGTACGACTGTGTATGTGCCTGATAAGGACGGTCTGTGTTTATTTAATAAAGGAATCAGAACAACAAAAATGTGATGTTTAATTTGTCTTGAGACACCATTTATATTGAAAAAAAGAATTAACTGATGTATTACTACAGCAGCCAGATTAAAATGTACACAGCTTAAGCGCTAATGGCTGCACTTGAAAGAGTAATAGGAGTCAAGTGTTCATGTAGCTTTTTCAGTTTGTTTGTGAATATGAGTGGGAGTGTTTTTTGTTTTTTGTGTTTTTTTTAATCTCCCCAGAAATGTGACGGGAAGGCAGGTTGCAGGCAGGTGGTTGTTGGGGACACACGAGTGCAAACACAGCGCCATAAGGTGGTGGGCTTGGTGTGGATGAAAGGGGGTCAGAAGGTTGGCAGCAGTTGATCCGATGTGGCAGATGACTTGGTTGTAGTGATGAAGATGAGTCATGAGAGGGCATGAGAAATGAAAGCGTTGTATGTTTAGCATTTGACAAGGCTTTTTAAGAGCACTCTGGGCTTTAGGCTATTCATGATGAGATCTGTGAAGTATTCAAGTATGACTCTCAGGAAGTGAACAAACTATTATGTTCTGTTGAGTTAGACAAAGAAGTAGTGACAAGGTTTTTGCTTTCAAAATGATACTGGGAAATCTGGCAATCTGTCATTCTAAATAGCTTTAAAAGCAATTTTCAGCTGAGAAGTTAGGCTTAATTTACCTTAACGACAAAAAAAGACATGGAATAAGAGGAACAGGTCATTATCTTGTATTCACACCTTAATTTTAAAACACCACGACTGGTCAGGCCAAATGGGTCACAGATTTCACAGATTGTATGTTAATCACTTGTGTATAATCAGTTGAAATCGAAAGCTGTAATGTCATTGCAGCACCTAACACTCATTCACACAAATCTGTGGTTAACACAAAAAGCATCATCAGCACACCAATACATATATACTGTAGTATTCAGTACAAAAATCTTGCATATACTGAAATAGTGATTTGCAGTGAAATACAACTGTGCCATTTGTGGAGAAACCAGTAACACAATGAACAGTGAAAATGTGGAAAAGAAAAGCAAAAAAAACAAAAAAACAAGTTCATTACAAGGTTATTGAATCGAAGGATGATTATGTGACAATTTGTAAGGCAGAGCTATATATAGATCATTATATATGGAGCCTAATGGAGCCAGCTAAGACTGATCATTATATGCCTACTTGTTTGTTTTTAATTGTGCTTCATGGAAATAAACAAAGGAAAAATGCACTATTTTCCAAATAGATACAACTTTAAGTAAAATCAAATCTTAATCACACACACATATATATATATGTACATATATATAAAAAGATTCAGTCATTATACTTAAACAGATAAAAATATCATCACACAGAGACAGAACACCCACACTAGTCTCTATGATGCAGATTGAGCATGTCTCGGCTGTGATGGTGCATGGTTATGCATTAACAGCTCAATGCTTTGACACGCTTCTTCTCAGTAGGCGTGCGCTCGGGCTGGAAGGTACGCTGGAGTGGCCGACAAAGGGATTAACAGGAGCGAATGAAAAAAGGCAGCAGCTCAAGGACCCTGATACTTGTAGAGCACTCATGAATGGAGCCTTGCTTACAAATGACTGGCTGCAGTGTATTGTGACCGTTGCTGCCTCTCAAAGTAAAAAAAATAAAAGGTCTTGTGAAACAAGGCAGCAGATCTCCAGTTCAGCAGAGGACCTACAGAAGCTGCACAATGCCACTTCTGAGAGGTGAGAGCCAACTCTGAGAATTGTTTCCTTTTCTTCTTAATATTTACAAGTTTCTCTCTCCGGAGGCTTATCTCTGTGTGTGCCTTCATCACTGTGACATGCTGCCTTGAAGCTCTCTGTCTGCACTCAAGTGGCTTATTCTGGCTCGTAGCTGTGGATGAGACAGGGACATGCTGGTGAGGATGGAGAGATGAATGAAAGTCTTGTTGATTTTTGTGACTACACTGGTGGCAGTGGAGGCGAGCCCGGGACACCTGGATCTGTTCCTGCCAGATGGAGATGGAATTATTTATTCATGGAAAACAGTCCGTTTGACGTTGACAGGGCGAGGATTGGTTGGCTTCTCAACACAAGAACCTTTTTATATTCTTCTTGATCAACGGTATTGCTGAAGTGAGAGCTTTGGAGAACTCTTTCAAGTCTATCAACTACAGCGGTGCCTCACAAGGGACCTCAGGAACTTGTATTTTGGTCACCATGGCTGACTCTCACTTGTCTGGCTCTGCTGGAAGCTACAACAGCAGCTTTCCCACCACCAGTACTTGGAACATCACTGGCAGTGGCCCGTGGTTGTTGGCCTTCATGCTGACGGTCATCATCCTCATGACCGTCTGTGGCAACATGTTGCTTATCGCTGTGGTGTTCGCCCACCGCTCCCTGCGCTGCACGTCAAACTGCTTCTTGGTGTCTTTGTTCCTGTCTGACCTCATGGTGGCGCTGGTGGTTATGCCCCCAGCCATGCTCAACGTGCTGTGTGGGGCCTGGGTGTTATGGCCTGCCTTTTGTCCCATTTGGCTTTGCTTTGACGTCATGTGCTGCAGCGCGTCCATCCTCAACCTGTGCGTGATCAGCCTGGACCGCTACCTCTTCATCATCTCACCGTTACGCTACAAGCAGAGAATGACCCCACCACGGGCCTTACTGCTTGTGGGAGCCGCGTGGGGGTTGGCAGCGCTGGCCTCCTTTCTGCCCATTGAGATGAAATGGCACAGCTTAGGCCTGGGGAGTGGACACCCGTCTGTTCCGGACATCAACATCAGCTCCTACTCTGACACACTGTATCCAACATCTTACTCACTGTCACCATCGGGGGGCATCTCTTTCCAGTGTCGCCTGCGGGTCACCTTGCCCTTTGCTCTCGTGGCATCTGTGCTCACTTTCTTTCTACCCTCCAGTGCCATCTGCTTCACTTACTGCCGGATCCTTCTGGCAGCACGGAGGCAGGCAAAGAGGGTGGCAGCCCTGAGCCACCCACCACACCCACATCACTCTCTCGGGGAACCTTCACAGCCTCCGTCACCTGGGATTGCTGCGCAGCGGCACGGAGATGACTGCAGATACCAGGAACCTCTCGTGTCACAAAATGTCCCGGTAAGAAACGGAGGTCAAATAGTAAATATACAATAGTAAATGTCAAAAAATCTGCATGGGGCTATACAATTTTAACTTTTTTGATTATCTACTTCAAATAAGTTTTGTTGTTTTGTTGTCGCCTCTATCCTGATGTTACGGTGAGAGGTAACCATCTATAAAACGATTGATTTGAGACATTTGATACCAATTAATGAATTAAATGCCTTTTGAAGGAATCTGTAGAAATACTGTTAATGCACCAACATCTGATGCTCTCCGTGAGAGACCAGAGAAAACTCACATATAGCACCTTTAAGGAAGCTCAGTGTATGATTGCCGTCTAACACAAGATGTTAAGCAGCATTGAAATTGAATCATAATGAGAGTAAGACTACAAAGACTGATTCTGTGAGTGGAAAAAATTATGAAGCAAATTCAGGTAACCATCGACTGATTTCCCAAGTTTTACTTTCTTTAGGTTTTCTTTTGACACTGTTTAATCCAGTATCTCATTTCACTCCAGTTAGTATTGTGTAAGTGCACCTGGAGGTGGTTATTTTTATGATAATAAGCCACTAATTCTTACTAAAAAAACTAAAGACTAAATAAAATTTGCATTTGTTTTTACCTTTTGGAAAGTTTAAACTCCACATCTGCACCCACAGCAGAATTATACAAGTATCTGGACGTATGACTCACTTGTATTATTGCATTAAACTACATTCTGTTCAGGTGGGTGTGAATTTAATTTTTTTTCCTTTTTTGAGGTGTGCAGACTTTTCACTGAGGGGTATTCAGTTAAATTCTGGTAACATAATGTGTCTGTCTGCAAAGATGTGGTTATAAATGTGTTCTTAAGACTTCATTCACCTTTTTCTTTTGCTCTTTGGTCAACTTAAACCAACAATATGATACAAAGAGACTCAGTAAAAGAACTGAGGTGTAAAATCTGAGCAGAAAATCAGGATGGGAAAAGAACAGACAGTGTGAGATGTGCTGTCCCCATCTTCATGGATAACAGACAAATAGTCTGACACATTTGTCTGCAGTTAAAATGAGAGAAAGCGGGGGAGAGAGAGAGAGAGAGAGAGAGAGGGTTTCAACGACAGCGACAAAAAGAAAAATAAGATTTTACCTGCTTCACAAAATGCTTACCTAATAATTTTCCAGTGCATGTGTGTGTGTGTGTGAAATAAGGAAGCATAAAGCTGCCACACAGAGCACCCCACAAAAAAAGTGGGGTGCTCAGTATTACGTTAAACAACAATCCCAAAAAAAGTTTAGGAACCAGGACAGAGCCAGACTAGCTGTTTTCCTGCACTTTTATATATTTATGCTAAACAAAACCAATAGCCAACAGAAACCAGGAGAAACATTCTAATTTGCTTTTCCAAAGTAACCAGTGTATCTGAAATTCACATGAATATAATCAATCACAACTCTTCTTCTTCCTCTCCTCTGTTTACAGCTGTCAGTGAACAGTGAGCGTCGTCTGGCTCACAGACAGGGTCGGAGGGCACTCAAGGCCAGTCTGACACTGGGAGTCCTCCTGGGACTCTTCTTCAGTGCTTGGCTTCCGTTTTTTATCACCAACATGGCTCAGGTCAGCACAGATTATGACACGGAAGTAACACATCAAACAAATCATGGATACGAAAAACATACAAAAATAAGTCAAACAAGGAGCCAAAAGGTTAAAGCAATTCCTCTCATTCGTTTTTTTTTTTTTTAATTGCTTTCCTGGCTCATATAGTATCTCAGTGTTTCAGAGCTTTTCTCACAAATAAATGTGAGCACCAACAGTGTGAAATAAATGCAAAAGAAATGAAGGGGGGGGACACTTGGTTACAGATCTATTTTTTTCTTGGCCATGTTTGGCGTCACAGCTCTGCCAAGTTATCCAGCGATGAAACAAACTGGCATTTCATCTTCGTATGGCTGACTCATTCCAAAGCCTGCTCAACAAAAACATGCAGAAGTTCCATTTATAATGATTTTTTTGTGAGTTGTTGATTTTGATTTGATAAGACTGAACATGTGCGCGTTTGCACCCACACACACACGTCCTACTCAGTGAACAAACAGGAAAACAATTTAATCTAAATTGGTAATGACACTTGCCCTGTTTTTCAAGCTTTCAATGATCCAGTCATTTTGATTTCCCATCTGTGCCCTCTCGCTTCTCCCCTGCATAACATGGAGCACAGACACTTGACTGTGTTTGTGCTCTCCTTCCTTTTCACACTCAATGTGGTGTGTGAATCTCACCCCTCCTTTCGGTCCTATTCCCACCGCCTCCCCGTCTCATCATGGTAGTACTGGAAGCTCTCCTTTAACAGCTGTCTCCTCCTTCAGTGTCCCTCTACAGACCTGGTTCAAGTTCAGTGTTTTTAAAAGTCAAATGCGAGACGTTAAATGCGCATTATATCGTGGAGATCATATGCTCTCAAAGATCCCTGAATATAATTAATCAAACGAGTTCCTTCAAGTTTTAATTGTCTTTGACAATTTAAAGTGTCCTTGACCTTGATTTTCTTCCTCTTTTCCTTTTTTTTTAGCCCATTGTAAGATTTCTTGGCACATTACAGAAAAACACACGAGGACAGTGTTGCACCACCCACATGCATATGCACATACATGTGCTTCCATTTTTCATTATTATTTACACCTTGGCATAAATGAACTCATTTTCCCTCCTTTTCACCGTCTTCATTCAGGCGGTGTGCGAGTGCGTGCCCCTGGCGCTCTTTGACGCCATCACCTGGCTGGGTTACTGCAACAGCACCATGAACCCAATCATCTACCCGCTGTTCATGAGAGACTTCAAGCGAGCTCTGGCAAAGCTCTTGCCCTGCTGTTCCTCACAGTCACCAAGAAGACCCTCCCCGGCTCTGTCCCTCTCTCTGCGCAACTCGGGAGAGCCCAACATTGCCAGCAACTCCCCGTCTCCGCTGCCCTCTGACCCCACTCACGCCCCGGCCACCGCCACGGACGCCGTCAACCTGTTTGATGCTGATCACGCTGGGATTGAGTTGCCCTTGCTTCTCCCCAATCAGGTTGACAACCTGGACTGAATAGCAATTACAAAAGTCAGCTAACACAGAAGAATTTGACACTAAATAAAGTTCATGATGATTCATGATTTACTCATCATGAGTTAATGATTAACCAGATGTTAAATTTAAAGGCCCAGTGTTTACTCGCAGAAATGACCACATAATATCCATAAGAATTTTCGGATATCACTTTTTATGGTCTTAGAATGAGCCTCCGATTCTCAGTAGGAAACGGATCCGGGTGGGGAATGAGTATTTACCCCAAGTGAAGGAGTTTAAGCATTATGGGGTCTTCACGAGAGAGGGAACAATGGAGTGTGAGATTGGCCAGAGAATCAGAGCAGCGGGAGTGGTGCTGTGTTCGCTCTACCGCACTGTTGTGACAAAAAGGGAGCTGAGCGGAAAGGCAAAGCCCTCGATCTACTGGACGATCTTCATTCCTACCCTCACCTGTGGTCATGAGTGATGGGTCATGACCACAAGAACAAAATTGTGGGTACAAGCGACCGAAATTTCTCATAAGAGTGGCTGGGGTCTCCCTTAGAGATAGAGTGAGTATCTCAGCCATCCGGGAGGGACTTGGAGCAGAGCTGTTGCTCCTTTGCATGAAAAAGGAGCCAGTTGAGGTGGTTCGGGCAGGGACCAGGGCACCTCCCTAGGGAGGTGTTCCGAGCACATCCAACTGGGAGAAGACCTAGAGGCCGATCTAGGAATAGGTGGAGAGATTATACCTCCTCACTGGCATAGGAGTGCCTGAAGATCAGATGTCAGAGCTACTAGATGATGTGGCCAGGGAAAGGGAAGTCTGGGGTTCCCAGTTAGACCTGCAACCCACGGGATCTGATCAAGCATAAGGCCTTTTATGCCATGTTTCTACACCAGCCGAACTGGACCACGTGACAAGAACAACACAGTTTATGGAATGCAAATGTCACCTTAATTATGTGACACACTTTTTCTGTTACATACTGAACCTTTAAAAAAACCATTAAACTGAACACGTTGGTTTTCATCATCTCAGAAAAATGTCTATGGAGACAAAATGGAATAAGTGCCACTCCATCTGATTATTGTTTTCCTTTCCTTTCATGTAGGAGAATCTCTGGTAGCCGTTAGTTATCATTAAAACTCAAAAGGTCTTTAGTTAGTCCATTGTGGACTGTTGTAAAAACATAGTGGTCCAACTTGGGGG
The DNA here is from genome assembly GCF_019176455.1 of Solea senegalensis. Lineage (NCBI taxonomy): Eukaryota > Metazoa > Chordata > Actinopteri > Pleuronectiformes > Soleidae > Solea > Solea senegalensis. The sequence goes on from NC_058031.1 coordinate 19,595,677, forward strand.
CCTCTATAGAGCTGATCATGAGACTCATTCTTGGGACATGAAAAACAACAATTCATACTCATCAAAACATCAGTATCACTATTTTATATTAAATTTCTGCCAAATGGAAATAATGTCACCTAAAGCTTACACACTGGACCTGGTTTATTTCCAGTTATCAATACTAGTATGCAACGGGGGCAATGCTGTCCTTTATAGCCTCTTTTTACACTTAAATTAGCGGGTATACCCAGGATTTTTAAAGGCGATTAACACCATTCCCACCGGTCTGCTCTGTGGTGGGTTTTCAGCCGTACGAGAGAATCAGAAGCAGAAAACAAACTCCATGGCTCTTATTGATTTACCCTGGTCTTACATTCTCTCTGATGCAGATTAGCACCGAAGCTGTCATTTGACCCTGGAGTGAATCCTGATCAAACATCTTCCCAATGATGAAAAACCTTTTTTTTTGGACCAGTGGGAATGGGGTAGGAGCAAATTCCATTGTAAGCAATGCTTCACATTATTGCAGGTGGAATATAGAAATGAAAGACCTTGGGCATGATACATTCGCTGGATTGCCCATGATCTTATTGAAATGAATTCACTGTGATAACATCCATTTTGCATCTATCAAAACCTGCAAAACATGAGGTACATTTACATCTCGGTGAGTTCACAGTGAAAATAAATTAAAGAAAATATTACTTCAGTCGCAGTAACACTTGACGTGAGTCTAGAGACACTTATAGTGGTTAAACAAGCAGTTCATTCAAGGGCTTTTCACTTGAAGATGCCATATGCATGCACCGACTCTTGTGCTGTCTCTGGCATGGCTGAGTGTTGTGAATGGAATGAATATTTTTTTCCCAACAAAGCTTTGATGCTTGATAGGGAAAACTTGAGAGAATGAGAAATGACAAGGAAGCAGCTGGTCCCACTCATGCTCTTTACAAGTTTGGCTGCCTTTGTTCATTTGTGTGCTCTGTAATCCAGTGCGTATCATCCCAGCTCCATGATACGTGTTCATTATCTTGGTCGGCCTCCTCCACATCGTCACACTGAGCTTTAAAAGTAGACACTGTGTCATCACCCGTGTCGTTGTCCTCCGATGTCAGTGGTAAATGGTTTCTGTCTGTGATTTGATTCTCTGATTCCGTGTCATTTGAAGAACCCAGCAGATCCGAGATATCGGGAATATCCCACCCATCACCCGGCTCCTCATTCTCCTCCACCTCCACTGCCTCTCCAGTCTCAGCCGCGTTTTGTGTCTCAGTCACTTGGTGCTCACTGAGGGCTTGCTCCGAGACGGCCGCTGTCTCCTTTGTAAATTGTACAGACTGAGGAAGAGCAAACAATGCTCCAGGTACTTCTTTGGTGGGAACTCCTACTGCAACCAAGATGGTGTCCATCTGACGCATGTAGTCCAAGTGACCTTTAACCTGGGAAGCAGATACATAGTTTTAATGTCTATGACTAAAAAAGGCTTACGTACATCGGTAGAGTTACTTTGTGCAGAAGGTTTTATTATTCCCCAGGTTTATACTGTATAGTGCTTTAGTGATATCAAATATGTAATTGTCCAGGTATGTAAAATGTGAATCCTTTCATATTTAACAACAACTACTACTGTGATAAATAATTGTGGCAGAAAGGCATCGCTGTGAAAAGACCAGCAGTGGCCTTCATTTTTTTTATTTTCCTCATTATATTGTGTTTTTATTTTATTTTATTTTTGTATTAACGTGTCACATTCAACTCTTTTAAAGTGCTATTAAAAACATGTATTTAATAATATTGAAGCACTTTTTTTATTTAATTATAACCTATTCATCATAGCTTTTAAATGAATTACTAAAATATCAATTTCCAACAGGAAAAAAAATTTGAACTAATCAATATGTTCATATTGACAGCTGCCAAAATGATTTCATGTGTAATATGTGCAAGTTATCCTTCTCCTACCAGCTTCTTAGTATAATCTCCCAGTGTCTAAGGGAGTTCATGTGAGAGCACTACACCAAAAACTCTGTAAACTCTGGATTATCTACAGCGAGTGCAATGATAAAAAATATTATTCACCATCATGACACATATTATCCTGAACATTGCCATGATTGGGAAAATCTTTCTGTGCACATTCAGTGAACGTTTATAGATACCAACCAAATACAGCTAGAGAACAGAGAGAGGGCCATGCTGTTTATGTTTAAGAATGTAAAGAAAAGAAAAAAAATTAAAGCACATTTTTACAACTATCTCAATAAAATCTTGTTTTGGTCAGGACAATCATATCGGCCCCTGTCATAGCTAAATCCATTCCCACCCCTTCGCCTGGATCTTCCAGCTGTTGTGAACGTGTCCGGATAATCACGGCTTGTGTTCGTCATATACGAACTCCGGACATTATCTGGAGTTCATGTATAAAAAAAGGCTATCTGTTCACAGTGTGAAAGCTCCAATAACAAAAACTGACCAGCACTGAACAGCAGATACAGTATATAGTTGGCAGCTGGCGAGGGAACATAGTGGAGCATTTATTAAGCAGCGAGTCAGCCAGTTATTTCTCCCTGAAGTTAATGGATTCCAAAAACGCAGCTCCGAAACAGAACAAATGACACATGACTCCAAATACTGCAAATGCAAATGTGACTCTCTCTCTCTCTGCCTGGTGTGTAAATAGGTGACAGTTTGTATAAATGTTATCAGGAACAAAGTGTGATTGTGACTGTGATAATGTGGCAGTATAGTGTAAAACAAAAATGAATTAATACTTAATAAGGGACATGGTGGTGAGTTTAATTTGATTAACAGTCTAGAATAAGCCAATGATTTCCATATTTGGCCGTGATCCACAGTCCTTTTGTTCCAAAACCAAAAGAAACAAACAAACTGGGAAAGCATCATTAAGTGATACAGAGAGAAACCAATTACTTATTACTTTACATCAGAATCAGAAATACTTTATTAATCCCAGGGGGGATATTGCTTAACCTGTATCATATATATGTAGACATAATATGATAAAGCAGCTGGAGATATATGAAGATGTTGAATTTGTTTTGTGTTTTGCCCTTTTCGTCTCGGACATCTTTACTATTATCAAAGATTGCAATCCAGAAACAAACACTTGAGCAGGGTCAGGTTGAGGTGACTGTGAGGTGATATCATTGAGAATAAAATTAAGAAAGCTTTAGTGGTCCCAATATATAAGCTCTGACTCACCACAGAAGAAAGATCCACATTGATTATGCGTCGATCCTGAATGTCGATTGGCTGTAGCCCAGCAACAGAGAGTTGTGCTGCCGAACTGCGGTACAAGAACCCCAGGAGCCAGTCCCCTCTGTTAGGTAGGGAATTCACAAAGTTTGGTGCAATCCTTAAAACCATAAATCTTCCCATCGATGATTAACGTGTTTCCAAATCTACAGCAGGCAAAATTGCTTAAAAAAAACAATGCAATATATATGAAACACTGATCTCTATTTTACCTGCAGTATCCATTTACTATTTTTCCAGCCACCACCCCGGTCATTCTCTTCCAGGCTTTTTCAGAGCCGTCCACCGGGGCTCCCAAGAGGACCACGTCCTCCACTACTCCTTCACTGCCTGAGGAATCAAGACGACAGATATTACAACTTAATTAATTTAAGTTTGATTTCACTTAAGCTGTTGGAGACAGAATCACCAAGAGAAGAGAAATTGTTCATTGTTGACTTTCATTCCCAGGTCATAAAATTTGGGATCACTGCTCTCTCTCAACAGACGATAGTGAAATCTCTCCATCTCTGAAATGCTCAGCATCAGAAGATGTAGAAGCCTTCGTCGCTTTAATTACTTGATTTACATAATGCTGCAAAGGTTATGATGGGATATAATTGATCAATATTAACATTTTATTTAACATTAAAAACTCGATGACTCAGAACTACAGCCCAGATACATCGCTATGGAGACCAGACTGAAATTAAAATGATGTGAGCATTTTGAGGAAAATGGTAAATGTTCTGGTTTTTATAAAGCATTTTTTAGTTCTGACATTAACACGCGCGCACACACACACACACACACTCATACAGTGTTTCTATATCAAGCACGTTTCTATTCCACATCTATTGTACCCATTTATATGCTGCCAACATAGCCACAAGTAACTATTTGGATTTAATCTCCTTGCTCAGGAACACATCAGCAAGAAGGAGGAAGACGACCCACGCTACCACTGATCCACAGCCGCCCAAATCAAATTATAATGGATTATCAATATAACCACATGCAGTAGTGTTCATACCTTGGTCTTTGGCTAGTTCCTGAAGACAGTAGTAGATAACTCTGGCTCCAAGGCTGAAACCTATGAGGCTAACAGGGCGCTTCCCCTGCAGACACAAATGACTTTACTGAGCATACAGTAATATTTCAGGTTAATAACTATTTCATGACATTAACTTACATTCATTTGTTATTCTAAAGTTTGGGACAAACCTTAAAAACAACATTTTATAGAAATATTATAGGGGAGCCAATATGATATTCACAATCTGCAGAGTATAAGACATAAAAAGTGGTATCAGACCATCCCTAATAACAGTACTATGTCATGCTTAAGTAAAGGGAGAATGAACGGAGGTAAGATGGAGTACCCTACCTGCTGTCTACTCCTCAAAACCTGAGCCAGGTGTTTCCCCACCTCAGCTGAGCGGTTCAGACAAACACACCACGGGTGATCAATGACACTGGCAGCTGTCAGTAAGGACGCGGGCCACGTCAGAGCCGTCACAATGCCTGCCCAGCAACAACAGCATTACTTTTGAGTAACAGACAATCAATACAAGAAAATAAACAATGGCTTGATACGATGAATCAACTGTTTACAAGCTATCACTGGAGTACCGTGTACAAATGTTCCTGTATCTACACACAGATCCACTAAGTGCTTCCTGCATGACCATCGTCCTACCTGAGAGCACTGTGTACTTGAGGGCTTCCTGAGCCACAATGCTGACCAGTCCATCCAGCAGAGAAGCCATGGCTGAGCCCAGGTCCCTGAGAAAACGTGACTCCCACACCAGGCAGTACTGCTCCCCACATTCACCCAGGCTGCACCACGGGGCCTGGAACGAACCTGGAAGACAGCAGATGTGTTTTTGACATAAGGTCAGCTAAATGCAGCACTTGTATCTGAAGAGGGTAGCAACAAAGTGTAGTTAAGTGTGGGTTTTAGTAGGGAAAGAGAGCACTGCAGTGTTTTGATATACGAACAAACATGACAGAGTGGTTTGTTTGGATCATCTACTGGATCTGGAACATTCTGTGCAGACCAGCATCCATTTTTTTGTCAAATCTTTTACTGACCTGGCCTCCACAGCAAAAACTCAGACTGCACCTAACACGTACAAATGGTTTAAAAATATCACACCAACTATGTTTCAATGTTCAACGTGTTGTGAATTCAGGACACAGTTCTGCAGATGTTGCTTGTACCAAACATCGTTTTCAGTTACACTTGCCTTTCTTATCGTTTTGAATGAGTCTGGCCATTCTCCTTTGACTTGTGGCAAGAACAAGGCTTTTCACTCAGTGAACAACTGCTCACTGCTTATTTTTCTTCTTTTTGAACCATTCTATGTAAACCCCTGAGATGGTTGTGCATGAATATCTGAGTAAATCAGCAGTTTCAGTAATACCTTTCTTCTTCTTCATTCTGATGCCATGAGTGGCTGCCATATTATTGGCTTATTAGATATTTGTGTAGTTGAACAGGAGTACCTAATAAATCAGACTGTGAGTATATAGTCAGGTGCTGTGGAAACAGCTTTAACTGTAACTGCAACTGCTGTAGAAAATAAAATGTTTTCTGTGATAATATACTTCGTACATGTCCAGTTTATCTGCACGGGTACACTGCCTCTAAAGTCCAAACTTTTGACTGGTACTGGATATATTATGATACCTGCCCCAATGACATCTCCCATTACCTTGCGGCATTGTAGGACATGCAGTAAATTAATAAGAAGGATGTTTTTTATGGGAATATTTAATCGCTCAGCCAGAACTTAACACAAAATAAGCTGTACTTACTATATTTACCACTGCAGAGCCAACCTGTCACTGCAATGGTCAGGTGAAGGTGTTTTCCAGAGCTTAGTGGCAGGAATTCAAATTCTTCTATAGCTCCAACACATTTCTTCATCTTATAGCCTTAAGCAAATAAAAGTGTAAACAAGGAAGGAACAGAAATGAAGGAGAAAATGAGAAAAGTACACATTTAGAAATAATAAGAAAATCTACCAGTCAAGCTCAGTCAAAACTCAAATGACAATAACTTCTTTCTGCATACAACCCTGTGTCTCTTACCAGTCAATCCAGCTCCTGCTGCTCCAAATAGAGAGGCCATGATTGCAATTCCAGTGGCTGAACCCAAAGCAGCAGCTCCACCAGCCCCGAGCACAGCACCAGCTCCTGCTGCCACCAGAGGGGCTGCCAGCCCACCTGTCACACCTGGCAAAGGAGCAAAGACCACAGTCAGTGTCAAGGGAAAAATCTATTCAGGGCCAATTTTTGTCAGGTGAAGGATTTGATGCCAGTCATGGGCGCGTTTCTGTCAGGCCTGGGCTTTGAGGGCTCTGACACCTTCCTCTCCACCTTACAGGCTGAATCTCTGCTGGCTGCAGGGCCCATCCCCATTATGCAGGTGTTTGACACTTTTTGACACATCTTCATGCGTAGTCTTAACACTGCAGTGGTTTAATAATCTGCTGTTGAGCTTGTCACCTTGACCGTGTGCTTTCATATAACATACTATGTCCAATTTAAACTGAAGCAGAAATAATCACCAATCACAGTTCCTCCGCCCACGGTGGCTAATCCAATTAGGAAGTAGCGCCGTAACTTCCGTCCTCTTTCTCTTCTCCGCCGCCGAGAGGACTCCTCTCTATTTCAAGCAAAGTTAGACCAATTGTCAGCATTAGCTCAACTACATACATGTCAAATGACTCCTGGTGCAATTAAGCTGACATATGGAACACTACGCCACTTGTTTATGACACATGCTTGTGTTGTTGAAACAGTTAGTCGCAAACAAAATTCGGGGAAAAAATCCTCACATAATATTATTAGTATGAAATGCTCCATGTAAAGATAGCGATTGACTCACACTGTCTGTTATAACTCTTCAATCTCTACATCCTCACTTACTCGCTCTCCTCTCCTGCTTCCCTCAGACTCTCTCCCAGTGTTTCCTCAAACTCCTCCAGCTGCTGTGGAGAAACACGGAGCAGACAGCTGACATGACGGATGAGAACCCGGGATCTGGCATCATATTGGCCTAAGATTACAACAGATTACAAAGGTTATAAACACGGATACACTTATATATGAATATGAAACCACTACGCAATACATCTATGTTATTACTACGCCTTTAAGACTCTTACCATCTTCGACAGAGAAAGACACCAGATCCTGTACATAAAAAAACAACAAAAAAACAAGTGTTAACATAATTACTTTTAAGAAAAAGCATGACCAAGAATTTAAGTCACATTTAAAGGTCCAGTGTGTAAGAAATAGTGAGATCTAATGGTGAGACTGCAGAAACAAAGGACTCCTTTCCCAAATGCAAAACAAAGAATGCAATCACTCTTTTTTACATCTCCCCATGTGCCATTTTCTGTATCTCCTTGGGTTATGTATTGAGTTTACACAGGAAGAGCAATTCTCTGTTTGTGGAAAATAAGCTGCTTTGTCAGTTCAGGCAGCTGTAAAAACTTGGCAGTATAAAATGGCAAACTTTGCTTAACTCTTGCCATTAGTTCAAACGAAAGGCTTCATCTAAGACAATAAAGAACAAATGATTTTTCTGCTTCTTTTATGGGGTTTAACGGCACTTGCGTCCATACTACTAAACCCTACTAAATATTACACACGTGACCTTTAACTTTAAATAGGTTTCAATTACATACAACCACATTCTGTGTAGATGTTGTAATACTAGATACATTACCACACTGACTATATATTTTTTTAATAATTTCAATAGTTTGATATGTATTTAACTCTGAATTCCTGCATTTGTCTGCAATCATTTACGCTGATCTCCCTGCTCTTCATTTTTGCCTACACATAAATATTTGCTGCTGCAATAACTCATTTTCCCACAGGGAGTGCTAAACAGTTAAATGCTATCACTATCACTGTTAAAAGTGTCAACCACCTGCATGATGGGGATGGGCCCTGCAGCCAGCAAAGATTCAGCCTGTAAGGTGGAGAGGAAGGTGTCAGAGCCCTCAAAGCCCAGGCCTGACAGGAACGCGCCCATGACTGGCATCACAGACTCATCCAGGTCCAGCCAGCGGACCAATCCTTGCAGATACTGTTCCCTGAACACACTAGGAGAAACACAACTCTTCATCTCCTCAAAGTCAAGATACAGTCCATTAACAGCATTATGGTTCACAGTTAAGCTAACACAGTCGTGACTCCAAATGTCTGGTGAAAACTCCTTCAAAATGCTTAGTTACATTTGCAAGTCCAGATTTGACTTTGTGGTTATTCTGGATCAGTAGCTCCTCTGTAATGTGTTTGTTGAGATACTATGGGTGCGATAGTCATCATGTAACCATGTCAGTCATAAAGCATGTATCTAGATCCGTGTTTCCCAACCCTGGTCCTCAGGGAACACTGTTCTGCATGTCTAGATATCACTGATCTAGAAATCAACCAAGTAATCTTGTGATAAAAAAAAAAAACATAATCAGCCAAATATATCAAAAAAAGCATCTTAAACTTGCCACTGAATTCAACGAAATCAACATCAGCCATAGAAAACTCCACATCTGCCCACCTGCACCCTTAAATATACTGTATGTGTTAAATGAAGTTTAACACATACAGGAAACACTTGCCCTGCAGCTCTGTTACCTGTTTTCAGGTCCTGTAAACAACTGTCCCAGAGAGACACCACACAGTGCAGCATAAGCAAAGCGGCCCTGTTCAGTCAGCTGTCTGCCAATCATTTTCTCTGAGGACTGGTCACATGGAGTAGCTTGTGTTGTTCTTGCTCCCCCTGGGTCTGATACATGGACACAGTTTAATGATTAATATAAATCATTAGATTCAAACTCATCATGAGAGAAATTAAACATGTGCTTGTGTTTCACACATGTTTAATACACACCAGAAATATCAAACACATGGAGGCATAAAGTATAAATTAATTTAGTACAGTACGTGTAGAAACAGTGTACGAAGTGAAAATACAGAATTATACTGTAGTCTAGTACAGATCAGTACACTGTGGTATAATATAGTATGGTATGATTTGAGCCTGGAGTGTACGTGTAGTTTGACTGCGGTCAAGTGAGCCGTCATTCGTCTTCGCGTGGTCAAGTGAGCCGTCATTCGATTCAGTATGGGGGTAGAAAAATAATTTGTACAATGTGTTCGTTTATTAAAACTGCAGTTAGGTCGCACAGACATATGCCGAATTCACCACACTATCGCCAGGATTCACATGAGATCTTATGAAATGCTGTTCAAAGGCCATTTATGCAGTTTATCAGAAGTGCAGGATTAAGTTGTCCGATTTTATATGAGCAGTTTTGTTCCAGCCTTGCGCAGATGTTAGCAAAACGGAACTGGGATACATGTCGTCTAACTTTCAGTATCTCGTCGTGTCTCTGATGAACTGACCTAAATTACACACAGCTTCTACTGAAGTATGACCCACATGGCTTTGCAATATTTTTTATATACATATTTCACTTTAAATAAAGTGATAACAACTTCGGTCGGCGAATTACAACAACCCACAACTCAGCATTATAAGCTAAACAGCTGGCTATTTGTGACCATTATCTAGCTAAACAAATACAGTTTGGTGTTTTATTTTAATATCGTGCTCTTCTGTTATATTTGAGAGGTAAATATGTGGTACCTGGGGCAAAATTGCTGTCCGAACTGCACTGTTTATCCTCCATGATTATTAGACGTCAAAACAACTCTGCAAACTAAAGTTTCGTTGCCTTCACGTGATTCTGTGGAGCTCAGACATCTGATAATTACACTTTAGTACTAAAGTCATGCACTGTAACGCTTTCTTCATGGTAAACAATTTGGAAACGACACCACTACTACAACACAATGATTTGTTGTGGGGTATTTGGTTGTTCGATATCAGCCAATATGTATTACACACAATTATTTCCGCACTATATTGGTAAAATCAAGAGATGTGATGTAATTACAAATCCTGTTAAAATCACGGTGAATTAATCTATTTAAATTTGAATGAACGAGCAAGTTTTACATCATACTATGATTTGTAAAATGCATTTTATGTGTCACTGTAAACGTATTTAATTGTTTGATCGGTTTCTGAATTTATGATTTCCAACATTTTGTGACTGTCCGTGAAGGTGCCATATTTGTGAAACTTTGACTAACGTAACGTCCACGTACGCTGAAGACGAGGCAGTGGTCTGTTCACGACTGTCAAGGTTTTAGAACGTTAAAAACCCAAAACGTTTTAGAATATTTTCATCGCATAATTTTAAATTAACGAGACAAATATGCGTTTTAACATCTCACAGCCAGGCTGGATATGTGTATACGAAACTCAAAACATCCTAGTAAAAAACGGACTTCCACACATATCTACAAATGAATAAAGATTCAAATAAAAGATATATGTAGTGACAAACCCCATACACATGAATGGATAATGTGATGTTTTTTTTCCTTTTATTAAATTAAAATGCCCATCTGATATGACAATTGTGGTGACCTGAAGGAGACAGACAGACAGATAAACAGTCAGATAGATAGATAGATAGATAGATAGATGGATGGATGGATGGATGGATGGATAGATAGATAAAAAAATATATAAATATAAATAAAATATAAAATTATGACACTATAAACTCTGGAATGATAAACATCTGAAATTATAAACTGGATGCTGGTCAATTTGTGCATTTTTGGAATTAATCTTCAAGAATTGATTTATAGATATTTGTAATGCATATCTGCACTAGCTACTTAATAGTCAAATGGCTTGTCATATGCTTTACTATACTATACTCTTTGGAAACTTCAGATCCCCCCTAAGAAAATAAAAATAAAAATAAAAATAAAATCTGAGCTAGTACAAATACTGACCAGTAGGTGTGAGTGCAACATTTATTTTCACATTTCCCCTTAGTGCAATTCTTCCTCCTCCCTGCTTACTTCAGCTGGCTGAATTGTTAGTGTTTATATAATACAGATTATTCATTTTTTTTTCAGTGTTTGCAAGGTTCAACGATGACTGTCTGTTTGTTCTCTTAAAAGCTTTGTGACAGTCAGATGACGGCACATCTTCAGTGTGTTTTATGGTTCCCTGGCAACCTGCTCATAGAAACAGCCTCACTCAAGGACACAGAGGAAGACGCACACTGGCATCATTCTGACCATATGCTGCCAGAGAAAGCATCAGATTATGCCAGTGTTTAGTAGCGTGTGTTTAATAGTATCATTAGTATCAGAGTCATAATTTAACATTAGGCATGTCGTAATACTACTTTTTCCTGGCTGATTTATCACAATCTTGAGCATCCACAGATACATGTACAATATTTCAGTTACATAATGCTCCAAAAGTGTAGCAGATGTGCAGCCGCCCTTGGTCACTGCTTGGTCACATGACAATGGTGGTGCATGGCTCTTTACACCATGTCAGCTAGAAACTTAGTGAAGAATGAATGATTGGTTTAGTTAGTTAGTTAATTTTTAATACGACAAGAAATATACAGTAAATAAAAGACAAAGAAATACAAAACATTTGTAACATCAAAGGAGAAATAAACAGATGTAAACTAAACAAAAAAAAAGTTGTTCCATTGTTCTGTGTTTGAAAGGAATAGGAAAGACATTACGTTTATTCTTTTTCCGACATCTGATCCAGTGATTTAACCATTAAACCCTTTTCAGACTCATCCCTATTCATATTAAACAAAGCCCAGTATATTTAGTATCAACTTTATTTCTAATATTCTGTGTTGAGCTTCACTGTGTGTGGAGCCATAACCAACTGTAATACAATCAGTATAATTTAGTATAAGTTCAAGTATAGAACCTTATGTTTAGCACAGTTCAGTGTGCTGAACATACTAATCGTGATGTTAGTATGTGTAACATGATATAAGCATTATCGGAACATTTACAAGTGTAGTGAAGTGTAACAGGTACAATATAGTATTGTATGATTTGATTTAGCAGCCTCGAGTAGGTGTAGTTTGATATAGCATAACAAATGGTAGTGAAATACTGTACAGTAACATATTTTAAAGTGTAGTTATATCCTATTGCATCCTATTATAGTATAATCACATAATAATCATAATCATCATAGTATAATAGGATACAACATGTGTGGTATAATCTACATGACAGTATAGTACATGTGTGTATTGTACTGCAGTATAATAAAGTACAATATATTTAGTGTAGCATATATATTTTGATCAGGATTAACTGATAAATATTTGTGCGCTGCATGGCGGCGTAGTGGCTAGCATGGTTGCCTTGCAGCAAAAAGACCCATGTTTGTGACCCCGTCTGAGGGCTTTTCTGCATGGAGTTGGCAAGTTCCGCTTCTCCCTGTAGACGTGTGAGATTTCCCTGCTCTCTCTGGTTTCCACTCACAGTCCAAAACCTTGCAGGGGTTAATTGAACACTCTAAATTGGCCATAGGTGTACATGTGAGAGTGAATGGTTGTCCGTCTCTGTGTGTTGGCGCTGTGATGGCTGGCGACCAGTCCAGGGTGTTCCCTCATCTTTCTCTCTGTGTCGGCTGAGATTTGGCTCCAATGGCCCGACAAACCGCCCAGACAATGAGCAAATGACATTAGCGTTTGTCTGACTCAGTGTATGACTCAAGACCCTAATACTTAAAGTAGAATAACACTTTGAAAAACAGTGATCCAAACAGTATACTCCACATACTGTATAAATCATACCTGTCTGCTTCTCTCTTCCCATTTGCTTGATCAGCATGTCATTTACTGTATGTACTTGGCACCGTTCTCGCCCACGTGTTTGTTTTCCAGTCTGAATGTCGTGCAGTGACAAAAGAGCAAGGCGAGCACAGGAAAAGTACGAAAGGGTTTATTAATCCCCCGGCACCTCTTCACTGGGAAATACTGTGTTAGTATAGCGCAAGTCATTTGTCAAAATAATATCCTGGCCAGGCCGGCCTTGACACGGTGGAATCCCCGAGCCTACATGTGCTGTACTTGTCTGTCTCCATGAAGCATCCTGTTTATGCTGCCTACTGAGCTGTCTCTGTAAACAAGACTTTAAGCCACAGTTCATTTACTAATGATATACAGTAGAGTATAAACTAGTCTGGAATCAACAATATCATGATGTAAAAATGTGTGATTCATATAGAGCACCTCTACAAATAGTCTATGATGTTATACATACATATACATAAGACGCTCTGTGGGAGAAGAATAGGATTCTTCTCCTTTTACATGCTTGACCTTTTAGCATGCCTGGACTTGTAATCAGAGAAAAAAAAACCGCACAGTTTGTCTCTGAAAGCCATGAGTGCAGAAAAGCAGTGATATAGAACAGATAAGATGAGGTGAACTCCTGCTGTACCTGGTACTAAATTCATTTTGTATTTGTTCACCTGTGCTAGTTGTCTTTGGCAAACAAGTGGTTACATTTCTGGTGGTACAAGAGGCTCACGTTTGCCATCGAAGGCACGATTATTATTTGACATAAATGTGTGGGTTCTTACACTGTCACACTAAATCTACACTTTTGTTTCAAGCTGCAACAATGAGTCAGTTATCGCTTTTCTAGCTAAAGTGTTGATCATAAAATGAGTTGCAGTTTCCCAGTTTTGAGGACTTGGTGCTTTCATTTTTAATATTAATACTTTTTGGATCTGGAATACTGGTTGGTCAAATCAATTATTAGGAAGATGGGTGGGTCTTCTTGTGGTGAGCTTTTTTTTATATTCAAGCTCTAGTGTGTAACTTTGGAATATACACAAATGTCGCTTACATTTTAAACCATTGTGATTAAGCCTATCAGCTCCAAACTACTCACACTGTGTTCCTCTATATAGCAGTGTTTTGTGTCTGTGGAGACACAGAGTGTTGGAGGGCAAATTTTAGGTTAATGAATTATCCCTGGTTCTGTGAAACATTTTGAAAAGAAAACGGTTGTAATATGGACGTGGTGTTGTTCTTTCACTTTCTTCTGCATGAAGTCACACACTGGAGCTTTAAAGTCAGGGAAAACAAATCACGTTATTTTTGTAGCGACCCTGTTTATTTTCAACACATCCATACTTGCATATGAATCACTGAGCCATTGTTATTTTTGGCATGTTCTCCGTGTGTGTGGGTTTTCTCCGGGTTCTCTGGTTTCCTCCCACATGTCCAAAAACATGCAGAGGTTAATTGAACACTGTAAGCTGCCCTCAGGTGTTAGTGTGTGAGTGACGGATTGATCATCTCTATTTGTTGGCCCTGTGATTTACTGGCGACCTGTGCAGCGTGTACCCCACGCCCTAAGTCAGCTGGGATTGGCACCAGCAGCCCTGCGACCTTCATGTGGAGGATAAAGTGCTCGACGATGAATGAATTAATGAAGTCCAGTGTGTGCAAAAAAAATCATCTTCATCTTCTCCTCGCTGTTCTAAAAACTGTTTAAATGACATGTGTCCTGCCTTCATGAAGAGAAGCGGTTTATTACGCACTGCCTACAGTAGCTTTCTGAGAATTTAGGGGCCTTTTATCGAGCTGATTAAAAAGGCAGAGATGCCAAACTGGAAATTGATTGTATTTGATTGACCTGTTATTGTACTGATTTGAGTTCTGTGAGTCTTGACTCTCTTGCCTTTGCCTTGGTTCTCTCTCAATCTCTGTTTTGCTGCAGACTCTGCTCTGACCTTCAATTTCTGTAATTGTCATCTGGACAGACATGCTTATTTTCTTTTTATAGGCTGGATGTTGTTTTTTGCTTCCTTTTTCTTTCTTTTTTTAAAAAAAGTTGCGGTACTTTTTGTTGGTAAAACTAAAACGTCTAAAAATTAAATCCTTTGAAAAAGAAAGTCCAGTATGTAGGAATTAGTGACATCTAATGGTGAGACTGGACCCCTGCACTCATTTAGTGGGCAGATCATGGTCAAGAAGAAAGGAAATTAACTAGGAACCCAATGGTTGCTGGTTCTAATCCCAGGACAGATCAAAGGCTGGGGTGCCCCTGAGCAAGGCACCCAATCCCCATTGCTTACTGTGTGTGTACAGTGCGTGTGTGTGTGTGTGTGTGTTCACTACTGGTGTGTAATAAGGATGGGTTAAATGTAGAGGTGAAATTTATGATCAATAATTTGTGTGTGTGCAAGAATAACTCATTCTGATTCTCCCTCCTCCCTCCCAAGCATGTCAGGGAACTACGGTGGCCTTCACATACCAGAAAGGATGATCGGACCACAGAATGCACACTCTTGTTCTTAGTACAATTTTTATTTTGAATCAATAATACACTGTTTATGTGGGTATAGATCCTTCTAAGTGTTACACAGCTGACCTTTATGATATGAACGCTTTCTAGTAAGTATAATACTTACATTCACCATCTTAGTTGACAGGAACTGACTCACTCTTATTTGAAAATGACTGAGAAGTACAAAGAAGTTGTGTTCGTTTGCCAGATATTTCATCATATAAAACCCACAAAGTCAGTCATAGTCATCCTTCAGGAAACATGAAATCATTGACATGGTTCAGTTTGGGCAGAGTGGCATTACATTACCATCTCACCTCTAGCTACTGCATGTGGCCCATGAACCTGGGAGTAGTAGTTGTATTAAAGAAGCTCTCTCTGTTGACAGTTTTAAGTATACATTGCTGTCTCACAGCAAATATGTCTTTCGACACCAGAAGCTTTAGCAAATTTTCCATAAAACAAAGACAAACTCTTTAACCCAACCAGTGGCCTCCATGTCTCACCCATCAGCCATCGATCTCCCTCCGGCTAAAACTCTCGTACTTAAGCTATGTCATACACGCTGCCATGATGTGTGTGTGTGTGTGTGCTCAGTCTTTCAATGGATTACTCATTGGAAAACAGACAGGCAGACAGGCAGAGCTCAAGCCAGACAAGTTCAAACACAACCCCCTCCATCTCCCCCGTATCGTATCGCTAACATACACAATGTCAGACTTCTCTTTTCTGTTACACTGACACTCGACAGGAGGGGGAGCTGAGCGAAACCCAGACAGAGTGGACTGTGTGACCTGTGGGGCACCTGTGGAGGGTGTGTTATGTGCACAGGAAGTGGGAGACAGATAAGAGTTAAAGACTGATACTTTGAGCGTGTGCAAAACGTGCCTGGAAGTGAAAGGCACGGGTTTAATTGGAGGTGCAGCGGATGTGGCTGACAGCTGAGTGTGTTAATAGGCAGGATGGGCCAGATGACGAGGGTGTCATCCTTCTGTCATTAAAGGATGGTGGGTTGTCCATCACACCTGGTGCTGCGCCCGAGTAAAAGCTTGCCTTTACCGACCTTCGTGTTGTTCCTGGCCTCATGTGTGTGTGCAACACAAAATATGAAATATGCGGAGTCTGATTGGAGCAGGAAGGAGAGACAGTGGCTTTGGCACAATTACTGTATAAGCCTTTGTATACATGTTCTTTTAGTTTGTGCACTCCTTTAAGCAAGCAGACACAAGAGAGGGGGTGATTTGCCTCAGTTATAGCTTTGATAGTTTGCCAAGTTCTCCACAGCTAAACCTGTCCTGACAGATTCCACTGCGGATGCGCTTGAAATTACAAGACATCCCTGCTTTTTCAACCTTCACGCATACCATGAAAATGACTTCAACTTAACTTTCTGTGTGCGTGTGTGCGTCAGTTTGTGCACTGTGTGCAGTTTACCAACCGCACTGTATACGTATATGCGTGTACACTCCTGATAGTGTACGTGTGTGTGCTTGTGTCTGTGTGTTTGTACAGTACACAGGAGTGTTACTAAGGGTGGAAGGCAGCTGGGACTGCTGGAGTGGGAGTGTGTGAGGAGAGGAGCAGTGAGAGGGTGAGGAGGAAACACAATGGGAGGAGAGAATGGAGAATCCAGCTGCTGTCTGCCCAGGCCAAAACACTTTGGAGAAGCAGCTGAGAGGAAGATGGGGAAAAGGCCATTGATAGGACAGCGATAATAAGAACAGTTGGAGAGAGAGAGGGGATTGAAGAAAGAATGGAAAGAAAATAAAGAATGAGTGGAAATGGAAATATCAGCAGAAGACACCAGGCAGGAAACAGAAGAGAAATTATTACACTTGAGAGTGAAAAACGCCTGTTACATCCAGCCAACTGTAGCCTACCACCCTCCTTCCCACAGTAGAGATCTCTGACATCGATGAGTCACCGCCACTGACCTTTCTCATGTGGTTTCTGAATGAGTGGGACTTCAGTAGTTCTCGGTTTATAAAACCAGTGTTAGAGTGTGTAGTTCTGGATGGAAGTCCTTCATTTCATGCAGTACAAGAGAGCACTTGGGGGCACACTGAGGCTGTGAATGGAATTTCCATTTTATTTCCCCGAACTATACTGAACAAAGCCAAATGCTGTGCTCTCCGTTTCTCTATTAAGTTTTTCTGTGGGACTTCTGGCTCATTCGGGGTAAGGTTTCTCATGTGCTGCAGGAGTCAGAGCCTTTCCAGTTTAAATGAGCTTCATCGTAAATCAAAGGACTCATTAGATCATGTGGTAGATGATATAATATCTTTGAACCTGCACTGTCAGTCAGCCAGCTTATCCAACCCTGATCAGTTTGTATACAACCAGAAGATGAGTATTATCTCCAATCTGTGAATTCCAATCTTTGACACAATAAGACCATTGTCTGGACAGACTTCTGCAAGGGAGCTGAGCCAACTATAGAGAACCTCCATCACCACCAGAGGCAGCCTGTGACATTTTACTGTGGAAACTCACAGAGGGTGTTGGCCTCGCCAGTGTAGAGGCTTAATGATTGGTGATTATTGCAAAACAGATGTACAGCTCTGTCGTGCGAGGTGTTCTAGCTGTGCATAGTTTTACTTCAAGACAGTGCACAGGCACTGTCCAAACTTAAATATACAATCAGATTTATTTTGTGAAAATATGGCCTGCCCCCAAACTGCAAGGTTGCTTGTGTTTAATGTAACTTGTCATATTTGTTTAGGAAAGGCAAAGATTGAGTGTCCTCCCTCAACGTGGTTAGACCTTGAGGTTCTTGGAACACAGAGCTATCAACTGTTTCATTTACAGGCAGCAACTCTCTGGATTTTTTTGTCTCAATTTGCGAAAGGAAACAAAGTGGTTCAGAAATGTCTCTGTAGATACTATTTAAAAGACTAGACCCATCTTGAACATACACAGGATACTGATCATGGGAGTCAGGAAAGTACCGCCGACGCAGGACAGGAGGTGTCATCGCCGGTCAGGAAGGCAGTGGGCACTTGGCTATTTTCTCCTCATCCCAGTGATGGGAAATCCCTCTGACTTCCCTGACTGTATTTTTAGTTTAATGGTATTTATTTATCGGCTGTGTCTAAACCTTGTACATGGGAGGCAATGAGTGTTCTTGGCTCTGAGTTAGAGTCACTTCCCTACTGCTTAAAGGGTCCAAAATGTAAATTTGACTAAATATTTTGTCTGTGTTTCCCTCTTATCCAACATCCCTTTGACTTATCTTGCTTTTCTATTATGTTTATATCTGCATCATCTGTGTTCCCGTCCCTGTCTGCCTCTCTGTCTTTTATATCTTTTACACGGCTTTATGATGCAGTTTCCTTTCCAGAGAGAGAGAGAAAGAGAGTGACGATGTTTTTGCTTTTCTTTCTCACATCTGCACAAAAACCATGGTTTGCATAAACCAAACCTCAAGTACCGTAGACTGGCAGAAAAATAGTGGCACTGGCAATTATAGTTCTGTGGAATTCAACCACTGACAGTGGCATTCCAATACGAAGCCAAAAACTCTGCAGACAAGATTTTAATGGGTAATTACACCTAGGCTGCTATTATGGGCCGAAGTTACAAGACCCTGTTTATCAGGCAGCAGCTCCGGCTGCTCCAAGAGGGTTTCGGCCCTGAAAGACTGAGCTGATTTTTTTTCCCTTTTTGCCATTTAATCACACCCTCAATTCCGTGATCAACAGAATGTCATCTCTTCCATTGCCTCACTAACATCTCACTGTTTTCTCCTCTGCTCCCACACCCTCTGCCGCTGCTGCCTTACCCAGCGAAGACTCAAAGGTCAAGTTGACTGTGCTGTTGCACTTTTTATCCTCCAAAAGGGGTCTTCTTGCTGTCTATATGATGGTATGTGAAAAGGAGCAAGAACAAATCGCAGCTCAGGTTGCATAATCTGACATACTGATTGAGAAAGTGGGGACAGGGTGCTGACACGAGGCTGCGTTGGGGTGGGAACAGCTGGCAATGCTTGTGGATTGCAGCGCAGCGTCAAACTCTGACATGAGCTGCAGCCCATGTGCCTGACACAAGTCAGTCAACAGTCAACGCACAATGTATGCATCGCTCGACACATTGATGTACACAAAGAAATGCTCGGACGTGAGTGTGCATGCTCATTCAAACGATACAGAACGCTCTGTGCACATGCATGCACAGCTATTTACTTACTTTGTCTCTCACACACACAAACACACACATATTCTTGGACAACACTCTTAGTTAGGATATCATAGACACAATGCATTCCTTGAAACCAAGTTTTAACCCTGAAAAAGCCCCTTAAAGTTGTGAGGAACAGCCAAAATGTCCTTACATTCCCCACATGTCATGGAGCTATACATACACACACACACATAGGTTTGTATAGTGATTCTTCTCAGGACACTGCATTGAATTCCCTTAATTTGAACAGCTTAAACAAAGGGTAATTCGTAACCTTAAACCAGATAAGGCCTAACCCCAATCTTGATCTAACCACAATTCAAATCTTAGGACTCTATAGGACTTCTGGTCCTGAATAAAAAAAAAGGTCCTAAAGAAGTATACACACACACACCAGTGCCAAGATGTTCCAGGTGGGAGTAAACTGTACATATATACTGTGTGTATCATCTGACTTACAGCTCGCTGCTGAGTGGACTGTAAAAAAAGCACGAGAAGAGAACTCCCATCTGTAGTGATATCCAAAGTGTGTATATAACTTCTGCACGGTGCCACCGTCCATGGGCTGCAAATGTACACGTGAACTGGTTCATGAGAACAGGTACACAAAGCCCACAGGCAAACTGAAGCTGTAAACATGTAACTTAATGGTGCGTGTCTGTTGTGCAATGGCAGCAGTGTAAATGGGTTATGCCCCCCCCCCGACATTCGGAGTTCAACTTCAGCAACAAAGCATTAAATATATGACATAAATATTCACAGCTGTCATAGGTTTTTAACACCTATATTCAGAGTGACTCACTGTGAAGTGCTTTAGTTTTATTTGTTAGTTATTAGGTCAGAAAGGGCTATCATAGTACTTTAAAATCAGCGACTTCACTGTAGTGCTGTAGTGTTTAGTTACTAGGTGTGTATTATTGTGAAGGGTGTGTTTATTGTCAGTGGGTCAGCGGGAACAATAGAACTATTTGGACATGATGTGTCATGAAGGAATCCAGACCTTTTTTGTTTGGTCCCACTTCAATTCCTACATCCTCTTCTACCCAGTTATTCCCTCCTACACAGGCTCCTTCTTTGTCTCTCTTTGTTTTTCTCTCTCTCTCTCTCTCTCACACACATGCACACACTTCCGCACAGAACTGTCCTCTCACTTCACTTTCTCTGTAAATCTTTGTTTTTGCTGAGTTGTTGACCAAACTCTCAAAAGCTGCTGCCCTCTTTCTGTTCTAAGGCTGTTTGCTGTATAATTTCAGAGATGCAGTCCCAGCGGTTTGAATGCTGAAAGTATTTGTGGTGTCTGCTGGTGACCCAGAGGTTTTGTTAATCTCTTGGATCGCTGAAATTGTTGGTTGACTTTGCCATGATAAATGTAGAGAATAAATCAAGGGTAAAGGTAAAGGGTACAGCGTCTGAGGACAAACTCAGAGTTCACAAAATATGTCATGAACACAAAGGAATTTGTGAACATTAATTTATGCTTGTTTACTCTATACTCTAGTCTAATACTTTATACTTTGTACAGATGTACAGAGAGTTTTTTATGTGTTTCCCAGTCATTTCCCTGGTGAAACTATAAGTTAAAGGCTCAACTCTAATTATGGCTCGGATTCAAGGAGTTGACGCCTTGATGGTGAACACAGCCCTATTTACTATTCTGAGTAACTGGGGAGACTGAAAAGAGAAGGAGGGGAGTGTGGTACACAAGACAAATAAGATGTGCCATGTCAAGCAGAAGAAGCCAGAGGGAAGTTACAGCACCCAGGCTTTTCAAAATAAAACAACATATAGGAATTTGTTTTGCTCTGTGGCTGATTTGTAAACACAACCATGTTCTTGGGCGCACACTTTCAAGATACTTCACTTTAAATTCAAACATGTCTTTTCAGAGCCTCACAACTACCTTAAAATACCTCAATATTTTTCACTTTGGAATGTGAGCCTTTTTGACAAAGGGTTGTTAACGTGATCCCACAAAATATCCTTTTTTTGTATCATTAGATTAGATTTTGTGAGCACAAAATCCATCATTTAGATTTTGGCCATATTCTCTTCAATGGTGCCAACCATTATTACAGGTTTGGAACCACTGAATCATTCACGGTGGCATGCACACATTTTGGGGGTCAGGTGCTCAAGTGGCACCAACCTTATAATTAATAACGTCCAGAGTGGCAAATCCCTTCCTCACTTACATATTTTTGGAGGATAATCCCTCCTTCTCCCCTTTGTCTTCATAACCAGTGAGCATTGTTTCTGTAGCTCTCACTAAACAAGATGAATTTCTGCCATATGTGATATAATAGTCTGACGATACATCATCACCATTATCCTTAATGGTAGAACAGTACAGTATAATGTTCATTTTGGTAAGACTATGTGGCAACAGAGTTGAAGCATTAAAACAGGAAACTCCCTATAATGTTATGACCCAGCTTCAATACCTTATCCCATAGGTCCTTTTTTTTAAAAAAAGTCTCAGTGATACTTAAGGTAAATACAAAATAACTGCATGTATTGCAATGTAGATCTAACATAAAATGTCAGAAGAAAATAGCCTACTATTATTATTCAGCTCAAGTAGTCTAATGTCTGATTTAGCATCATCAAACTACTTTGGGCAGACTACATAAATGCAGGTGTAGAAATTCCAAATCAAATGTGATTTTCAGGCATTATTACACATGCTTCATTTGGCATTCATGCTATGGGCCCCATTTAAAATACATAAAGAAAAAAAAATGTTTAAAACGTCTTTCAATTAAGGCACTAGTTGGCCAGAGGATGATGGTGCAGGTGCTTGGTGCTTGCACCTCGGTTTAATCTGTGCACATCTATAGATATACGGTATCACAATATATATATATATATATTTTAAGTGTTTGTTGACATTTAAAATCACAATGACCTGTTCCTTTTTCAATGTGACCCTACTATAAAGTTTTATGATTTTGATGTAAAAGTATCCTAAAAGTATTTACCATATGTATATGCATATAAATATGAATGCATATATATGACACAGCTGAGCTGGACGTCACTACATCTCAATCTTGACAAGTGCGCCCAAATACTTAGCACCGGCCCTTTACTGGACTTTTATTTTGAAGGTTTCCAGGCGCACTTGTGTTTCTCGCGAGCATGACGCACGTTCTCGGGGCGCGAGCAGAGCGCACTTGTGTGTAGACGAGGATCGTCCACACTTTGCACGCTGACTGAAGTTTTGGTTCAAGTTTAACTTCCAGAGTCTCCACTTTCCGGCTGCTTGATCATGTTCAGCGAAGAGAAAAGGGAAGACGTGAAATAAATCATAATAAAAAAAGTCGGACTGGATGTGACTCACACAAACTATGCTCCTGAATGTGACTCCTGAGTGATAAACCGTGCGCTCCTCCGGGCTGTGGTGGATGTAGGGTTGAGTCGGAAACCCACAACATTTGTGCAACACTTTCTTTCGGAGGATCTAATTCATAATCGTTGTGATGGAGAGTCACATGCTGCTGACATGGACCCTGATGTGTTTGCTCCTGCGGCCAGTGGCGACCCAGAACCCCGCACCTGAAGGAGGTGAGCAGCTGCCTCAGATGGAGAAAGGAAGGCACTATTTATACCATGAAGACCCAAATTGATTTTTGCACTTTTATACACATAGAATCAATAACAAAACAAGAAAAGTAGTTATTTCAAAATAAAGTAAAAGCTGAAATGTCCCCATCGACTTTCTGTCATGGTCTGAACAGAAAGCTGTAGAGGAGGTAATTCATAAGAACATAATTTTGAAAAGTACATAAAATGATCCAGTGAGTAAAAAAGGGAACTTAATTAATAATGTACAACACTATGAAAAACAAAAGAAAGTATGTATGTTTTTTTTGTTTTTTTGTTTTTTTTTCAAACTATTGGACACAGAGTATAAAATCAACATAATCAACATAAAATCATTTTAAAGCCATTGGTGACGTGTTATTCATTAGGAATGATGCTGCTGCTGCTGCAGTAAAGGTACATGCTGGAGGGCCTGTCTGGGCTCTGGGTGGATCAGGGTGGGGTTGACATTACAGCAGTGTTCTCATAGAAATGGCATCACTCCAGGTATGGAATTGTCTGTTGATGAAACCGCACAGCCTGGGGCGGTGATTCCCAAAACCAGGGGGCCATACAGGGACCACACAGGCGTCCAAGGTTTCAGATACTGCATATAAAACACCAAAAATAAAGACAGAAGAGAAGGGCTGGCGTCTCAGACATTGTCAGCTGAGGAAATATTTTGGCCATTCACCAGTGTTTACTAAGCGCAAGACAAAGCAGTCTCTAGACCTACTGGAGAAGAAGTTATGACTGAATAGTGAATGTTTTTCCCACTCATGAATGTAATATTCTTTTGATAAAAGAATCAGAGATGATGGATCTGACCTGCTGATCTTATTCAATTATTTTCCATTGACATAGCAATACATTTATCTGCTGCTGATTCAGTTCAGACCTGAAGCAACAAATCAAGTATTATCAGACAGTTGTAATCGTGACGAGGCCTCTATACACAGCCCTGCTGAAGTGTCTGAGGAGCTAAACTTGGTGCTGTTGACACCGTCCAGTCTGCAGTTAGTGTGAGCACATCGTTATGACACAGCTAACATAGTAGTGAGTGACATGTTTTCACTGCTATTTCCAATAATAGTGACCCTGATGAAACACAACCAACTTAGATTACAGATATTTGGCTTTTTATAAGTGCATTTGCTGCAGCTGATGTCATCCTTGCTTTTAATAAAGCAGATTAACACCCATGGAAAAAGCCAATGTTGCTGCCAATCAGTATATGAAATCTATATTTATTGTACAGGCTTGATTGTGCATGTGTCAGCGTGAGACCTGTAGAGCCATGTACGTACTGTATGTGCCCAAGACCTGCACTGCTCCTGCAGGGTTTCACACGTGAGGTTCCTTACTCTTCATTTTTTCCACCATCACGTCACTCATGTGCAAAAATAGTCCACCAATAACTCACATTTATCATGTGTGTGATAACTCCAGCCTCCAGGCGACAGTTTTTACCTCTGTAGGAACAAGTGAAGGGGTTATCATCAGACGTCAACCTGCGGTAGATAGAGCCTCCACACAGGTGGAGGAAGGAGGCGGCGGGAACAAAGCAGCCCCTTTACTCCAAAGTCCAAACAACAAAAGCGATGTGAGGAATTTCTAAAGCTGATGGAGGGAAAGGGAGTGAGTGAGGGTGCACATCAGCCTGTGTGTGTGTGTGTATAGGCACACACCTCACTACCTTCTCAGCTTTCAACACCCCTGATTCCTATCAGCACCTCAGCTCAGGTGTCCAACTATCAAATATAATTAAAAAATACATAAAACTAGAGGCATCATAAAACAAATGAGGTGTGCTGTGTCAGAGCCTGTGACTTCAGTAATGCAAAGACATGAGAATGATGTCTCAGCATGAGATAAGTCAGATGTCTCTGACTTATCTCTCTTTCATTCAGATGTTTATCTCTGGCGCTGAGATTTTAACAGGAGGTGTTTATTTCCCGGATGGCTTCACAATCTTAATATTTGAAAGTAAACATTGCTCCAGGATCCAGTTTTTGTTGCTGCTGTATTCTTTCTCTCTTTCTCTGCTCAGTGCATGGCCATCCAACATTCCTCTTTGTCTCTCACATGGAACTGCCAGTAACCCCATCTCATCATCACCATCATCTATTAACGCCTTTTACTTTCTCATGGCCAGCCTCTTTTCTTCACTCCCCCAGCAGCTTCTGTTTCCCCTCCTTCCAGTCCCCCACTCTGTACCTTATCCTTTAATTTGATTTCTGGTATGAAATATGGAACATTTGGGTGGAGCTGGGAAATAGCCACTGTGGCTCAGTCTGTGTTTAACTTTTATCATCCTCCTCCTCTGATGTTGTACTTCCTCAGTTTGTTTTCATTTCTTCTTATCTTCACTTTAATGACTTACCTTCTGACAAACTGCTTCTTTCATGTCGAAAACGTACCCTTGTGAAAGTCATGTGACTGCGAGACTGTGCAGTTCAAAGAGAGTGGATGAAAAAAAAATGGAGGGAAATTCCAAATGTGTGTGAAGGTGCAGCTTGAGAGGAGGCGTGTGGAAAGTTATGGGAACACTAGAGGAGTGTTGGTTCTCACATTAGCATCAAAAAGCAACATATGCTGCATTTAACTGTTTAATGTGAATGTTCATGAAAGATCTGTATCTTTTCTCCACAGTGCTGAACTGCTGCGAGGGTGATGTCCTCTTCCTGGTGGATTCCTCTGGGAGTGTGTCTTCCTACGAGCACTCCCGCATGCTCCACTTCCTGTCTGAGCTCCTCCTCCCTTTCTCACTGGGGGAGGACCAGGTGAGGGTGGGACTTCTGCAGGTGGGCACTCAACCACGCCTTGAGTTTGGCTTTGACACCTTTGGCACCCAACGTGGCCTCCAGGATGCTTTGAAGAACATCAAACCCCTCAGAGGAGATACTAACACTGTGGAGGCTCTGAGAATGGCGAAGGAGTCGGTGCTGAGACCCGGAACAGTGGACGGAGCCAGAGTAGGACTCCCACGAGTGCTGGTGTGGATGACAGATGGGGTAAAACCAGGGGATGTGGTTGGACCAATGGCTAGTCTGCAGGAGGAGGGTGTGGCTGTGCTGGTGGTCTCCACTGGGCACGGCAACTACCAGGTGTTGAGACAGGTGGTGAGTCCACCTGTGGAAAATCACCTTTACTTTGTGGACATTGATGATATGAGTATCATCACAGAGGACCTGCGGGATGCCATCATTGGTGAGTATTGTTGGAGTATATTTTAGATGTTTTTGGGCATTTTGTCTTTATTTAGTGGGACAGCATAGCATAAAAGGGGGGAGCGATCGGGAGTAAGCAAAAGTGTGAAATCAAACCCATGTCGCTGCATGGGGCCATGGGTCACCAGCTCTACCCACTAAGCTGTCCAGCATCCTTCGTTTTTGAGGTGTCATGTATGTATGATCATGTTTGATGCTGTAGACAAAAAGTGAATAGTGTTTGTCTGCAGCCATAGACATAGATGTATATAAAATGTGGACATAGTCCTCAAAATCCCACTTTGAAGCTGTGAGACAGAGAAAGTGCAGCCAGATTTCCACTCCATCAACAAATTCCAGTGTTTTGGGGTGGAGTTTTTGGGAGACTCTTCGGCATAAGTAATATATTTTTTAATTATAATAAGGAGAAAATGATGAATTCCTCATCATTGGACAGAATTACAAAATATTATGTGGTTTCAATACTGGATTTCTTTCAAAGCAGAACATTTTCCATTAATCACCATTGTAGTTGGATGGTGCAGAAAAACCAAAAGTGTGTGTTTCCCGCAGGTTTTCGTGGCCTTGACAAACTCCCTCCATTCCTACAGCTAATTACTGTAGTTGCCTTCCTTCTCGTACATACTGCAGATGCATTACATGTCTCTGTGCTGCTCCCTGATTCCACACATGCTCCTGAAGACAGTGAGGCTGGAACTAGGTAACTGGGAGTGTCTTTCTGTGTGTGTGTGTGTGTGTGTGTGTGTGTGTCTGTGTGTGTGTGTGAGAGAGAGAGAGAGTGTGTAATGAGATATGCTGATCTATTAATGGATTAATGATTCAGTTTCCTTCGCTGCATCCTCCAACACTACAGTATGCCAGACATGATACATACATCTGTGTTTATATAAATAGACCTGAGAGGTCGCCCATTTCTCTGGCCTGATTAGGTAACTGCATAACACTCACAAGGGACACCTCAGCAATTAAACAGTACATACATATACATATATATACATATATATATATACATATGAAGATTGCAAACAACACAAAAAATGCAGTAGTCCTTGTGTATAAGGAAGTGTAAGTGTATAAGGATCCTATCATTGATATTAGTGCCTCAGTGGCAGTTCTTCTTTTATTGCAGGGCCTCACTGGTTTGGCTATTTCAAGTTGTCTTATTGTATGGGTTATGGCTCCGTTTGGAAACCCAAGTCTGCCTGTCTACATGGGTGGCTGTCTGAAGCAGAGGCATTTTTTGCTGTGATGTCATCTTCCCTGTCACCATCCTTTTCTCATTTCTATGAGATCATACAATTATCATCTCTAGGCCTGACAATAAATGAATTCCTCTTCATTCCACCTCCAACAGAAATAATCCGAGCTGAGCGAATCAACGTACGCGATGTCTCCACCAACTCTGCCACACTCCAGTGGCGCCCTGTTCTGTCCGGTTTGCAGGGCTACTACGAGATCCGCTTCGGTCCAGTTGCGACGGGGGGAACAGGAAGTAGCGGAGGAAGTGGGACTGGGACCAGTCCAAGCACGGGTGGGAGTCATTACCAGAGACTTGTCCAGGCTGCTGACTCCAGCAATGCGAGACTAACAGGCCTGAAGCCTGACACCACCTACACAGCCACGCTGACCCCAGAGTCCAATGAACAAGCATTCAACACACTCTCTGTCACCTTCACAACACAGCCAGGTTGGATCACCGAATAAAATAAGATTCACAAGCACTTGTTTCACAAATTTCTCACACATCTCCTGTTAAATGATGTGTTCTTCCTTTATCCCATTCACTAGAGGTGCTGAGTCCGTCTACAGTAACCATCTCCGAGTCTGGAGAAACCAGCGTTCGGGTGAGTTGGGGTCCTCTCCAGCCAGAAGTTACAAGTTACTACATCGAATACTCGGCCCTACCCAGGGGGAAACTCCATGCCATCACAGTGGCCAGAACCCAAAACTCCACTCTACTCAGAGACCTCCAACCAGACACCACTTACCTGGTCACCGTTACTGCCCGGCATGCCTCGGGCAAGGAGAAAGCCATGTCTGTCAAAGTGTGTACTCAGGAAGGTGAGATATGTGAATAGAATGCAGTCCAACATGGTAATCGAGGATCCACTTACTGCACATTAATCCTCATCCTACACTGCAGGCTACATTTCTGCGTCTTAAATTTCAGATAATTACAGTAGGTACATTCAGGTTTGACTACTGCAAAGACTTTGAGCTGTGGAACCTTTTCCTTTGTTGCTCACTGTAAAAAAATGTTAACGGTGTTTGCCAGTTCACCTTAAAAAAAAAAAAAAAAGATGAAACATTCTCTGCTACTACAGTCAGAGATTATTATTAGTGCTGCTGATTTTACAGTTGAGAATGGCATTTGATGTCATATGTTATGCCTCAAAATTAACATGAAAATACTACGTAAAATAAACGTGGTATAATTAACAGTCTAACTATAACATGCAAATTGATGCTGTAAAAATGAAATGAAAGACAGCGAGAGATCAAGGGAGAGGGAGTGTAGAAATTAATGACAGATTGTAGTGAGAGCTCATGTGACAGATTTATGTTACGCAGTTTTTATTTTCCGCAACACCACAGATGCATCATCATTTCCAGCTGGACTCTTTTTGGAATTCTTCGATTTTCGCATGGAAACTTGCACATAAAAAAGAAAGCCTGTGATAAAAATTCGAATATATAAAGGTGCCGTTGGCAGAATATATTCCCTTCTAGCTTTTAACAGTAAACAATTCAGCAGCTGTTGCCTTCACCAGAAAAGAAATTGTAAAAAAAACCCAACTTTTTTATATTGTATTATATTTATATTGTGTGGAGTACAGATAATTATTACTGCTGATTTTGCAGTTAAATGTGTTTGATTGCATATTTTTACTGGTGTTTACTAGTTTTTAACCACTGTTTTTACCGTACATGAAAATACGATATAAAATAACAGAAGCTTCCACAGAGATGCTTCAGGTCAACGTGCATTTTCTGGCAACTGTGGCCAAAAGAGAAAAGAAGCATTTGTGTTTACCTTTAGCTTCTACACTCACATTGGTGCTTGAAGTAAAACACACTGATTATCTTCTCTGTGGTTTTCTGTTTCCAGTGACTCCTGCCCTGGAGGACCTCCAGCTGACCACAGTGGGGAGTAACTCAGTACAGGTGGACTGGAAGGGCAGCGTGCCTGGTCTGAGGGGCTACTGGGTCACCTGGGAGGGGCAGCACAGCTCTGACCCTGGCCACCGCTCCTCCTTCTATTTGCCACCTGACTCTTTGTCAACGCGCCTCACACACGTCCCCCCATCAGCCAGAGTGTGTGTGTCACCCATTTACAAGACGTCCCGTGGCGAGGGGCTGTGTTGTACGGCACAGTTTCATTCAGGTGAGTGGTAACAAAATATGCAACCATGTCTCATAATATTTCAATTTTAACAATTAATTATTTGTGGGGAAATTCTTCCTTTTTTATTTCTTATACTTGAGTTCATTGCTTGATATGAAACACAATCCATAAGGAAGTTATTCTAGCCTGGCATCAAAAGGGAGGAGGGAGGGAGGAGCAACGCCTGACCTTGTACATAAGATTAAAACTTGGGAGAGGGCTGTTTTTTTTAATTCACATTCGGAAAAATTTGTTAAAAAATATATGTATTACTTATGGGTTACTGGAGGTTTTGGTTTTAGTGTCACTATTTCTTGATGAATAACAACCAAAATGTGACTTCTAAGAGCCAAAGCAGATCTTCTCAAGAGGACTATATACATTTATTTACATTTAGTTCAGATATAACTCGGGAGATACACTGATTAAGCATTGGTAAACATGCTTATTTGCTCTGTCGATAGTTAAATGAAAAGATTTATGCCACTCTCTGACTACCTTGCATTCAGTGTAAAAATGCTGGTCCCAAAGATATGGCAACGCAAACTGTTGTTTGTACAGAGCTCCATAAGATTTAAAAATAGTGGCAATGAAATGTGCATAATGTGCACACAATCTGAGGGGTTTCAGTAGAGAGGACGATCCTGACAACTTCCTTTCTGGTACAAATATCTTGCTTACATTTTGCATACATCCTATCCAATCCAACTTTATTTATAAAGCACTTTAAAAAAACAGCTGAAACAAAGTGCTGTACAACAGAGATAAATAAGATCAAATATAAGAAATGACATCATAGGCCTAGACACCATACAATAAAACCATAAAGTACTGTAGAAAGTATTAAAACACAAATGAAAAAGTCATACAATAAAACTATACAAATATAAAAATCTCATTCTGGGTTGAAAGCCAAAGAGTAAAAATAGGTTTTAAGATGCATGCACCTGTAAACTGTAATCTTGCTGTTCGTCAATGATGAAGTCTATCAGCAGTAGTCAGTAGTCTGCTTTAATGCCTCTCGGTAATGATTGCACTGCCATGTTTTCAGTCAATTGCAATATGCACGACATCCTTTACACTGACCCTAATGCAATTATAGTATGTGTGGTGTGGCTATTGGCATATTTATCTCTAAAAAATGAAGTAAGTAATTCCAAAAATGTCAGTTTGATACTTTCCCTTGGGCTGGAGGCAGAAATCACAAATGGAGTATTCTGAAGTCCCAGGTAACTAAAACCTGTCTGAAGATTAAATTAGAAAATAGGTAATTTTGTCATTTTGCGACATACAATTGACCCTGTTTTTGTTGGACTCACTGAAAAGCTCTGTGTCTTTTGACTATGAAACCACTTTGACATTTGACCAGAGTGTCTCTCAGCTGCTGTTTTCTCCCTCTGTTCTCAGATGCATTTGCATATGGCTACCAATCATAGCACCCTTGAACTGCCAGCGCACCTTACCAAACATGGAGGGCTGATGGTGAGAAGAATGCTGACTTTCATCCATGATTCTTTTCCACGCCTCTCCCCTCTGTGGACATTATCCAGGAGAGATGGGTGGTTTGGCTTACTGAGCACTCACTCGTTGTGGAAGCCAAAGATGCGTACTTCAGCACGCTCTGGGACAATATGGCTACATGTTGACTGCTATAATCTGCAACACAAGGACTTACTTTTCCATTTATGTCATCTAATCTGGTTTACACCTGTAGTCAGTGTAATATGCTTCTGTCTAAAGATGCAAGTTTAGTATTAAGATATGTCTTTAGTCTGTTTTGTGTATACATAGCAGAACATGCTGGGAGTGTTGGAGATCTTATGTGGTTTGTTGTGAAGAAAGTCTGCTCCATATGTCTGCAATCTGCATTTCTTCCCCACCAAGTCCTGCTAATGCTCAGAGAACATCTGATTTACATTTAGAAAAAACAAAATATATATATATATATATATGTATATACATATATATACATTTCTGACTTTAATGACCTCTCTCTTTTAGTACATGCTTGAAAAGGCTGTGTGCACACTGGAGTGCAACAAGTGGACTTCAGCATATGGGTTCACAAAAGTAGAATCTTCAGGATTACTTTGAACATTCTAGAAATTCCAAACAGACCAGCCACATGCCCTGAACCGAAGGAGATGCTGCATATAATACAGATACGAGTAAGTGAAACTAGTATTGCAATGGTCTCTGGACATAGATCCATCATTCATATTTATTAAGTAAGAATCATGCAATTATGAGAATTAATAGCAAACAGTTTTTACAGACATACTGTTTACATTTTCAGACTGTTACCTTTTTTTTAAGCAAGCCTTTGCTGCCCTCTACTGAAATGATCCTCACAGGCTTGTACATCTGATCTTTCACTGTTTATCCTCTCAGAGTAAATGTGTTGTTTGTTGACCACTATTGAAACTTAACAAGAGCTTAAAATAAAGTCCTTTAATAATTTTGTCTATACACATTGCAGTATGTTTTTTTTTCTCTCTTCATCTGTTAAATATATGACAGTTTTAAGAGGAAATTATATACAACTTACTATAAATATTTATTGAACACTTAAGGTCCGTCTTTGTCATATAGACTTAAAGCATGCGTAATGGTTAATGACCTTCTTCAGGATTTAATCATCATTACTTCTCTCTCTCTCTCTTTCAGTGTTTGTTGGGTTTTCTGTTTTGACCCCACAGACCTGCTGCTTACAGTATCCAATTAACATTCTTTGTATTTTTAACACATACCACTGATTACTGGCATTAACGCTGGTTAATCTAATTGTACAGCAGGTGCAATCTGTTTTAGGGATTGTGGTGGGTTGGAGGCTCCAGCCTTGTTTGAACCAGCCAGGGGTGCTGCAGGATTTGTTCCAGAGTGGCGCGCTCCTCAGGCTCTACAGCCAAACAAACTGTGAAGAAATCCTGGCAGTCTGGGATAAGAGAGAAGATCAAAGACAGAGACAATGAGGCTGGAATCTGCATTATCTACTGTAACAGTAACTGCACTCTATTATCTTACCATGAGACAGGTCACTCCTGATATGTTTTTGTTTCTCCATGAACTTCAAAGTGTCAAAGGTAAAGACTCCATGCAGCATGTCATAAAGCAGTCCACCGAGCTGCCAGACTGTGGTGGGGCCAGCCTGGTATGTCCCATGTGTGTAAAGCTCTGGTGGGATATATGCAGGGGTTCCTGGAATATGCATGACAGAAGGAGACCGAGAGAAACAAAGGATAAGAGCAGGCCCAAGGTTCTGAAGAAAGACAACAGAGACGAACGTGTGCAACAGCAAGTGCAGAAGCCCAGTCACATACCATAGTAGTTGTGATAACTGTACTTCTTCCTCCATAAAATGAGGCTAACTCCAAAGTCGACGATTCGCACGCGGGGGTCACCAGAGATGTCTTGAAGAAGGATGTTGGGAGTTTTGAAGTCACGGTGGAAGACTTTTGCATGGTCCATCTCGATGGCTGCCTCCACCACCTGTTTCATGATGTTCTGAAACACAGACACACAAGAGTTAACTCTGAGCTAGTTGGAGCTTTTGACCAAACTCCAGTTGTCTTGTTTTCTAATTTAAAATTCTGAGCACAAAGTCAATTTAGTGGCATGCCTGGAGCTTTTGTTTGTACCGCATTAACTCCAGAGCAGCTACTAAAAGAAATGTGGGTTGATGCTATTTTCTCAGGCTTTTAACACATTACATAGATGATAGAATGTTTCTTGGATGTAAAACAAGTATATTTAAAGTTTTAGCTTTGGTTAGAACCAATTTAGAAGTCTCCACTGAAACTAATACAATTTTAAAGGTCCATCACGCAAGACTTGGTGACATCTACTGGTGAAACTGTAGACTGTATCATACCAGAAAGGATGTCACTCTGCTCTTGCCTAAAGTCTGTTAAAAGGCTTATTTTAAGACTACAAACACTAGCATTATTATTAATATTATTTTTAACACAATTATTCTCATACTTGGAGGCAGTATCTCGTATCTAATAGTAGTAATAATTGCAGTATTTTATTTTTGTCAATAAACTGTCCTAAATGTTACACCCTAGAAAGTGTCAGGATCACACAGAAAAACATGTTGCACCACCTTCAGTACCTTTGCAAAGTCCTCTTCCACTTTACCACAGTTCCTCAAGAAGTGTGACAGATCCAGCGAGGGGTTTGGTCTCTCCATCACCAGAATAATCATCGTGCCCAGATCATACCAGTCTAACAATGACACGACTGCAGATCTACCCACAAACTCTGGTTCACCTGCTGCTTTGTGCATGGCGATCACCTCAATGGGGATCATGCATTTTGTCCCATTTACATCCTAAAGTATGAAAAAATACATGCTTTTTAATCAGCATCAATAAAGTAACAAGAAAAGAGTTCGACAATGATTTCAACAGCTGGTGCTGAAACATCTGGTCCCTCACCACTGAACGCCTCCTCACATCACATTCATTGATGTATTTGATCGCCACCTACAGGACAAATCACACTTTAGTACAGGGGATGGTGACTGTGTGGTAAGTGTGTTGTGAGATTAGATACTTACAGGGAAATCATCCGATCTTCTTGTGCCAGCATAAACTGAGCCATAGCCTCCTTGTCCAATCTGGTTCAGCTGACTGTATTTGTTCAGATAGTCACCTACTCAGACAAACAGATATAATGCTATAATGAGACACAGTGGTGAAAACCCCCTGGAGGTTTTCCAAACTGGACTAATGGTATGTCGCAAACCCGCAGGAGAAGTCATGTCGTCATGAGCCGTTTCAGCCTTTTCATCACAAAACCCAAAGCCAAGGCAGGCTCACGACTGATGTGTCTGTTCATAACTGTTTGGCCTCAAAAAATCGACTCAGGGTACACGTTGTTTTCAACTATCTGGAGTCTGCTCAGATGGGATGGAAATAACTTAGATGATACAACCATCAATTATCTCCATGCCAACAAATCATTATCTATCCGTTGGTTTGTTACTCCCCATAAAAACACAATGTTGTACAGTACATTTAAGCTTTAGTTTTGAGTCAATATTTTCATCAAATTCTCGGGGAGAGGCCACATATTCCGAAATTTGACAAAATGTTGGAATGGGTTTGTAACAGCAACATCACGTCCAGAGAAAGTTAGTGAGTGCTGATTCAATTTCAAAGCGTGACCATACAGTCATTTCAAGTTGGGAGGTGTGGTTCTTTTACTCTTATCATCTTACCCAATTTGGTATGGCCTCTGAGGGAGGTGCTCTTGTTGTCCTGTGTGACAGCTGAGTGGGCACTGGAGCTCTGTTGTTTGCTGGGTGCCCCTCTGTCAGAGGAAGAGGCCTTCAACACTTGTTTCCTTTTGCTTTCAACCCTCTGCCTTTTTCTGGGTGCCTCTCTTTGAGTGGGGGCCTTCCTCTTAGTGGCCTTCACCACTGGCACCGCAGCGGGTTTGATGTCATCCAACCCATCTGCTATTCCAGGAGACTCCAGGTTTCTGCTCTCCTCTTCTGTGGGTGTCACCCTCACACATCCATCCCCAGAGTTGATGGCATTGCTGGTACGGTCATTCCTCTCTACAAAACACAAACTCAGTGAACATCACCTTGACTGAATGCAATGACTTTTGAATCTAATCAGAAGATAGGAAGTCCATATTGGGTTTTGTCAAACATGAAGTCACTTCTATTTAGTTCAAATTAGGAAAAAAGTACATTTATGGTAAGGAATCTCTACATCATCTATGGGGATTAATGAGAGATTAATTAGAAAACCCCGACACTGCCCAGTTCCTCATTATCTCCATCATTTTTTTTCACTTTTTTACTTTTTTACAGATCAAAGGCAGCAGACACTGCTGCTGGAATCAGAACCAATAAATTGAAACATTTTGCTGAACTGAGGTCTTTTGAAAATCTCGGGAGTCACTCTTGAAAACACGTTCCATTGTGGCGGGTTTGCTTCGAAAACATCAAGTCCAGACAAGGTAATTTAGTGCTGATTCAGTCCCTGTTTTAATGCCCAACCATACAATAACTTCTCTTATTGTTTCCATTCAATCAAAAACATAAACATTACCACCTTACCTGATCTGGTATGGCTCTGCTGTTTGCTGGGTGCTCCTTTATCAGTGGAGGTGGACTTCAACACTTGTTTTCTTTTGCTTTCAACCCTCTGCCTTTTTCTGGGTGCTGCTCTTTCAGTGGAGGCCTTCTTCTTTGAGGCCTTCGCCACTGGCACCTCAGAGGATTTGACATCACCCGAATCAGCTATTATTCCCGGAGACTCCAGGTCTGTGCCCTCCTTTTCTGTGGGTGCCACTCTTTCATATTCCTCCTCCAAGCTGTTGGCATTGGTGGTGCTGCCGCTGCTCTCTACAAAAGACAAACTCAGTGAACATCATCTTGACTGAAAGACTTGAATCCAATCGGCAGATAGGAAGTACATATCGGATTGTGTAAAAATATGAAGTCATCTAAAGAAGGTGACTTTAATTTTGTTTAAATTAGGGAACATTTATTGTACAGAGACTCACAAGTTGACAAACTCTTCCATGGATTTCAAACATTTGGTTTGTCAAAGATATCTATGCTCATGAACAACTTTTTTGAATTATTGCATTTTTTTTATATTTAACCTTCTCTGCCATTTCCCCCCCTAAATTTTAAATTAATGGAGAAACCGTCTCCACTTGCCTTTGACTTATCGTAAGTTACCATGGGAATCATGAAGTTAAAAAGCAGCAGTGTGAATACCACAGATCAAAGGCAGCTTTTTCTGCCCACTGGAAATGCAAATTTTCTTATTTGAAAGTATTAGTTTTATCTTAATAAAGCATAAAGTTAAATGCTGGTATTTTGACATAAGATAGTCAGGTTGAACTAAAATAAACTTATTTAAATTTTAATGTAAATGTATAAAACAATGACAAGGATAATGTGCTGGCTAATAATGGAAATATTCAATACTCTAAGTCACCTTTTTGAAGGAAAAACACACACTAAATCACAGTGAAATGATTTTTACATGAAGCCTTTTGCAGTGCATGAAATTTAGCTGATGTTCAGTATAGGACTTCACTCTCACCTGGATCATTCTCAGAGTCCAGATTACTCATGTTTTAAGTGGTGCTCTGTATATCTGGGCAATGTGTGAGTTTAAGTGATCTGCTGTCGCCGTTGCACTTGGTATTTTACGGTAGTTGCCATCTGTAATGTTAGATTGCTGCCTTTTTCATCATCTGTCCTTTGATTTCCAAGAAAACAACATACAAGAGAATGTCCTTCTAAATTTATGACACCACATGACAATATGACACATGACAAATACAGCCTGGAATTCACTTTAGCTTTAGTTTGTGTGGAAGTGATTACTCTCAATGTATTTACTTACTTTATTTACTTTACTACAGTGTATTGAGTTTTTACTTATAAGCATCCTTTTATGTTGAGTCCTATTAGCATTACTGCAGGAGACCAATGTTTTGCTTAATACACAGAGCAATACACAGCAATAAACAATACACACAGCTATATGCTTATGTAGTACAGAGCAATAAAATTAAGTGTTCATATATGTTTTGATTTAATGAGATGATGTTAAGACTACGTCAAATGTGTAAAAGTGTAGAAGGTGTAGAAAGATTTTTTTTTTTTTCTGAAAATGTAATTTACAGTAACATGCATGCAATATAGTTTTTACTGATATAACCTGGTATGGAGCAAAACTCTGTGTAAGTACCACGAGAATGACTACAAAGAAAAAAACGAGTGCAGAGTCACTCACAAACGGTAACAAATGAAACATTTATTACCAAATAATATAAATTTATAAGATACTGAGGCACACAGTTGTTCTTCTAATTGAATGTGCACAGATGAACTATCAGTGAGACAAATGAGTAATCAGGCTGCTAACTGCAACTCCTTGGGCAAACTATCTGATGCTGATTTTTAATGCATTCCTTACAAAGGCTGATTTTGATCATGTTTTAGAGACATACTGTATAAAGAGAGTTTTCTAAAGTTTCTGAATAAGAATGAAAAGGTTGTGTTCAGCACATTGATATCTACTAGAGTTCTGGAAAGCAGATATTTGAAAGTAAATTTTTAGAGAAATTTCAAATTAAGTCCCATATTTGCACTTTTTAATTCAATCAACTTTGAGATGTAACAAAAATGTCCATAGGTTCTGACCTGGACTGACTAGGTTGTGTTCAGGACATCTATGACTACTACCATACTGTAAATCAGACATTTTTACTGTACAGTTTTAGAGACATTTTGTGGCACACAACTAAAGTCACAAGACAAACAATAAAGTGCCCTCTAGAGTGATAAACACACGAGGAAGTGCCCTACTGTCTGCCATTCATATACACAGGTGTTTGAAAATGTGGGAAATTATACTAGTGGCACCTGCCCCACTGGTATGCAATAGGTGTCCCTTTCATTTTTGCCCCTGCCCTTCCAAATGTCTGTGCACACTACTGGTGTTCAGAGATTTGCAAAACTATGATTTAGATGTTATTTGAGTTCAGACCAATATCATTGTGCTTAGAGTTTATCAGTTTGTAGTCATGTCACATGCTGTTTGAATCTGTTGGGCAGTGTAAACAGTTGTTTGAAAGGGCAGTAGCAGTGGGAACAATGGAAATGAAAACATATTAATCAAAGTATTTTGGATAGATTCCCAACAATAACAACAACATAAAAACACGACAGACACCAATACATAATTTGTGATAAACATGTTATTTTCTTTGCGTTCACCAGGAGCACCTGAAGGCACCACCATTGCAATTGCTGTGCCAAACAGTAGGGGGCGTTAATCTACGGATCCTGTTTCCCGTTAGCTCATCAGGCTGCAATATCCAATCCTTGACATTGCGAAGATGGAGGCTATTATAGTCTAGACCAGGATACACAGAAGAAAGCGCAAACTGCGAGTTTCAGAGGCTTGTTATGACAAGATTTCCAGTTGGTGCAGGTAAATGGAAACCCCGCTGGCTACTTGTCTTTCGAGCAAACGGAAGCGGCTTTCCGAAGTTATGCAGCTAGCAAAAATGACAGCTAATGTCAACGAACGTGCTAGCGCAGCAAACATTAGCTAAGCTAACGAGCAGCGTCGGATCAACTACAACGTAGGCTATGGATATCTGATAAGTTAGCGCGCAGAACCGCTGTTTTTTCTGGACGACAGCTCTTTGTCGTTAACAGAGAGACGGTTTTGTAACACACACATTAGACAGTAGCCAACTTCAGCGAATATCATATGCTATATGAGGAGGATGTTTTGATGTCAATGCTATCTCACATTAGCAAGCTAATCATTTTCAGAACCGTTTCCTGGTTGACTCCTCTGCTTGTTGCTGACCAGATGTTTCGGATATAAATGGTGGAATGCTGCATTCCCTTGTCCATTTTGTGACACCAATGTCCACTTGTGTTTAAAAAAAAAGACAATACGATGCTGTTTCCCTGATACTTTTTGTCATCTCTTGGAGTAAAGGACGTCATTAACACAAACAACCAGGACTGTGCTGTTTACTGTCGAACTATGTATCCAGACTATTTTTACAGGGTTTATTTATTATATGTTGCATGTGTGTTTTGTTTTCCTTTGCTTGTGGTGCACCAAGTTACAACTCCAATGTACATTGTAGTTTCTCCCATTTTTATACACTGAAAAAAAGAGGTGTTCTAAACACTTGTATGTATCAACATGACTCCAAACTGCTAAACTCAAAGCACAATTCCGTTGGTCTCATTGAGATATCTTTATAAACCAGCCAGTTCCAAGAAATACACAGTATGTATGATTCATGAACCCAAAAATCCATTATGTGCATGTTCTTTTATACACACTCATACAAATCTTTAAAATGTATCAATCGTAAGGACACAACTTTGAGAAAGTTTAGAAAGTTATCCTCACAATAGGACAAAATCACTACAGCTATAATTTAGGATATTTAGCAAGAAGTCCATACATAGTTTTTTCTCAACTTTCCACGTTAATTTGACTGGATTTGTGTGCCGGCAGGTGGAGGCAGGAGGTGTGAGTAAAGCGCAGTAGTCATCGGCAGCATGTACTCCGAGTGGCGCTCACTGCAGCTGGTGGTGCAGAGTGACCAGGGCCACCTCAGTGTCCTGCACACCTATCCCACCAGTGTGGGCACAGAGGTAGCAAATGCAGTGGTCAAGCCTCTTGGTACTGCTGTGAGCCCTGTTGCCACAGAGAATATCCTCAAGACAGACAAGGAGGTGAGAAGGAGATCCACACTGTTGCACACAACACCGGTTAGCAGAGCCCAGTGTGAACCATTCTGTGTCGTGGGGCTATCACTGCACTGGTTTTATTTTTTGAAAGTTCGCTGATTCGATATTATCAAGTTAATAATCTTAAACTGCACGTTTTGTACAATTGTTATGTGAAGTACAAGGAAATATTTGATCAAATGTTATTTTCATCCTTAAGCCTCCAGTTCAAATGCTACATATCCAGTGATAAACAATATAAGTGTTTTAAAATGGAATGTTCTGAGTTTTGAACTATGTTTTTTTTTTTTTTTGATGGATTGGATGAAAAAGCTAGATCAGCATCTGATCCTTTTGTTTGTATGTTCTGTGTACCTGAGCTGTCAAAAGCTCTCTTCTGCTCTGATAAAATACTGGACTGTTTGTGAGCAAGAGAACCACCAAGCTCACAGCAAGACTTGAATTTCATTTAGTGTTGTGACAGCATGTATGTGTTGAGTTCAACATATTCCAGCAATATTTCTCAGGTGCATCTAAAATACTGCAGTTTTCCGTCTTGCTGAGGATAAAGCTCTGATAAACTGTCCAGCCACAAGTGATCCCAGGGATGAAGTTTCTCCATTGCTTTAATGGATTTCTGTCAATTACATTCCAGAGAAGCCTTGCATGAAATCAGTACAGATGAAAATATGATTTGAGCTTCTTCCTTCTTTATGTCATATTTCATAGAAATACCATTCCAGTGTGTGAAAAACATAATTACCAAACAATCCCTGTGATCACCACTTTCATCCCTTCTATTCATAAGAATTACAAGAAATTATAAATTGATCCTAAAAGGCTTTCAATATAGACTTACTTAAAGCTTAAACAAAGATCTGGACAATAGGTATCCTGTTTTTCTCCTCCTCTGAATCATTAATTTTTTAAATGTGACATTTACTTTTGAATATCTGGTCCAGAAATATGTGGCTGAAAGAAATGGTGTTGTTATGACCATCATCTTCTTACACCAGTCCTTGGCCATGCTTAATGGCACACTAGTTAGGTATAATAAACTCCCTTGACACAGAGCAGACTGGTGTTATGTCAACAGAATGACTGATAATGCAGGATATGTCCCTGTTGAGAATACTTTGCTTAGAGATGACATTCTTCCGGGTGGAGGATTCCACTGAAGTATTCTACATAGTGCCACATAAATAATTATTGCCACAAAAATTGTATCATTAAATAAAATAAATGACCCTATTTTGGTTCATAGGTGAAGTGGACCATGGAAGTGCTGTGTTATGGCCTCACTCTCCCCCTAGAGGGGGACACTGTCAAGCTGTGTGTAGATGTGTATACAGACTGGATGATGGCTCTGGTGTCACCCAGAGACTCCATGCCGCAACCTGTGGTTAAGGAGCCCAATATGTACATTCAAACCATACTCAAACATCTTTACAACGTGTTTGTACCAAGGTACGTAAGAAATGTTCACAGTTGAACGCTCATTAACTGCAATTTTAAAATTTAAATGTACATTTTTTTTCCTGATTTCTTCTTATTTCCACACTTATTTGCAGACCTGAGCAGCATAGTCCAAACCATATCAGACTTTGCCAGCAGGTTCTGACTGCAGTCCAGAAACTGGCTCGAGAGTCTATTTCCATGGACCGGGAAACCTGGGAGGTGCTGCTCCTCTTCCTGCTTCGTATTAATGACACGTTGCTTGCCCCACCCACAGTTGGAGGTAAAACCCTCTGTCTACTGCTTAATCTGCTCGCTATGTATTTACTTAGCTATTATTGATAATTACGAACAATTATCCATTGTCATTTTCCCCTACTTCAGTCGGGGTGGCAGAGAAACTGGCAGAAAAATTGATGGCAGTACTGTTTGAAGTGTGGCTGCTGGCATGTGCTCGCTGTTTTCCCACACCACCTTATTGGAAGACAGCAAGGGAGATGCTGGCCAACTGGAGACACCACCCACCTGTTGTAGAGCAGTGGAGCAGAGTGGCCTGTGCCCTGACCTCCAGGTGAGAAAGCCATCAACTTCATGTACTTTTGGACTTGGTACTGAAAAAGGTTTAATACAGTTTGTTTCTGAGAATTTAGTGTTCATGGTTGCACTATTGAAACGTTTCTGGTTAAGCCATGTGGCTTGTCATCAATGAGGAGAGAAAGAAACCTCATTTTGAACTCGCAAGAAGCATCCAAAGCCTCTGTTGTTAAAATGACAATAGGAAAAACTAAAACAAAATGTCCCCCTTTTTTGTTCAGTCTCATAGGTTTTGTGTTCTCTACTTAGTGAGACAATCTGTTTTGGTCTGTTTTCTCAAATGTAGGCTTCTGCGTTTCACCCATGGACCATCTTTCCCACCCTTTAAAGTTCCTGATGAGGATGCCACCCTGATTCCTTTGGAGATGGACAATGATTGTGTGGCACAGACCTGGTATCGCTTTCTCCACATGCTTAGGTGGATAAATATTTAGTATTGCATTATCTGCTGTCAAACCCTTTAAAAGATATGTTTCTTCCTCATCACACTAACTGGTACAAATGGTTTCATTGTTCATAATGAAATTAAGAGAGCGCATAGTGGAACTAATTTACGCATGACACGTGACATGACAATGTTTCCTTTCTCTATTTATCTTACTTCCTGTTTATCAAAACATTAAATATTCACCCCCATCATTCAGCTTTCTACCTATTTATTGATGTTATTCTGCTCCACGTCATATTAGTATCATGGGAGCACTGGCAAAGACCAAACTAATTTCTGTTTATAGACCATTTCACTTTTTCAAAAAGTCAAAATCATCACAATATAATCCCAGTGACAGATGTAGACATAGAGATGGTTA
The DNA here is from genome assembly GCF_019176455.1 of Solea senegalensis. Classification (NCBI taxonomy): domain Eukaryota; kingdom Metazoa; phylum Chordata; class Actinopteri; order Pleuronectiformes; family Soleidae; genus Solea; species Solea senegalensis. Next base: position 19,638,646 of record NC_058031.1, read on the forward strand.
CATACAAGCCATGACATTATCAGTTGTAAGATATATAAAAAAAAAACTTTGTACTCTCTTTCTAACTTGTCTGTTTAATGCATGAGTTTGGTGTGTTTTTTTTTCAGTAACCCAGTGGACCTGAGCAACCCTGCAATAGTGAGCACCACTCCAAAGTTTCAGGAACAGTTTCTTAACTCCAGTGGTATCCCTCATGAAGTGGTACTGCATCCATGTTTGAAACAACTACCACAGATCTTCTTCAGGGCAATGAGGGGTGTTAGCTGCCTCGTAGATGCCTTCTTGGGTAAGAGGGACATGAATTAAATACCATGATTTGTTTTTTTAACTTTAACACTATTCTTGTTGACTGCTGATGTTCATACATGTCAGAAGGAAGTACATTATTGTTCTGTGGGATATTGATAATTAGTTGCACAGCTTGTCCTCCATTACATGTTCTTTGAAAAATAATGAAATCAGGATGTATTAACATGCTTTAAGTTCATTTTAGATTTTAGTCGATTAAAGGATACCAATAGCTGCTGGAACTAATAGAAACAAAACACACTTTTGCATCAAAGTAATTTGAAGAAGGGTGGTAGAAATCTAAACCGTTCTAAAATGTGTAATGAGAGCAAGGTTATGGTCTTCTTTAGGGATGTCCCAGTCCCGAGCTCAAGTATTGGATCAGAGCCAGACTCACCATTTAAAAAAACCCAAGCAAAATAAAACTGTGATTGTGCACCTCTGTTAGCTAGGCAAGTACTACATCAGATCAGGACTGTTTTCCACATACTCAAGGGTCAGTGTTGTGGGCTAAAAAAAGACGATGGAGACATCCATGGTGTCACACTCTTTACTCCTTACATGCCAGCATTTCTTCTGAGATTAAGCAAAATGGAGGATGTCAGTCACTGATACCTGTTTTAATTTTTAACTAGAAATGTATCAGTGTGTATTTTTCTCTTTACACTGTAGGTGTCTCTATTGCAAAGAGAGATGTACGGGAGAGGGTGTTCTCTTTTTGCCCTGTGCTGCTCTCTCATGGTACAAACATCAGCTGACACGTCATTTAATGAGATGGGCATATAATGGTCAAATTATTGGTGGTGATGATATTAACTGGGTTTAGTTTTGCTGTAGCAGAAATGCCATCCCAAACATTCTGACTAAACTTCAAGATCAACAGAGTGTCTCTCACAGGCATGAAAGTCAATCAGGTCACATCGATTGCTGCTGATTTCTTTTTAATGCATGAATATGAATGAATATTGTCATTAATCATCTCACAAACTCTGAGGTCATTTAACTTTCTTGCTATCATAACATAAGAAATTGAAAAATGATCACATTTACTCAACGCGGAGTCTGGCCAATGGGAAATTTAATGAAACTAATCAGAAATCCCCACCTTAATAAACTTCCCTCCCCCCTCTGAGGGGAAAACACAAACTTGAGTCTGCAGCTCATTTTATACATTTGTCAACAGGTATATCGCGTCCCAGAGCTGACAGTGCCCCGCCCACTCCAGTCAACAGAATGAGCATGTCTCCACCCCCCTCCATCACCAACACCACGCCTCCTCACAGCCGCAAGCAGCGACACACAGTGGTCACTAAAACCACAAGCAAGAGTTCAACTGTAAGTCAATCAAACCATAGCCAATCGTTATTTATTTAAATTGTTTATTATTTGCTCTTGAAGATATTTTTTAACTCACCTTTTGTGTGTGATTAGTTGGGCTACATCCATGCTACTTTTTCCATTTAAAAACGTCATTTTCAGATTAAAAAAAACAAACAAAATAGATTTTCTCCTTGTTTACAGCTGATAGTCAAGTCACAACTGAAATAGGGTAACTGTGCCATCGTTTCAAAAGGTCATTTTTGCCCCTCTATATTGAAAGGGAGCCCTGGAGTTTTCAAATGAAAACATAGCCAGCAGCATTTTTAACTTTTATGTTTTTTGTTTTTTTATATACAAGAATAGTATAGTATGGATGTAACCTTGGTTTTACTGTTCGTCTTGTTGACACTCCAGTCTCTTCTTCCCATTCTCAGGGCAGTGGTAGTCAACCAACCAAAGCATCCCAGCAGCAACAGCAGCAGCAGCAAACTTCTTCCTCCCCAACGCTGCTTTCCAGCCCCAATCAGAGCAGCTGGGAGTCTCGGCCTCTGCCAGCCCCGGCAAGGCCGAAAGTCAACAGCATCCTCAATCTGTTCGGCCAGTGGCTTTTCGATGCTGCTCTGGTGCACTGTAAGCTCCACAGTGGCCTCAGCCGAGACCCTAGCATGACTGGTAAGAAGTAATACAATGGCTGTAGCGTTTCCATTAATGCATGGTCAGGTGGGTGTTTCGTTGCTGTTCATATCTATATGTTTTTTTTGTGGAGTGATGTGTGTTTTTGCCGTTTGTGTTGTTTTTTTATTGTACGTCATTGGGATATACTTTCGTTTTTTCACCATTTTCTCTGAAACCTCTTTGTGCTTTTCTGTGTGTGGAGGGCTTGGTTAGAAGTGGCCTGGTATGAAATTTCCATCATCTAATTCATTTACATCTGCCAACTATTTGAACATGGCTTAAATTGCATATCTAACTATTAACTGAAGACTTCTAGATGATTTAATATTAGCAAATAAACTCCTTAGTGTTTGAGAAAATTGGCATACCATTGGCTCTCCCATGTATTTTTCACTTTTTGGTGTAGTGTCCTGCACGTGTCTACCATGTCTGATTAATGTTACAGAGTTGTAATTTGTCAAAGGTCATGTATTGAGGAGAATAAACGTAATTCATGCCTGATATGAATCGATCCTAAACTATTGGATCTGCTTTGATTTTGTGTCTCTCCACTATTTCTGTTATCTTGCAGCCTCTTTTATCCAAATTCTCCTTTCTTATAAATCTTGTAAGTAGGAATGGCAGCTTTCTTTCCTCCCTTGATTTGCGTTTTCTTGACAAATTGTCCTGCTTTTTTACTTGAGTTCCTCATTGTCATCGCCATTGTCACCATTGTTTTCCGTCCCCACTCGTTGTCATATAAACAAGTTTACCAGCGTTCTCTCAGTGTTTCTCCAGAGGTGATGGAATGGGCTTCACCAGCTGACCACATGTCTCAATCATACCGTTGCCAGTTTGTGATGCCACCCCTTTTTAAGTTCTCATTTTCTTTTCTTTGGATCACACTAATCCTAATTGTTGAGTTTCAGTCCCCCCCTTCAGTTCAGTGTCAAATTTTTGTTTGTTGTCATTTCCTTTTGTATTGACAGTTCACTTAAGTTTTAAATTTCAATGGTTTTGTGCCTCAATGCATGAAGTGAATGTGTCATATAATTGCAGGGAGCTGACACAGGGATTTTGCTTTGTGGTCTTGCAGCAGTGAATGACTGACACCTTTTTATTTTTTTACAAAGGCACTACACTTGACCATGCTTTGTGCTAGTAACAGGTAGAACTTATAGCAAAGTCTTTGTGTCAGAATGCTTTTAAATGTGTGTGTTTGCAGTCAATGAGGTCATAGTTTTTTCATTTTGTGATAAAATGTCTGCTTTGTGGTGCCTTTGTTTTTTTTTTTTTTACTTTTGGTTGTATATATATGTATATAGCTGACACATCTGTGTTTGCCTGTCTCTCATACTTGCATGAACACTAATGACAACATGACAGTTTAGTGTCCTTTCATTCTCTGTCTCTTCCCACTCTCTACAGCGATAGCCACTCAAGTAAATCTGGAGCTGAGACGGAAAGGTTCTCAAATGTCCAATGATTCCATGGTGTCTAATCCCATGTTTGACACCAATGAGTTCCCAGAGAGCTACGAGGCTGGACGTGCCGAGGCCTGTGGGACACTCTGCCGCATCTTCTGTAGCAAGAAAACTGGCGAAGAGATTCTACCTGTTTACCTGTCCAGGTAAGATAGTAACCATTTAAACATCCTGTCATCCATTCATTCATTTGTTTACTGCTTTATCCTCCACAATCCCAGCTGACATAGGGTGAAAGTCAGGGTACACCCCGGACAGATCGCCTGTCCATCGCAGGGCCAGCACAGAGACAAACAACCATTCAACATTCTGTCTGTTATGCCAAATTCTAATTTCAACAACAGCATCACACTGCATGTACACTTGTGGAGACAGGGATCCAACACCAAACTTCTGGTTGGAATATGACCCGCTTTACCACTGACCCCCACGGTTGACCTACCATTTCAAAAATTGACATGGAAATTATCGCTTTAATTTAGATTTTGTGTCATCGCCACCATTTTATGGTGGCTCCCTTCACTCAAGTTTTTATGTCCAGGTAATATAAATATGCTGAGGAGATAAAAAATGATTCTTGATGATTTTATGATGGCTGTGTGGACACAACCTGTGATTTAAACTCTAAGGTAGAATGTATTATAAGTTGGATACCTAATATATTGCTACTCTTCTTGTCTTTCTCGGAAGGTTCTACATGGTGTTGATTCAGGGTCTCCAGATCTCAGATTTCATCTGTAGACCAGTTCTGGCTTCTATCATTCTCAACTCTTCCTCTCTCTTCTGTACTGACCTGAAGGGCATCAATGTGGTTGTGCCCTATTTCATCGCTGCCTTGGAGACCATTGTACCAGACAGGTTAGAGAAATCGTGTCTTGGACAATTTTTGTATCTGTCAAATACAATTGTTTTTATCAAATATTATTTGTCCAGAGACTAGCATTAAAAAGGTGGCTATATTTTAGTTTGTCTTAACATTTGTTGTACATTTTAGGGAGTTATCTAAATTCAAGATATATGTAAATCCTACTGACCTGAGGAGAGCCTCCATCAACATCCTACTTGCCATGTTGCCGTTACCACATCACTTTGGCAACATCAAATCAGAGGTAACATCTTATTAATCTGTCTTCTATTAGTGGTAATATAGTATCTTTATCATTTCTTTTATTTCCTGTCTATTGTGTATTGTAGGATTTAGCTGATTTTGAATCACAAGGATTCAGAGCATTCTTAAATATTTAACAAAAATGTTTTTTAGATGTTCACTTCACAGTACAGAAAGCCCCAGAAGAATTTGTCAAGCGTTGAGCTAAACTAGGTTGTTGACTCCAATGGCTTTATGTGCTTTAGGTTCTGTTGGAGGGAAAGTTCAATGAGGAGGATGGATGGCCTCATGACCAGCCTGTGTCTTTCCTGTCCCTACGGCTACGTCTTGTCAATGTCCTGATAGGAGCACTGCAGACTGAGACTGACCCCACTAACACACAGCTCATCCTGGGTATCTAATTTCTGCTTTATATCCACATAATTTATGTATTTTCTGCCTCTTCGTAATACCAAAGTCTATACATTGTTTTTTTGTCAAGTTAATCTTTTCTCCTTCCCAGGTGCAATGCTCAATATTGTTCAAGACTCAGCACTGTTGGAGTCCATTGGTGCACAGACTGAAACAGTAAGGCTGAGATCACTGCCGTTTCCTCCTGCTAAATAATTAACTGCATGGCAGAGCAGACTTCAAGACTGCTGTGTTTTTCTGTTGTGACAGGGAAGTATAGACGGAAGCCACATCACATTGAGGAGTCAGAGTCACAGTCGCACCAATAGTGGCATTAGTTTCACCAGTGGAGGCAGCACTGAGGCGACAAGCCCAGACTCTGAGCGCCCTGCCCAGGCCCTGCTACGAGACTACGGTAAGACACAGTTACTATTATACACAAATATTCTTGTGCTTGGTGAATTTGCTTGCTGGTCAGTGTAAAACATTTAACTTTAACTTAACAAAACTGATCTGTTCTTTATAGCTAACAAGGTTAAAGTGATATGCAGGGTTACAAAGCGTTGGGCAAAATGTATTTGTAAGTGACATGGACTCATTTGTTGCTGTGATGCTGTGCTGTTAAACAACACTCTTGCATTAAGACATACTGTTTGCAGTGCCATAACTTTTCCTCTAATACATTTGTGGTGATAATGTTGCTGAATCAGAAATATTTACAAGTTTGGGACTTTCTGTTGAGGGCTCAGCATCAGTACATATTAGTATATTTATTTTTGAATTAATTTCAATGTTGTCTCCAGTAAGCATTGTGCTGCTCATGGGTGGCTTTGTCCAGCAGGATAATTTGTGAGCAGTTTCTGCAGGGCTCTGCTGGGATAAAGGTATCTTTATCCAAGGGATTTGGTATCAGTATTATACCAGTGTTAAAGTGCACCTGCATGAGTCAATGCAAAATCCAATACCATGTATTTGAAGTATATTAGTTTTAACAAGAAAAGAAATGCATATCAATAATTAGTTGCGCTGTAATGCTACCTGTTACAGTTTATTTTTTAAATGCACTGGTATCAAATCAATACTCTGAATCAGGCAATATACAAAGTTCAGCTGTTGAAAGGGAAATAGAAATAATCCTAGAACATCTGTAGTACCCAATTCAAATTAACCAGAATAATTTGTCTATTTAATTGGTTAGTGTTGAGTCATTTTCTCAAACACATGAAATGTTCTTTCAAAGTCAGATTCTTGAATTTAAATGTTAACATTGTTCAGCCCTGCTCCTCAACAGTAGATGATTTATATACTTTATGTATTTTCACCTAGTTCCCAACTTTTGCTCATCTTGGGGTGCTGTTTTGAATTCCAACTCATTACTAATGCATGTTTCGGAAATTAAGTACCAAACGTTCTCTACTAATTGGGAACCTAGTACTTTTTTCCTGTTGTGTCATCTACTTAAGCTTTGTTGCCTGAATTCTGCTTTGCTCTATTCTTTGCGGTGTTTGGTATTTCGGGGTGTTATATGGTCTAGCTCTTCCAGATACGGCGGCAGGCCTGTTGGTGCGCAGCATCCACCTGGTCACTCAGAGGCTCAACTCTCAGTGGAAGCAAGACATGAGCATTTCACTGGCTGCTCTGGAGCTGCTGGCTGGCCTAGCAAAGGTAACGTTAGCACCACAGAGACTCACTTTAACAATCTGCACTTTTGCTACTGGACCAGGCCACAGTGAGGATATTTAATGTACAGTATATCTTACAGTTGACCCATATTATCAATGTCAAGGTTCAAGTCTCACCCAACTACACCACTTGTATTGCCACTGTGAATTTCTGGCCTCATTGATACCATGTGACATGAATATCATTTAGATATGAATGTGAACCATCAAATCTGATCTGTAATTAATGGAGGGTTAAAGGGAAACTTGAGCTTGGCTAGTTCATGTAAACTTCTTCATCAATATTTTTCAAAACTCATCACCAGGGGAGTTGCCTTAGATGTGTCCATCACAGAGAGATAAATAATCCAGTAGTGGTTCAATGAACTATAGAGTGTGGGTGTTGGAGAGATCAAAGCATTGAATATATGAACCCACACCTCCTTACAACCCTGTGGGAAGACACAGCTTATTCCTCCCTACTCCCCTGTGGCCACTCTGTGTTTTGGGAGATTGTGTACATCAGTCAGTATGTTTACATGACTTTGGTAAAAAACATATTATCATGTTCCATCTAAAATGGGACTTTTAATATACATGTGAACATGTTAGTCTGACTGATATTGTACTAAATCCAATTTTACAAAGTCAGACTAACACCCAGATAATGCGATTTGAAGTCAAACTGCTAATGCATGCATACCTTCAGTGGGACTAGAGTTGGCGTCAAGGTGGCCTGGGTGATCAGAGCATGCACCACAGTCCTTGATGAATAAAATAATAAAAGAAGCCAGTTCACAGATAAATAGGTGACAAAGAAAAAAATACAGGCTGGTACATTTTTTGGATTGATGAGTTTATGCTTTATTAGCTTTTAGAATTTGATTGTAGGTTTGTGGTTGGAAGAGAGACATGGATACTACATAAAAAAAAGTTATATGTGACTCTTTTTTTTTTAGCAACATCCTGTCCAGTATACATTTACATTTTCACTCCAACAAGGCCATACATTATAAATGCACTTTTTTATCTATTGCAACACATCTGACTAAAATGTTTCCCAGTGGCATTTAATGGTGAATCTAAATTGCTCATTTTTATTTTTATGTCTAAACCAGGTAAAGGTGGGAGTAGACTCAGCAGACCGTAAACGTGCCGTCAGCTCTATATGTAGGTACATTGTGTACCAGTGTAGCCGGCCTGCTCCTCTTCAATCCCGAGACCTCCACTCTATGATAGTAGCTGCCTTCCAATTCCTGTGTGTATGGCTCACAGAACACCCTGACATGCTGGATGAGAAGGTAAGACACTACAGTACTGAAAACTATGTTGCTTTGTGAATGTTCTGTTAAACTAAACCATTGTCTTTTTTATCAGGACTGTCTGGTAGAGGTGTTAGAAATTGTAGAGCTGGGAATCTCTGGTAGCAAGTCCCGACAGGAGCAGGAAATTCGACATAAAGGAGAAAAGGAGCACAATCCAGCTTCAATGAGAGTGAAGGACGCTGCTGAGGCCACTCTGTCCTGGTGAGAGTCAAATTTTATTCAAAGTGGATCAGGGTTGTAGTTATTTGATATAGTTACTTGATGTTTGTTTTTAAAGCTTAAATTAAAAGAACAGTAAACAAAAAAGTAGGATTCAACTATGACATTCCACCTCTTATGTATGGTGATCTACTGACATCAAGACTGCAGTGACACTGGCTTCTGTTCAAAACTGGCATTCAAGCATCTTGAGTAATCTGATCACAAGTAGACAACTTCATGTACATCAGGTCAGACCTAGTATTAAGGCGCATCTCCAAATGCTTCTCAAATTACATTACAAATTAACATAAACATCAGTGGTTTGCAAAGAGAAAATGCAGTATTGTTTTAACCGTTCAGTTGCTTTCAGTTGCTTTCAGTTTTCCTCAACAATATAATCTTATTAAGAATAAAATTGTTTGTTTTAAGATGGTGTACTCAATGGGTTTTTCTTTCTCTAGTAACATAGTTTCCCCTCTTTTTCTGCAAAGCCTCAATGCTAGTGGATATTATAAAGCGAAACATGCATCCATTGACCCAGTTTCATTATATTTATGTCTCTGCCTTCCCGTGGTGTTCCCCAGTATCATGCAGGTGTTGGGGGCCTTCCCTTCTCCCAGTGGACCCGCCTCCACCTGCAGCCTACTGAATGAAGACACCCTTATTCGCTACGCTAGACTGAGCGCTACAGGAGCCAGCAACTTCCGCTACTTTGTGCTAGACAACTCTGTCATCCTCGCCATGCTGGAGCAACCACTTGGCAATGAACAGAGTGAGTATCTTATCATCCTTCCTTTAATGTAATACTGATTTATTGCAATATCAAGGAGAAAAAAAAGTGTAATAAATGTGTTACTTGGTTCCGTATCACTGGCAAATTCAAATAAATAACCAGTAGAACCCTGTCCTTGCAGACCCCTGTCCATCAGTGACAGTTTTAATCAGAGGCACTGCAGGCAGACATGCCTGGACCATGCAGCTTTTCCACCAACCCAGAGGAGCTCGAGCCAATCAGAGGGTGAGATCACACTGTCCAAAACGGGATAATCAAAAGAAACAATGCTAAACCATTATCGCCCTAAAAATATTTTTCATGTGAGATGCTGAGTTGTGGCATTGTAACACTTGCAACTTCACATCCGTATCACTGATGACACTTCATATGTGCGTACTTCTCTCTTCCCACAGCAGGTGTTTGTTCCTGAGAGCCGTCCAATGCCTAACAATGATGTGGGGATAAAATACAACGTCAAGCAGAGGCCTTTCCCTGAAGAGGTGGATAAGATTCCTCTTGTCAAAGCTGATGTCAGTATTCCTGACCTGGATGATATTGTCAGTAAAGAGGTAAGAGAAAAGCTTGAATCCTGTTCTTGATTTTGTTTATTATATTATATTTGTCTAATAATACATACCAACTAAACAAAATTGTCTGTTATTTTCAGCAAAAATAGAGCCTTGAAATTTATTCATGAATCATTTGTTATTGTACACACGTAGGTGTGTTTTTTGAGCTGGCAGGATGATTCAAGAGCTACAAATACACTGATGAGTAATTTCCCACACGTGAGTTGTTGCAGAGATAAATATTCCACTTTGGTGTCTCTTGTAGAAAAGGGTCAAATAATCTGGTTTGGTCACAAATTTGGGATGATTGGTGCTTGTGTGTGTTGTTTTTTTGTTTTTTTTTGGTTTCGTGGAGTATCGTGCAATCCAGACCAACCACTACTAACCACAGTGGGAAAAAATATTTTCGGCGCAAATTAATGGTCAATAACAATGTAAACAATGAAAGATTCTAAAATGACTGTTGTATTTGGTTGGATTAGATAAATAAATAGAAATGGTTGGTCATAACACAAGCACAGATGCACAGCATTGACTCTGTACATCGGCTTTGGGAGTTGATTCCTCTGTATTTGGACTGTGGTTGTAACTGAATTGATCCAAACAGCTGACAGTTATCAGTGGCTTCAGCCCTCTTCAGTACTTTAACACAATGTTTTATCATCTTCATTTTGTTCAGTTGGAAATTCAGCACGACCGGCTTCGGATTCTAATGACCAAGCAGATAGAGTATGAGACTTCGTTGGAGCGGCACAGTGAGGAGATCTGGAAGTCTCAGTCTTTCCCTGACCCACAGACAGACTGCAAACCCCCGCCACCATCGCAGGAGTTCCAGACAGCAAGACTTTTCCTCTCCCACTTTGGCTTTCTGTCTCTGGAGGCACTCAAGGTCAACATAAATTGTCTGATTTTTTTTTTTTTTCCCATAACACATGTAAAAAAGTTTTTTGACTGAACTGAAAACATCAAATATCACATGATCTCCATCTTCTTAAATGTGTTGTTTTGTATTATGATTCTATAGTGGGGAATCAAGTGGTAGTCACTTTTTGTGGAATGTGTTAAATGTTATTCTTTTATACATTTGTATTATTTTCCTTGTTGTTACAGTTTATATGGAATGTTTTTATCTATATATATTAATGTAATATTAATAGGAGCCCAACAACAGTCGTCTACCTCCGCATCTGATTGGCCTAGAGTCATCCTTGCCCGGGTTTTTTGATGACATCAGCTACCTGGACCTGCTTCCCTGTAGACCGTTTGACACCGTATTTATTTTCTATGTGAGAGCTGGACAGAAAAACAGCCATGAGGTGAGGGCTGACACGCATAGATTTTCTTCGAAGTAATAGAGCTTATCATTTGACAAATTTGGCTTTTTATTTTATTGAAACTAGAATAAAAATGGATGAAATAAAAGTTCATACTGGACAATATTTGTATAACATGTAAGAGAGAAAAGTAATTAATTCATTCCTGTTCTTTGTGATCAGATCCTGAGAAACGTGGAGTCGTCGACCAGCGTCCAGCCTCACTTTTTGGAGTTCCTGCTGTCCTTGGGCTGGCCTGTGGACGTGGGACGTCACCCAGGGTGGACGGGACACCTAGATACCAGCTGGTCCCTCAACTCTTGCTCGGACAGCAGTGACATACAACAAACAGGTGAACTGCTGAGCTGATCTCCTGCATTAAATCTGAAGACAAATACTCATCATGGCAGTTTTAATCTATGCTATATGTTGGCTGTTTGCTGTAAGTAAATCAGTGATCTATTTTTTTTTACTGCAGAGGAAGCAGCTACTCCTGAAGACACGGGAGGTTCAGTGTTCAATGGGGAGAAGAAAGTTCTGTATTACGCTGACGCTCTAACAGAGATTGCCTTCGTTGTTCCGTCTTTGACAGAAAACTCTGGTCAGTGTGTTTGCTATTTGAGCAATAACTTGTTAGATATTGCATTTGACGAAAAGACCAATGGGGGGATAAGAAATGACAGTTGCCGTCTGCCGTTTGTCATTACCCAGAGGAGTCGTCGGTGCACAGTGACTCCACAGTGGAGGCAGATACCAACACAGATATCATGCCTGCTTTACTCAAACAACCCAACCTCACACTGGAGCTGTTCCCTAACCATTCAGAAAACCTGGAGTCTGCTAAGAAGGTAAAGTGCTTTGTGTGAGTGTGTCTGACGTGTATGCTGACTGTGTTGTTTAATATTTAAATTTCTAAATAGAATGCTATGTCAAATGCACCATGTGTTGTGGTTTTTCTTTTAGCTGAGTCCTTTGGTGAAAACAAAGAGGTCATCAACTGGAAAGTCTTTCCCAGCACTGGGTCCTGAGACAAAAGTGTTTGTGGTCTGGGTGGAGCGCTTTGATGATATTGGTAGGAGAATATATTCTTCATGCTACTTCCATGTACTGTGTTTGGACTAGTAGTGTAGAGTAAAATAATACTGTCTGTCTCTATACATAATAGACATTTCTCCTCCAGTCAGTTGCTCTATATGGAATTGTAAAAAAATTGTAATTTCTTAACTATATGAACAATGGGTTGAAGTGCATGTTTGTGCATTGTTTCTGTTTTTAGAGAACTTCCCGTTGTCTGATCTCTTGGCGGAAACCAGCACAGGCTTGGAGGCTAGCATGAGCAACAGCACTTCCTGCAGGTATGGAGAAGTCCACACTTTGCAGCCAGTATGAGTAAAGCAACTGCTAAGCAAACCAGCAAATGCTGTGATGTGTCATTAAAGTAGCATAGAAAAACACTTTGGGTGTAAAACAGGAAGTACAACTTGCAGTGCAGTGTGCAACAGCAAGCAGAGAAAAGAACTGTGTTACTTATTTGTATTTAGCACAAGTGGTTTTTGCTTGCTTGTGTTGTTGCGTTTTATTCATTAAGGGAATTGTTTTTAATTTATCATATATCATTGGGCTACAATATAACAAACAATAAAAATGAAGGTGAATGTAACGCATTCTATGTATCCTCACAGTAAATAAATGCCACTTTCTTTATAATTCAACAAATCAACGGTTGTGCTGCAGGTCAGGGTTACTAGAGAAGGACGTTCCTCTGATCTTCATCCACCCTCTGAAGACGGGACTCTTCAGGATCCGGCTGCATGGAGCCGTGGGGAAATTTGGCATGGTGATTCCCCTGGTGGACGGCATGGTGGTCAGCCGCAGAGCTCTTGGTAAGACATCTTCTGGGTTGTTCTGAGTTTAGCTCCCTTGTCTTTGTTGTCAGGAAGAACAGTCATCAAATCTTAGTGCTTTGCAGAGAAAGCTATATATTAGCACGATTGAATAAATTGCTTGTGTGATAATTTGTTCATTTTATGTGTTGACTTGTATGGGAAATATACTCCATTCATCATCAAATTTTTTTTCGATTTGTACATTATGGTTTGTAATACAAAGAGGGCATGAGTGTCCTTTACTATGACCCATTAAAGTGAGAGAGAAAGCCAGTGGTATAGCAGGTCCATTAAATAAACCATTTGAAGCATTAGTGTTAGGTAGGTATGTCTTTTGTGCTGATACATACAGTAAATCAAACCTCACTCAGCTTTTTAGTAACAACAAGGCGCCATAGAACAGGACTCTAGATTTAAGTTTGTTTAAATCTAAACAAGTTTGTTATTGTTTTTTCTGGTGCTCTCTCTTGAAAATGTTTATAGTCACAGCAAAAATGTTAGGATCATCACTGAATCCACATGTAACACATGTAACCCTAACCCTCAGACATAAAATAATACTTTTACAAATGTGAATGAGCATGAGTCAGTACAATACTGTCATTACAGTGCTTTCTCTTGAATAGGAGAGCTCAAAAGCTATTTATGCTTCATGCTTTTTAGGTCCAGTGACTTTCTTTTATTTGCTTTATATGAATCATGAAAGTTCCGTATAATTTCTATTTAGAAGTGACTTCTTAAAAACCTTAGGACTACAGTTTCTCTGGAAGATATGGAGGCTCTTTCCTTGTGAAATGATGATGAAAGGTGCTACTAAATGGCTGCATCTGGAGTTATTTTGTTGAAAGCTACTGCATGTTTTCCAGAACCCAAAATTGTGCGGGGTTTTATTTTTCCCCAACCCATGAGCTCACGTTTGCGTCCTTCTCCCAGGTTTTCTCGTGCGTCAAACAGTCATCAATGTGTGCCGACGGAAGCGGCTGGAAAGTGACTTGTACAACCCACCTCACGTGAGGCGGAAGCAGAAAATCACTGAGATCGTCCAGCGTTACCGCAACAAGCAGCTGGAGCCGGAGTTTTACACCTCGCTCTTCCATGAGGTGGGGGAGGGAAAGCCTCACCTCTAATAACCCTGACCTGTCCTAACACTGGCACACATGCAAATACACACACACACACACACACACACACACACACTCGTCTCTCTCACAGAATCTTTATATTTATACTGTACTATTTTGTTATTTATATGAATACATATATCTACACTGTCTGCCTTTGACTCTGAGAGCAAAGTGTCAAAAACCATGCCAAGGTGGGAAGGCTACATTTCTGTGTTGCAGCCACTTGCGGAACATTTGAATGGCTGAAGTTCAACAGTGACTGTCTCTGCTCATTTAGGTTCATGTTTTGTGGCTAAAAAAGGTTCTGCTCATCTTTAACTGCAATACAGTAGTTACAGTGTTGGCCTTCCTGAACATGTAAAAGTTCCTTTAGTCCCTGTCACACGAGTGATTTGGTTTGGTAAAATACAAAGTTGTGTCCAAAACATCAGATCTGTTTTTGTTTTGATCGAACAGATTCATAGTTGGATCTTTTGCCAAGGAGATAAACATGCAAGTGTCACAAAAACAACAGATTGCTGCTGCTTCAAGGCAAGTTGCTAGATAGAACAAAGAAATGGCAGACAGCATTCAAACATCATGTGATTTTACAACAGTTACTTACACCCAAATGTCTGCTTAAGTCTTCCTAATGCAAACACATTCGGCCACTGAGGTTTCTTTTTTCTTGGTAACTTATAGGACTTCTGTGTTCTATTACTGTATGTGGATGCCATTTTGGTACCTGCACTGTCTCTGTGTCAGTCATCTCATCTCACAACAGCCTCTGCACTGTGTGCTTGTGTTCATGTATATTCAACCAGTTAAATCATTGACACTACAAGGAGTCACAGTATAGATTGTTATTTTAAATCCACTACTCTCATTTTCATAATTCTGGGAAATTAAAATGTCTCTTTTTTTTCTCTGTCCAGATAAAACCCTGACTGGTAAACTCTTAATGCTTAGTAATAGTATAGTTGTCTTGTAAGGAGAGCAGTCACAGAGCTCCTGGAGTTTGCACTTAATAATCGCATGGCCAACACGAAATGAAAACAAAGAGGTTTTAGTTTTAAAGTCTCAAAAATGTAGTCACATTCCATCAAAGTGCAGACGGGTCATTTTCAGTGGACTGTCTTTCCCTCTCAATGTAATTTTAATGACACTTCCACTACCACGATGGGTACATGTCTCATTAAAACTGCATTGAAGGGAGTGAGTGTTTCGACCTCCAGTTCTGAAGGCATAACAAAGCAAAACTGTGACACAGAGGAAGTGTTTCTTGCTCATCCCAACAAAATCTGCCATGATGGATGTAGAGGCCAAAATAATCACTACAGCCAATAGCGACGTGGCCATAGCTATATTCTTTCATTCAAAATGAAATGGAATATTTGATTTATATTAATTTTGGATTACAGAGACGAGCATGTTTGCCATAACAAATGTTTTAATTTCACTATTTCACTCACTGTACTTTTTGTTCAAGCCCTCTCACTGTCTGCCTGTAACAATGTGAATTTATTTATCACAAAGATTGAACAGGGCAAACACCTCTAGTTTGTTTGTTATATTAGAAAGTCTTAATGCACTGAGCACATTTTGTTTATTTTCTATTCCCTGTGGCTACCTTAGCATGTCTTTTTGTACTTTTCAGCATTTTGAGAGGAAAAAAACCCTGCTGAAGGAAGAGTTTTATCTTGTGAAATATGAATGAAGAAGGCGACGTTGGCGAGTTTTTAATCTAACATGTCTAAATGTGTGACTCACTTTTTATGACCGTGCTTTATGCACATGCCTTTTTTTGGAAGGACAAAGTACATTAAATATGCTTCGAAGAAACTACATACAATCAGTCATACATTGTATCCTAATGTTACTCCTCTGGTGTTTGATCATATTTAAAGGATTTGCCTTGTACAGAAGCAGAGGATAATATGTAAATATATGATAGTGTCAGGCATTTACAAGTTGTTGCATTCATCTGAGATGGTGAGAGAAGTTTTGTATGTATGCAATTATGTGTGGGAGGATCACAGTGGGTATTGAATGTAACATGCATCAATTAAAACTATTATTGACCTTTTAATTTCTCCCATTCCTAATATCTTTTAAAACGTTTTGTTCACAGGGTTTCTGTGAGAAATAAAAGGAATTTACATTTTTAATTTTTAACATCTTAATTTTTCTTTGCCAAAGATTTAGATCCCAGTAGGGCTGGGTATTGATTAAAAACATTCTATGCTGTATTGATAATGATGTCTGGACTTCAGCACTGATTCTTGAATGATATTTTATTTCTTTTAACAAAACAAAATGACACATTCTGGCTGATAAGCTTAACACCTTGGGTACCAAACTTTGATAACGCATGACAACTCGTTTTAGAGAGATGAAGTAAGATACTCGATATTAGTCGATGCCACAAAAATATTGAAGTTTGATCCCAAGCCCTGGATCTCTGCTACTGTAACTGCACACAGTTGTTCTGATGTGAATATTGGCACCACTAACTTGCAGAAAGTAGCCTGTGGCGTTAATTGTGGTCTGCAGAGAAAAAGTAAACAAAGTCAGTCAAAAGCTTGGTGACTGGGTGAGCCAACCAGTCCCCTAAGCCGTATTTAATAATCACACACTGTAACTGAAAAAAATAATTTTGTTTATTTACCATAACCACATATTGTTTGCTGCCTCTATTTGTGGATGAGAAGGGCAGGTGTAAATCCTTTAACGGTCAACTTCATGTTGAAAGCTGCAACAAAAACATCCGGGACTTGATGCAGAAGAGACGAGGAGCAAGCCAACATGACTTGCATTTCTAATTGGTTGGAAATGTAATGGAGGTATGAGTCATAACAGGACCTGTGACACATTGTGTTGTTGTTTTCAGCCTATTTCATTGGCCTGACGTGTTAAACACAAAGCAATGTGCATGTTTTTGCACAACACTACAGATGTCAGCTGTCCTAAAAACACCAAAGAAGAAGGGAGTGAAAATTAAACATCAAAATAAATGTAATCAAAAGGGCACTTTTGCACTGTGGGTATGTATCTGTCCAGATTATCTGCATTTGGTGTGGTTTTATTGTCTAAAAAACAAGCAAACTAACAAAAGAACAAGGGAATTCTTGTCTGCTTCTCACTCACAGGTCCACCCAGGTGCATTCTGGTCCCCACAAACCAGTCATATTAACTAACAAAATTATAGTTAAATAGAGTACTACTTAACACTGATAATCAAAAATGTGATTGTAATGAAAACAAAAAATGACCTACTCAAATCCCTAAAACACAATCAAATGGATAAATCAAGGTGAAGTTGCATTTCTTCCTGGGGCCACAGGAGGGCGCCTTTCTCTATAGATCAGGTAGTAACACACTGGAGAGTGATGTGGTTGTGACAGAATGTTACAGATAGTTGTTAACCTTCATTAAACGATGCTTAAATCTCTTTGTAGTTTTTTTTTCCAATTGTAACTTTTATATTTATTGTTTTTAAAGTATGTTAATTGTTAAAATATCAGGATCACAGGGTTGGGACAAATGGCAACCAAATATTACATAATCTTAATCGCATTCATTTTAGGTAGATAGAGTTTAAATATACTATATACAAGGATGTTGGCTGATTTTGTATTATAATTCATGTAATGTGCTTTTTAATGTAAGCTAATGCTTTGGATGTGTGTAATTGATGATGTAGCCCTTTATGATCTTCTCTGGCATAAATACAGTCCCCATTGGGGAAGAACCTAATTTCTGATGCTCTCCAATTAAAGATAGGGTTCAACTGTGAATAGTCGGTTTGAATGTCCAAATGTCCAAACCCTAAAAGAAAGCTGCGCAAAACTGTGCGTGTGCGCGCACGCGCGCGCGTTCCTCCTCTCACACACACACACACACACACACAGCTTCACGCTCTCAGCTCTCAGCTGGTGGAGCAGCGGTGAACACACATCCAGCCTCTCTGCCGCTACTTTGGACTAACTTTGTTATCACTGCGTGTTTTGGTGCTTTCGCTCGTCTCTGCTGTTTTCAGGGGTGAAACGATAACTTGCTGCGGCACAATGGACTGAAGCAACAACGCAGTAAAGTGTGGATATACTTGAGAAAAGCAGTGTTTCTGTAGAGAGCGAGGGCTGAGTTACCACCATGGAAGAGGACGACGGGCATCTGGAGAACGGGCACCACGACGTCAGAGACTCGGACCGACAGCAGCGGCTCAGGCTTTGTGTTTTGAACGAAATACTGAACACGGAGAGGGATTATGTTCGGACGTTGCTTTTCCTTCAGTCGGTAAGTTTGACATAACCCTGCTCCACGCTGTTCGTGTATCCACGTTTCGCTCATTCCGTCCGTAGACCATTACGCCAAACACCAGTCGTAACTCTTTCAATTCGACGT
This sequence comes from Solea senegalensis, assembly GCF_019176455.1. NCBI lineage: Eukaryota > Metazoa > Chordata > Actinopteri > Pleuronectiformes > Soleidae > Solea > Solea senegalensis. The sequence goes on from NC_058031.1 coordinate 19,657,127, forward strand.
TGATTTCTTCCTTGAATCAACACAGACGTTTTGTCAGAGAGCTGATGACATTTTATCACAGGGCAGAATACACTTTTTAAATCGGCATATATTCCGTATACTAGGAGGCACTCGTTGCAGGAAAACAATCTTCTTAACATTTTCCCCTCTGAAGTAGCGTAGGTACTTGGTGCGACGATAAAGCGTCACAAATGTGAATGGGGTTTGGTGTGAGATTGTGTCACGAGGGTGGACTTTTAAATCGTTTTTGTTTTTGAACACAGACACACATATATGTGTGTGTATGTATATATACAGTATATATCAGATGTCGCGCACAGCTGTTTGTGTGTATTTCTTCATGCAGTCTGCTGGAGACATGCCTGTGTCAAACCTGCTGTATCTCAGTCTATTAATGTTACTCATGGAAATGATTTAAATTTGGTTGGTTTAGCTAGAATCGTAGAATGGGGGGTTGTTCAGCATGGGCTGCGGTTTGGGAGGGGGAGGCGATGGTGGTGGTGGTGGCGGCATCATTCACACCTTTCTATTGTGTGTTAAGGCTCAGGTTCAAGACAATCAAAGGAGAGCTCGGTAAATAGATATGCATGAGCATTCAAAACAGCCACGCCCCCCTTCTCCCCTCGCACACCACGATGAGGACCCATTTTGTGTATATTCAGTCATAATCCATGTGCAGCGGTTAGGGTTAGGGTTCATTATCTCACGCCGCCTTTTCCTTATCATCTGTTATGTTTGGGACAGTGCAGGTGGTTCTGCTGCTTTAAACCAAGGGGAAATAAGGGAGAGCTTTATCCTCCAATTGGCTGCGTCCAATATGACAGTAGTGTGACTGTGCTTTATTGCTTGCTGCATGGAACCCCGTTCTGTTGCCCCCTTCATAACACAGTCAAAGGTCAGGGTCAGCTTAAAAACATTGCCCTTTAGCTAGTACGGATTCAGACTATCTTGTTTCTTGCGCTGCCACCCTGCTGATTATTGAAAAGGCAACACTTGTGACTGTTTTGCTGGCAAATAAAAGACTGTTTCTTATGAACATGCTAATGGTTGTACAACGTCAGCATCTGGCAAGCATTTGTCAAAAAAAGAGTCATGGATCTCTCTTTCCTTTGTGCTGTCACATGTTTAGAAACTTCCTCAAGGTTCTTGAAATAATTTTGTTCATTTGTACCGATGTCTAAGCCAGTGACGGTGTCGCTGACATACTGAAGGATCTTAAAGTCCTCATGTTAGTGAAGCGTGGCTTTCTATACAGCTATTCTCAATTTTAAACTTCTGTTTTGGGGGTTTTAGCATGGGGAGGGGACATGTCTGTGACTCTGCTTTCTTTCACAGCTACACAAGAGGCAGCCATGGCTTATCTTCTGTTACAAGACAGACCAGGCTGCAGAGGGAAATGCTGTGACATCCCCCCTAGTCCTGGCATAATGATAAAGACAAAGCCCCTCTGATTTATCAGAGACGTCTGGAAGCTTTTTCCTGTGGACATCTGAAAACTGTCAGTGTCAGAGCCCTTCTCCATGAACACCCCCCTCCCCCCCATTACATCAATTGGCATCTTTTGATTTAAGCCATACTGTGTACTAAAGCCAGAGCAGAGTGATGTGTGTGGGCTTGAGGAAAAATTCTATTATCACGAGTGACTTTGTGTAGCCTGAGTCTGCAGTTGAGTGTTTTCCTCGTCACAAAACATAGTGTGATTGTTGGTAGTATTCATAGAATGCTGTGTGTGAACAAATTGCTTCTAAATTCTACTTTCTGTCACATTCGTCTCAAAAGATGTGGAAGTAAATTAGAATAAAACATTTCACACTAAAATCAACAGGTATACCAGGGATTTTTATAAACCTGAGTCCACCCTGTGGTGTTATTTGTCACCCTTGCATCACACTTATTGTATCATCTTGTAGACAAGTGTGTCTCTATGCTGTAATTTATGGACAGAATTGCCCTCATTATGACTCACATTAACATATGGGCTCATACATTACTGTGGCAACAAGCCTGGATGCCAAAGCATGCTGCTCTGTACTTGTGTGCCCTGTAGGTGATATTATATGTTGTACATGCATACAATCTCCACTGATTGCCCATGTGGACATGAAGGAGGAGACACCTCTGTCTTCAGCACTGAGGCTAATCCGTAGCAAATCTCTGCAGTGTTTCACATCCAGGGTCCAGCCGAGCCTGCTCCCCTTCCCTCAGTGGGAGACGAGGCATTTGTCACCATGCACCTCACTGTGGTGTTGATAAGGACCGTCTGGCTGTGGGAGCTCGGAACATATGGTTTCAGTGAAGATATAGAGTGGTTCATCTAGTGGGAGGGGTAGCTGTGTCTGGGATGCGTCGTCCCTCAGTGTGAAAATGTTTAAGAAGAGACTGGTAATGAGGTGGCTACAGAATAGACTCATTCATTCACTTATTTTGTGATGATTAGTGAAGTTTTCACCATTTGTATGCACGTTTTGTGACTTATTCATGTTCCCAGGGACAGGAATAGAGATGGCGTGGGGTGAAACAGCAAAAGGCCAAGAAAAGGGAACTTTCTAGACAATATTATGTGGACATTATGGCCCCATTTCCTCCTGGTCATACAGTTCAGTTCAGGTTGATATGCTACGCAATTATTTCCGTTGTTGAGAACGGTATTAAAGCTTGACCACGTGGCAACCGGTAGTGACGTCAGCACGAAGCATTAAGATTGGTGATTTGACCGCCGCCATTTTGAGTTTTTCATTCAGACTTCACCTGAAACCAATCTCCTATTGGATGATACCAGCTCTCAATCACACAGGTGTCCACTTAGATGTGGCATGGTCCACTTTTCATAAGTGCTCTTTGAGCTCAACACACTGCACACACGGAGCGGGGTGTACCAATCCAGACTGCGCCATGGCGAACTGAACTGCACTGTACGCCATGCTGGAAATGAGGCACATGTCATGTTATCAGTTAAATACCGTATATAAGTCGAGAATATTTTTTTTTTAGCTTTCTTTTCACCTGGTGGCACCTGATGGTTTTTCCCCACTCTCATTAGGATTGTTTCTACACGTCCATGGCGAAGTGGTGGCTCGTTGTTGACCGCCCACATCATTCTGCGTTGCCTTATCATTGATTTATTTTCCACCTCCCTTTGTGTTCTTCCTCAAACCCCCTGGATCTTTAAGCCCCGTGCAGCATTGCTTATCAATCTCAATGATTACAGTGACACACAAAGAGATGCTTATCCAGACTTTTGCATCTTGGCCATTGTGCATGTCACTCATCCCCTGGCAATTACCAGTTTCCAACAAGCTCATCCAATGTGCTAGAGGGAAGCATGTAGGGGTGGTGGGAGGAGCAGAGGTGAGAAGGGGGTTGGGGGTGTGAAAGGAGGGATTACAGGATTCATTTGCTCAGTGCTATCATAGCCCATCTCTGAAATCTGTTGTCTTTTTGAGTGGAGGTGGAAGTGGTCTCTTTTAAAAAAAGATGATTCCATTCTCAATTCAAGGTTTATGCTGATAACTGCTCTTTCCATGCTTTTGTTACAGTGGGATCATGTGTTTGTGTCTAAATTGATCATTTCATAGTGATATAGATTAGTGCTTTTCTTCAGACCAATGCTTTGTTGTTTTAATCCAGGCAACTGGATTTTCCCCGCCATGACGTCTATAATGTTATGATATCTATGACAGGGATATGGTCATACCCAGTAGTCTCACAGGATTTTCCCTTTAAACCATAGAAATTGGCGTTTTCCATTTCAAAAAGCTGCTGGAGTTTTTGACCACACTGACCCATGTATGTCACGGTGAATCCTGGTCAGTTAGGACAACAGGAGAATTGTGTTGCCAGTAAGTCAGCATCTGACTTTTCTTTTTCACCCTGAGAAGCGAGTGACAGAGAGAAACGGGTGACCGGGAAGGTCTCGTCAGTGCTGCAGGATAATAGGAAACATCTGGAAGTGTTGCCCTCTGTGGCCCTTGCCTTAGGCCACACACGAGTTAAGGTTACACGCGTCTAATGCCATTATGTGTTTGTGTGGATGAATTGTATTGTGTTTTGGTGTGTGATGCACTACATGGCTTCTTTTTTTCTTCTTCTTTTTTTTATATATGTCCCCTGGAGTCACTGTTGACAAGCCAAAGCAAACAGGACGACAAGAACACATACTCACAAACACACCAGACGCTGTGCCCGACCTGTGCCCTAGTAGACAGACATGCAGGAAACCAGACTTTAGCTTCCTCTGCAAACTTGAGCCCTGCGCACTGTGTACCGTGTACCCCTTTCCTTTCTTTCTTTTTTTCTGCTTCCATCTTTCCTTTCCTCTCGCCTTGGTGGGAAACACCAGCATCAAGTTTCTCTAGGCAAGGGGGGGTATAAATAGCTTCAGATTCTAACCCTCATCACGGCCACAGCGCCGGTGGTTTCAGCACACTGCAACCTCAGCCCTGCTTAAGTCATACAAACATAGACACACACACCCAAAAGCAGGTAGAACAGTTACAAAAGCAGACAGCTGGTGTTTTCAGTGTACTTTTTCCTGTTACTTGCTTTATACAGTTGACTCAAAGCAATTGGATCCTCCCATTCAATCGGTCTACGTGCTACATGTTATCGTCCATAACCAGAATAATGGTGGGACTGCTGAGTGGCAAGCAGATCACCTTGTGGTCGAGCTGATCAGCTTCCTGTGATCACAGTGTTCCTGTAAAAGAGAGGTTGCTTCTCAGAGAAACTGCCCGGAATTAAAAAAAACAAAAGATGTTAAAACACAGAACCTACAGGCATTGTTTTTTTTTGTTAACTGTAGGCCACAGTAATGTTTGCATACTAAGATACAAAGCTCTATACACATCAGTGCATGAAGCACTGACCTGTCTTCCATGCACACATGTTAGTGTTTTAAGTTGCCACTGTGCACGCTCGTGCATCTCGTTTCGGACAACTGGTACTACGCAGTGTGACTACTGTGACAGGCTAATTCATTGCATTGCCGGCCGTTGCATACGTGGGGTTCAGGGGGTCAGTGAAAGTTTCCATCACAACATTAGTGTCTTTATTAGTCACATGTGTTTGATAAGCCTTTTTTTTAAGGCACAGGACTGCAGCAGGAATTTTGAGAATTCAAGTTAACAAGTCTAAACTACTGTAACACCCGGAGGCATGATGTCAACCCCCAATCCCCTCCCACTACTGGAGATGTTTGTGGATTATTATGAATCAGCATAGGCATAAAAGCGTTTTTACATGGGCATGTGTGGTAGAGATGGAGGATTTTGGAGCTTGGTTGAAATGACCTTTTGGTGTTTTTTGTTTTTTTTTAATATGTCTTTTAGTGGTTACACATTTAAAAAGTGAATCCGTTTGTGCGCGTCATGTGGAATCTGTGGTTTGTGTGGAAGCAATGATGAGTCATGAATTTGTAATCATTCGAGCATGATGTCAGCTTACTGATTTCCCTGTGTCGGATATCAGACCATGTAATAGCAAGAACCTTGCCCAGGAGACTTTTCAGATGCACTGTTTGAGACATTTTTTATGACTAGAGCAAACATCCAATAATACGACACCGTAGCTGTGTGTGAAAACCTCCTGTGAAGTGCGTTTCAACGGACTGATATATGATACAATGGGTGACCTGGCCTGAATTGAAAAAGCCATGGCAACATAAGCTCTCTAATGTCCCTTCAGAGATCATGACCTGAACAGAGTTGGGACAAATACTTTCTCAGGGCGGATGGTGGGTGCAGTAGCTGTGTAATATGTTTTTTTATATATATATATATATATATATATATATAAACTATAGATGTGAGAATGAATTGGGATGAATACCTCCAGAATGCCTTGGTATAGTCTCTCCCCTCAGGGCTTCCTGTTTGGTGTCCGTACTGTGGCTGCAGGCTTACAATGTTTGTTTGCTTTGCCAAATACGACCAGATGTGTGTGGCTTCTTTTTCAGGGATTAGAGGTCATTTTACTGATAGACAACTGCACAAAACAAAAACAATGACAGCTATTTAACACATTTACACACAGCGTTTTGAGTTTAGAGGATGTGGCAAAGATGTTTGATGATATAAGGGTCGGGTTAGAGGTTTTGCTGGATCAGGGTGCGTCAGAGTAAATGTCTGGCCGGCATGTTAGCTGTCCGGCCAGGAAGCTGTTCACATGACACAATGGGACAAAGAGTGTCACACACACACACACACACACACACACACACACACACACTGCACCCTAAGTCGGTCCCTTGTTGGTCGTTGCTCCTTGATACACAGTTTTACAGATGTAATATAAAGAAGTAATGTTATTTTCTCCTGCAAATAAAATTGCTGACCAGACACCCATGTAAGATAATGTCCATGGGTTGGATGTTGTTGCTATGACTCATGCTTTAATTTTCCTTTAGTTAATCCTTACTTCTTTGGTCCATTACTTTAATCTGAAGGCTCAGGTCCAGACTTAATATCAACCAGTTCCTGACAAATGTATCAGAGATCAATGTGTGACACCTGGAGTGAGTGGTGGGGATGTAACAGTGGTGGGAAGACAGAGCACTGCTGGGATATCTCTTTACCTATCACAAATTCAAACACAAAACACGCAACCTCCTATGTCGTTATATCAGTTCATGACAGCTGCCGATGAATGATTGACTCTGGTTTCTGAAAGCCTTTTATTTAGTTGACAAATACTTTTTAATCTAATAAAATACTATTCAGTGATAATCAAATGACAAGCAAGGCACATCATTAACTGAACTTTCATTTCACTGTGTTTACAGATTTGTCTTTAGATTCATCTGTGGAGTCATTTAAGTTAAAGCATCTCAAAAAGCACCATTTTCAGAGGTGGAAACCAAAATGAGTGTTCGCTGCATGTGTAATGAGAAGTCGAATGAATGTAGGTCAGTTGCATCAGTGGCAGTGGAGTTACAGAAAGACTTTCACTGACAGAAAGGGCTTTAACTAGCTGCTTGTGTGTCTGTCTGTCCCTCACATATTGCCCTCTATCAAGTCTGTACATTGTGTTTGTCTGCATTTACATTATGTTAAGTCATTTTATTGTCAGGCAGTTATCAGCATATTATCATTGAAAGTTAAGAGAAAACAATCAGAGACATTAATTTGGTTATTGCACAACGAGAGACCATCAGGAGAAAAGATAATAAGCGCTAGGTAAGTACAAGAAAGAAAGTTCAGGAGAGTGCTTTAGACAGTTTAGGGTTAGTCGGTTAGTGGTGTGAAGAGATTTTAGAGAAAAGGTGCATTTGGGAGCTTGTTCCACCATCTGTGAATCACAAATGAGTAAAGTCTGATTGCTTTGTGTGCAGAGAGGACAGAACCAGAACACAAGAAGTGTTCGTTGAAGGAACGCAGTGGTCGGCAGGGAGCAGAAGTGCAAGTTCAAAGCAGCAGATGCTCTCTATGATCTTCCACTGAAATGACTATCAAGATCTTATCACCACCATTTTCTCTCAATCTGTGCTCGATGACACTGTTGCTGTCTGCCCAGCTCAATGGCAGTGGTGACAAGTTAAGTTTGGTTTTGCTTGGTTATGTCACATTCTACTGTATGGACACAATCACTTTGTGCACAGGTATACGAGACACTGAGATCAGCTGTGATTTGACCTTGCTGTAGCTCCAGGCTTTTGGTCTCTTGGACGCTCTGCAGGTCTCAGATGGCTCACTCAACACTATGCTCACTACACTCTCATCCAGCCTGTGATCCAGCCTCCGTACGTCTGTCGGCACCAAAGAAACACACGTCCAAATGTCCAGATGGCCTCTGCAATCTGGTCTATGATGTTATCTTCAGATCACCACATGTCACCCCTCAACAGCTACACTACTTGGAAAAAAAGACACACAGACAAAACTGCATTGAATGACAGAAGCGGTAGAGAGATTAGGTGATGATTGAGGCAAGATGAAAGCTAAACATTTCCTGTGTAAGCCATTTAGTCCTGAATATATAAATGGACATGTCAGATGGAGATAAACTCAATTTAACAAGTTTACACTCTTGCTTCACAAGCTATTTCCAGTCCCATTGTCGCAGGGGGAGTATGTGAGAACGAGCATCGCAAGCGTCTCTGTCATTTCCCCCGATGGATATGTAATGAGGGACAGAATTCAGAGTGAGGCTATAAATGTGAGACAGAAGCTGCTTTACAACATGAAAAAGTTGAGATATCAAAATGATATTTATAGCACATCAATTACATGCAGCCACTGTGAAAGAGGGAGCGTCTCGCAAAAGTAGTAGGTGAAATTTCCACCCTTCATTTTAAATACTTCACGCCAATTTAGAAAAATGATCATGCTTTGAAATGACGATTCTTTCATCCTTTGCGCAGTTGAAAGCAAAGTTTGAGCTGAAATTATACAGGCATGCATATGTGTATCGCTTTTTTATGTGCACATTTGTGCACGTGTTGATCATGTGCTGTAGCTTTTCATTAATCAACAGAATTGGTGTAGACTTGATGAGTAGGCAGTCTTAAACAGGAAGTCCCCGTCTGTCTGTCCTCTATGGTTGAGGCACTGTCTTCGCCGATGTAGTTTGTAGGTTCCGCCCATGTGAGCAGCCCGAAAAGCCTTGCATTTTAAAGTTCTTCTATGTGGAAGTGAGTGAGAAGGGTTGGAAAAAACTGGACAAGACTCAAAGAAGACTTTGTGTGATGGTGATTGGCTCTGCCAAAAGGGGGTTCTCTTGGAAGACAGCAAGGGGACTGGTTGAAGGGTGAATGGAGAGCAGGGGGAGTTTTTAGAGGGTTAGTGAGAGATGTGAATTACAGCTTGAGAAAGAAAGGAGTTTGCTGAAGTTTACTAGGGGTCCCACATTGAGGCAACGTCATGGGTCATTCTCTGGCTCTGCTGCACTCAAGCCACAAAAAGGGGATTTCTTCATTTATTTATTTAATTTCATGCCATGTCGACCCCAAAATGGCCCCATCCCCTCTCCAAAACTGCCCCAATCCCTTTTATGGCCGGCTACCCAAATCCTCTCACCAAAAAGAGAGATCCTTAATAGATGCATTGTTTTTTTTTAGCTTGTTGTTGTTGGATGAGGAGAAGAAGAGTGTTTGGTGCTGGTGACCCGATGACTTGCATAGAAAAGTCCTGAATCTGTGGATCTGTGATTGTGTTCGAGGACTGTCTCAGTAGGTGTGGGAACCGAAGCAAATTGAAAGGAGGCTCTCAGGGCTTGCTGGAAAAACCTTGACAAGTGTTCATGCTTGTTCTTGATATATGGAGTCTCTTGTGAGACATCTGAATTGAGTGAGATGGCTCAGCATTGTTGCTGAATGCTGATGGTAGCCACTGGCTAACAGGAAAAATAGCCCAGTTTTGTCCCAATTAAAACCCACTCTATTTTCTATGTGCAGAAGCTATGAGATAAATCAGTGAAAGAAATCTATTTTGATTAGTTTGAAATCAAAGTAATGGTTTGTCTGAACTGCTGTGAAAGGTAGTGACACTTTGACATGTCAGTGATGCCTCTAGATCCTATTGTGTAATACTGTAGATGTCCTTTATTTTAGGTTAGTAATACTTCCTCTGCATGTCTCTTTACAACATATTAGAAAGAGCCTTCATTAAAATGCAGCGCAGTGGAATACCATCATTGCTCCCAAACTGCCAGTCAAGCTGCCATGTGATCGTGTTCTCACAGACGTTCATTTTCCCATTAATCCATGTTTAATAAGGACGACCTTTGCCGAAGTTAAACAGACAAATTAAAAGGATATTCTGCTCCTCACTGCTTGACCCTTGAGGCAACATCCTCTGTTAGCAGTGTGACGGCAGCATGGACCCTGACTGTACATCTGACATAATCCCATGTTGCAAGGTGATGATTATGACATTCTCTTACTTCTCTCTTGTTATTTCCCTGCTGGTTTTTTTTTATTATCGTAATGATACCTGCCAGGGTTTCTCATGTTTGGGATTTTTCCATTATTCACATTTGAACCATGTTAAGAAATGGTAAATGAACCCACACGTTTAAGGACATGTGATCCTTACAGTTGTGTGGGTTTGTGCTTTTGTGCATTCTCCTCCTCTCAATTAAATGTGTTCTGGACCAGAGTGAGGACTTTGACCCACAGAAAGTGAAGCAAATGTTAGGTCAAATTACATTGTTTTTGTCTTTGCTCCAGGTAGAACACTGGAGAGACAGACGTTACGGCAGCAGGCCTCTTACTTGCTGTTCAGTGGAGCAAACGCTGAGCCCACACCAGCATATGGTCCATCTGTAGTTCACACCTAACTGTCTGGCCCCTCTTCGCTCTGATAAATCCCAAACCTGGTCTTACCCTTGGCTGTGTGCTCGTATGAGAGGATGCCGTGTGTTCTGACACAAGACAAGGTTAAAGGTGCTAAACAAGGTGATTGTGCTGTCTGGTGGGACAGGCGATGATGGACGTTGGGTCAGACATTTCCTTTTCAGATTAGTAGTAAAAGTGTAAATGAAGAAAACAAAAAGAGTTATACATATGCAGTTGACAACAATAAAAAGCAGATCTGTCACTGGTTGTATTATAACTCTTGGTACCGTAAAATGAAAACAGCATAGGCTCGTTACAGTGTGGCTGTCGGGGCCACAGAGTTAAAGGCTAAAGTCTACCATTTAAACGACTTCCAAGTGTGGAGAGCACAATGTGATTTGTTTGTTTGCTTCAGTTTGGCTGCACACTACTACCACACTTAACTTAGAACACAGTCGAGTTAGTGGCTAGTCAAACATCTTCAGCTCTTCCTGTTCACAAAAGCCACACTTCCTGTCCAGAATTGACACTGGTGCTTTTGTGTGCAGTGACACTGCTTCACTCTGCAGACTGTTTATTTTCCTTCCCCGCCGAGTTGAACCACTGCCTATCTGCTCAAAAAGAAACACAATTCTTGTCAATGATTTAGGTGTCTAAGAAAGTGTTGGCTTTTGTTGTGTGATTGCTGCGGTTTCACTTCCCATTTTCATGCCACACTCGGACGCAGAAGGAGAGAAGTGTGTACTTTTTCTGTTGCAGTTTTTTTTTCCAAAATTATGTTGAGTTTTTCTTGCACACAAATGGTTGCAATAGTCAGTGACTCAGCTCGGTGGGATCTCACAAACTGGTCACATGACCCCCTCACGTGGCATGTTTACAGCTGTTTTGGAAATTGCTTTCAGAGCATGTTCACAGTCAGTGTCTTAAGTAAAGCCCCTGGCTATGTCTTTTCTCATTTATTTGGGAAGCAGAGAGATGTCTGCTTTGACATACAATCCTTTAAAATGAGAAAATTGAATTATTATGTTAGTCCTACTAATACCAGACTCTTGTACTACTATTGTCATACTGACATGCCCAGATAATGCAACTGGGAGTCCAATTACTACTGCATGTATACATTAGTTTGGGTTGCATTGAGCAAGTTCATGCTCTACCGCTTCAAAGAATTCCATATATTAATGTTCATGGATGGTAGCAAGTTGGTCGGTGATTTAATCATCAACTGGAAACACGTCACAGTAACATGCTCAAGTGAGGCAATATCTCCACCCAGCATAGCGGAGGTGGACATACTTATATTATTATAATGTTCATATATCGATTCTCTGCTAGGGTTAGTCTGTGAATGAAAATGTAATTATGCACTCATAACATAACTGTGTAAACTGTCTGCGTTATCTAATGTCCTCTCATATCACAGAAAAGGCCTTTTGTAATTTTTACACTTATTGGTATTTGTTCTGTCGTTCTTTTCTAAATGATCGCAAAACCATTCAGCACAAAACCATGTTCTTTGCATAATTTGCACAATGGAGGAAAAAGGTCCCACTGTGAGAGTTCCTTTAACGGCGCAGTTCTTCAAACTGCACATGCTGCAACGGGGGTTTTCACACGTGGGTAAGTTCACCGAACCCTTTGGTCAATCTGAAAAATCTGTCGATAATTCAAGTGTGAAAAACACCCTTGTTCCACAGTTTGTAAGTGAAGGCGTTGCATGAGGTGTGGAGTTTTTTGATAAAGCAAATATGCTTATATATATCGCATGTGCGTGTGTTTCTGAGAAATAAGGTTGGGTTTAGAACTGTATACTACACTTTAAAATAGAGCTGTCAACCTGTTAAATCTCTCACCCCCTTTTCGTCCTGAAGGAAAACTCTTTGACTGCATATATGGTGATGGTGTTTCATCTGTTTGGCCTCCGCTGTAAACAGACTGTTCAAACATATTATGCTTTAGTCTACCCATGTACACACAATTAACAAACTGCTTGGTGGATTTCTCAGGTCATGCACTTGGAAAGCAAAGAGACCCAACCTAGAAATTGAAATAACAGGTAAAGGCTGAGTAAGTAGGAAATGCATCTGAGGAAGAATTGAGCAACAGATAGAACATCAGCTCATCCACGGAGGAAGCTTGCAAGCGTTTAGGGGCTAGGGGTCTCATTGCAGTTTTGAGTGTTTTACATTGTTGTATCATATCTCTTTTTGTGCATGTAAGCGGTTTGTTAAGTTACAAAGGCTGAAGTGCCCCAGGATTTCTCCTGTTCTAAAGAAAACGTCTTCTGAACAGACTTCAGACGCCTGAATTTCTGGCTTTTTTTCTTTAAATCTTATTTTCTTCTTTATTTTTACCAAGTAACAAGTCATATACTTTCCTTCATGACATTTTTACACAGTTTAAGAAAAGTATAATACATAGTCATTATAATAATTTTTTTTGGGATATCAACTGGTTAAAAATAAAGTATTTTTTTCCTCAGGTGCTACAATCTAAAGCTCAAAAACAAGCTGCTGAAAGTAAAATCAGACTGAGCTTCTTCAGTGTGTAACATAGACGTTGTTGTGAGGATGACGGGAAGCAGAGGCTGTCGGCATGAGACAGGACTATGAGGATAAGAAGAAACTTTTTAGTCTGTGCTTCTTGGCGTGTTCAGCCACGGAGGTGGGTTGTGACTTAACCTACTCCACAGGTGCTCACCTACCCTAACCCAGCAGAGCTTTCTGAAAGGACGACTCAAAGTCAATCTACCATCCATCCACTGCTGTCTAGGAGCCTGTCTTTGCTATCCTTCACCCTTCTCTCTGTCAGTTGTAACATGAAGCGCGTCACTCTTTGTGCGGCGTGGGAATGTAGCCACAGACACAGAAACGCAGAGAGAGGCATGTGGAGCTGATGGGCTTAATCAGCATTGTGTCTAACTAATTTGGCAGTGGTTTGAATGTAACATATGTTCATTTATATTTAAAAGTTAAGCACCTCCATTGGTCTGGCAGCGCTGACACTATTGTTACCATGGCTACAGAGGTGTTTACAGCTCACCAGGAATCCTCTGAGTAAGGAGTGTGACATTTGTGACACTGATGCTAAGTGGCTGACCAATCATTAAAGAGAGGTTCAGTTGACCAATCACAGTGGACTAAGCTCTGGTTTGGTTGGCCGGCCAAGAGCCAATGCAAATGCAAAGCATTTCATACAGAGGCTGCCAAATCAGGATGAGTCATGATTAAAATACTTCAAGATTATAAAGTTTTCCTCAATTATATGGCTTTTAATTGATAACTTGTCAGCTCAGCAAGCCATTTGGTCCGTGTCATTTTAGATAGTTTATACTCTACTATTTTTTTTTACCTTAAACTCTATAAAAGTGTGGTGGACGTCACTGTCTTAACTATACTGAAACATCACCTGTGTTACTCTGCACTAGCAGATTAGTGGTAGCCTGATGGGTTTGTCACTGTCGTGTCCTGTGGGATTGCATCGTGTGCAGTTTTCCCCAAAGGCTCATTGCATCTGTGGCGGGAGCCCATCATGTGCAACATGTGTGCCGGGCTCTGTGCAGCAGCTGAGCCCCTTCTGTGCAATCTGACTCATTATGATGAGTGGAGGGATATATAAAAAAAAATGATATGTGTCTATTATTAACACTGATAGATGTCATTACTATTTTTAGGTACTAGAGAGTAACGAGGCATCATGTGCACACAATTGAATATGAGATGCTTGGGTCAACCTGTGCTAGACAAGCTACAGTGTATAGAGTTGTATCTAACGGGATCTACAATCCATATCTTTCTGGGAGTGAGCTTTTAAAAATACACTTTGGTCTCCATCACAGCCGCGGCGGTGAGTAACTTTCACGATTTCACACAAACGCAGAACGACTGACCACTCACTTTTCGCTGCTTATTATTCATCATACATTTAGAAATATTCATCAAAATCCGATCTTCCACTTAAACATGATTACACGCCCTTGCCTCGCCCGTGACGTCGTGCTGATGTCAGAAAAGAGGCAGAAAGGTCACGGACACATGAAAGTAAACGAGGACCATCGACCGTATCCCGCTTCCTCTCAGCAGCATGTTGATTAACAAGTAATGAGCACCGACTACTGCGTCCAGTGGGCAGAGTAGGGTTACAGCGTTTGTTGTGACAGTTGTTTGTTAGTCATTGTGGACTTCTTTTTGTGTTTCCAATAACAACAGGCTTAGCCACATACTGTGGAAAGGATGACACATTCAATATTCATCTCATATCTTAATGACAGCACATGTTCACGGTGCTCAGAGGTATTGCCCTCCCTATGCAAATGATGCATGAATTGTAATGAGGGTTATGTGAGGGTACAGTCACATCTGCTTCTTTCTCCCTCTGCTATCCAAACCACAGTGGGAGATATTGTTTCACTGTTATTGTCGCATTTTGTTCACGCTGCCAAATTATAAAGACTTAACAGAAGTCACATGTAGGTGTGACGTACACACCGATGTACCAGCGGTATATTACTGATTTTAATCGATTCATTGGTTATTAAACGATTTACTTACTTAGTTGTCTGTGATTTTGATAATCAAGTGTTTTTTGTTTTAATAATTAAATCAAGGTCTGGCGTCTTTGCTTCATATCCAAGAAATCATCCTAAATCAACCAACTTTTAAAGTAATTTTAAAGGAAGACATTTAATAGCATCATCATATCAAGGTTGGGGAACATTTTTAACCTTTTCTGACATTTTATTGACTAATTGATTTATCAAAAAATGAATTGACAGATTTATTGATTTTGAAAGTTACTGTTATTTGCAGCCCTATATTGTAGTGAAGCTTCTTTGAGCACAAATAGAATGTATTGTTAATATTTTTGTTTGTATTTTGTATCAAATCAAATCAAATCAAATCACTTTTATTGTCATTAAGCTGTACATACAACAAGTAGTGCAACAAAAAGAGAGAGCGTTTCCCAGGGATCCAAAGATTTAAATATTTAAATACACGATTGAATACATGATTGAATTTGTGAATATTAAAATGAAGATGTATTTGGTGCCCCTGCCACAAAAGAACAGTGACGACAACTACATGAGTACAACTTAAACTGTACGACTAACAAAGCACTGCCGTGTTTGCTCTCGACCAAAGTATTATTTTAAACATCTGTATTGGCAAACATAGAATCCAGCACACTGTCTTGCTCACACACGGATAAAACAAACAAAGAATACTGCATGATGTCTTATTTCTAGTAAACAAAGAATCATGTGCACATGTGAATCCTCCCAGAATTTCACAGCTGTTGCATTATTCATCACATGGAATCTCCGGAAGCTGCTTGTGTGTATTTGTAACCCATTGACTTGTAATAGAGGTTACAGACATGGGCTCTGTGGAAGAAGTAAAAAAAATCTGATTTGAGTCCCTATAACTGTATCTGTAGTGAGACTGACAGACGTGGCTGTTTTCTTGGCAGAATTTCACCTTGATTGGTCATTAGAATAAAAAAAAGGTCAAGAGGAATATGCTGAATATGAGAAAAAAGCACGCCAGACTCTAGGCTGCACTTAGTCTAATTATGATGCTTGGTATTCTTAGCAAAAAATCAGATGTCAACATCCTTCCAATTACACCTATCACACCTGTTTTTTGGGGGCCATTTCCTGTCACTGATTTTCACCAGGTTCTCAAAAAAAACCAGTTAGAGTCCAGACGATAAAACCCCTCAGTTTGAGTAAAGTCAGGCATGTTTGGTGTGCATGCCCAGTTTATGCTCTGTTATGTCTTCTACTCTGAAGCCAGCGTCTTAGTCATGATGGTGGACAGAGAAAGTGCCCAGTTTTTTTTTTCTGCAAATAAACCTGTGGGCTTTGTGATGGAACAATAAAGACAGCCAATACAACCCTGAGTGAGAATGAGGCGAGACCTGGACTGAAAGGACCTCTTTGTTGCTCCCTCCTACCATCCTCCTGCTGATCCCCCCGTCACCACATCTGTGTGACACATTGTGTGAATCCTGCCTGGATGGTAGCAGTCAAATATGTTAATAGGGATATATATATATATATCTATATATATATTTTTTTTACTTCACTCTCTATATTCTATATTCTACATTGTCCCTTCCCCTTCATTGTTTGGATCCCTCTCCCCAGTTGCTCGCTCCAGCACCCATCCACCCTCCCTGCCTCCCCTCATCGGAAAGCGACTGAGGAAAAGCCTTGTTTCCTGCCTCCTTTCGTCTCCTCTGCAAGGGAGCAGCAATCTCTCGCACGAGTGACTGCTCCAGTGTAGACACGGTACAAGTTACCATATGGGAGATTTAATTAGTGTATGCCCCAAGCACAATCGGCTACACTCCCAAAACCAGTTGAGAACACGACAGCTACTGCTTCTCTTTAATACTGGTCTTAATTAGGGAGGTTGAACCTGGACCTTTGCTTTCTGGTTTAGCGACAACCTACGCAGACGCTAGTGAAAAAAAATTATTGTGTCCGGTCCCTGAGGAAATGATATGATTTGCCTGATTGCTGTTTGGCTGGAGTCTATCTTTAGAGCAAATGTGTCATTAGAAATGTCAGTCTTTCATTAGAGGCAAGCGATTCACAGTACTGTAATCCATGTACCCGGCTTGAGAGGCTTGAGAGCAGCCCAGTGTCTTTTCCTCTATGATGGAGCAGTTGACTTAAATTACAAATGTATTTCTTCATTCTCGGGTGACAGTAGTCATGCAGATTATTGTGGATGAATCAGAATTTAGTGTTAACAGTTGTCACTTGTAGAAAAGTTTTAAAACTGACTATATTTTATTTTCTACCTGTGGCTTAGTTAACACACATACAGTGAACAAATTTAAGTGCAGTCTTTTAAAGTATTTTAAATGAAACGTGGTTGAAATCCTGTTTCTGTTCCTCAAACTCAGGCTACATGTTAGCACAGAGGGTGACGACGTTTGTGCAAAGAGACATTGCTGCAATCATTTCTCAAATGTGAGGGTTTTTTTTTATGCCGTGACAAAGCCCCCAAAAATAAATCCCTCCTGACAGAGTTAATCTCTATTTTACAGGAGATAAAGGCTTAAAAATATTTTAAAGATGAAGCAAGAAGCTACAAGCAACAGGTTGTATGTGTTCGAATCATGGTGCTGCGTGTTTCATTATTGTAGATTTGATGTCGCAGGAGTAAATAATGTTAGAGGGTAGAATGACGTCTTAACCTCCATTTTTTAATTATGATTGAACACGCTACATTTTTTTTTTACTTCATAACTCTTTCATCCATGTGGCAAACTGTCAATTTTCAAACTCAAAGCACCGAAACACAGACAGAACAGCTGGAGCCTGTCTGATGAGGGAGGCTTCAGGAGTCTCTCCTCCTCTATGTGTTTTCTTTTCGTGATGGTATTTGAGTCTGTAGATGAGACAGACAGTCAGACTGAGGTTGGAAGAGCCAGTGGGACAGTGTGATAGACTGAGAAATGGGGAAGACGGAATGAAAAGAAACTGTTTGCAGATTCACTTCCCTTCTCTTTGCCACTTGACATTCTTTTTTTTCTGTTTTTTTGGATTTATTCTGACTGACAGGCATAAACACACACACATGAACACAAAGGTTCGTGCAGCTGCATTGACTGCATTGATTTCCACTCATTTGGTCAGCCCAAACAAGGCATTACCTTAGCTTTAACCATAACCACTTAAAGGAATACTTCACTGGTTTGCATTTCGCTTTGTATTACTAGAATAGGTGTAGTGTTTTTGGAAGATTTTGTTTCCCAACCTCAGTTTCCACTGAGTTGAGAAGCAAAGATGGTGGACACATTTTACATTCTGGGAATGAGGTCCCGTCCCCCTACGGGATTAGCGTTGCAGTTTCAAGCCTCGGACCAAGTGTCACTGGTGGGCACGTTACAAAAAAAAGAATGAAGATATTTCTCGACTCAGGGGAAACTGAGGTTGGGAAGCACAATTTTTCAAAAATAGCCCTACCCCTATGCTAGTAATACAAAACTAAATGTAAATCGGTATTCCTTTAATGCTGAACCTCAATCTTAGTCCTGAACTTATCCAGTTCTCAAGAAATTCGTTTTGTTCTAATTTGGACCAGGTTTTGGTCTAGGACTAGGTCAGTTTTTGTGTCAGAAAAGGTCCTGAAGGGGTAACAAATACAAGAACACACACACACACACACAACACTCAACTTGACATGGGCCTGTTACGGTTGTCCTTGTTGCAGTGGTGTGTGGAGACGCTGCATCAATGAAGCAGTTATTCGGCAGAAGTCTTACAGCTGAATGCTCAGGTGTTTTTGCCTCCATTACACAACGTCCCCCCCAGTGAGATTTAAGTGTCACAACACAGTGAAAAAAAAAAAAAACCCAAACGTAATCGACTTCTGTGGTACCGTAGGGACAGTGAAACGACTGTGACATGTCATGTTGCGCCATGAAAGGCAATTTTCTGTGACATATCTGAGCATCCACGTGACTCTGTCGCGTGTTCACAGTCGTCTCCTGCGTAGTGATGTGACAGAATATCTGTGTGTTGTATCAGTCTGTTTCCTCAAACCAAAACAGTACGTATACACACTGCATTTAAAACAATCGTCAGAGGGAACCCGCACTTCCGCTTCCACACACACAGGTTTTTGTGTTTCAGAACCTGTCTGGTTGTTATCTTGTTAAATGGATGCTGTGCTTGCGATGCTGCACGATGTGGTAAAAACAAATATCACATTACTTTTCATTCTGATAGCTATAATGATTGCGATATGATTAATAATTGGAGACTTTTTTTTATCAACAAGCAAAAACACTCTCAACTGAAGAGCAAGATTTTTTTTGTTTGTTGAATTTCTGTATCATTGCACAATTTTATCATTATGCTGTTTGTCACATTTCATCTTTGTCGAATGATTGCAGCGTCTTTCAACATGGATGTGTCACTGTTGATATTGGTATTCTGATTATGTTTGTACCAAGACGTACACAAAATGTTTCACGTCCAATAATATCTGTATTAACAGCAAAGTCTCGTGCTGCTTTTTAAAAACTGCTCTGTGTCTTTTTTCCTCTACAGGCATTTTTGCACCGAATCAGACAAACTGCAGATGACCAGCAGTGTTTGTCACCTGAACACGTCAAGGTATGACTGGCTCTAGAAAACCTTTTTTCTACAAGCAAAATACAAAAGTCAAATTGTAAAAAACAATGAATTTGTGATCATTTTTTTCTCCATCTGTTTGGTCACTTCCTCGCTCTTTTCCTCCTCGTCCTTCCACTCTGCCTCTTAATCGCTTCCTTCCTCTTTGTCCCCTCCCTTTACATCATCCCTCTGTTTATAGATTCTGTTTTCAAATATTGAGGACATCCTGGAGTTGCACAAAGAAGTGTTGTCTGCTGTGGAGGCCAGTCTGCAGCCCGAACCTCATCCCCAGCATGCGCTGGGAAACGTATTCCTCCAGTTTGTAAGTGCATGACACAAACACACACACACACACAGAGCAGCAGAGAGTCACACGCATACTCAGGCACATGGACACACATGTGGATGACTGCGTGAGTTCCCCTTCCATGCAATACCCCACGCGGACAAACTCTTGTGACTCTGTGAGGGTCAGCCGTGACCACAGATGCAGGAGAACCGTGCAGAGCCTGTGGTGAAAATACCCCTAATTCTCCCTTTCTTACATAAACTCCCCTCCCATCTCCTGAGCTCCTCATTCTCTCTCTCTCTCTCTCGCTCTCTCTCTCTCTCTCATTCACACACACACACACAGGTTTGTACAGCTATCCCTTTAATCACTCATACCACCAGCGCCCCTTTGCTTTCCCTCCTTTCCCAAACAGGCCTGCATCCTGTCAGGAAAAGACTCTCTTTCCTCCGTCCCTCATCATCAGTCTGTGAAAGTGACTGTCTCTGCGATCTCCTCTTCTTTTACTACTCCATCCCTCCATCCAACTATACTAACCCCCCACCACCACCCCCACACACCCCCACACCCTCCACCTCCCCTTCCAGCTCCTCCGCTCCCCTCTGTTTGAACTCATTTGGCCTCAGGGACGAAACAAAGAAGGGTCTGTGTCCGGGGAGGAAGAGATGGTGTGTCACTGAGTGAAGGGACAATGCTTCTGCTGGTAGCACTCAATCTTAAGCTCGCTCTCTGTCTCTCTTTGATAAAGCATCTTTAATAGTTTTATTTAGCTAAGGCACAAAACAGCTCAGACAAGGTATAGCCTCCGGAATAGGGTTGGAGGAGAACTTCAAATGCTCTCACTGCTTTCGCCCCTTAAACACATTTTTGCCCTGTGACAAATTTAGTTTATTTTTCCATCACAAAATCACGTACTCGTTAATATTCCACTCACCTCCATCTTCTGATGTGAATGACTTTCAGTCACATCTGGGCATTGCTGTTGAACTGGCTCATCGAATCGTACCTTCACACTTGCACAGGGCGTCATGGTCACTCAGTTTGGCAGGCCAAAGTGTCAGAGTGGAGAATTGATTTAAGGAGCTTGACATGGTTGTTTTTTTTTTCCCCATCACTCTGTGACCAGACTATACAGATGATTGTGAAGCTGCAGGTAAAAATTATTATTATATTTAGTTTTCTTTGCCAATAGTAATGTATATTTGAAAACAGAGACTATTTATTATATATAAAGGTATAAATACTTGCATATAATCGGTGCTCCTATGTTTTAGGGTTATGGCTGGGTGATATGGCTAACATGATTTCACAAAACATTTAAAAATACTTATCTGTTGTGCGTCTCAAAGTGTGTTGGCACAGTGCATGATCAGGCATCCCATAAAATAGACCAAAACAATTATTTTTATCTCCCTAAAACACATGAACTGCATAGCTAAAGTCTGATACAGTTTATTTTCTCTGTGACATTGACCCACATTGCTTCCCAACAGAATAGAATTTGTTGGAGTTCTTGAATGAATTAAACAAACAAGAATGTAATGTGTTCATATAACGTGACATTAAGCAGATCCAGTCTAGCTGTGTTTGTTTACCCGTGCTTCCAGTCACCATGCTGGCTTCAGCCTTATATTTACTATAGAGATGTTTGAGTGATGATGACCCCCCCATCGGCCGCTCAAAATGTTAAACGATTGCATTTTTGAAGCAATCCAAGCATAAACCATTGTATTTGCTTTTCATTCTCTTACTTTGCATTTGGTGTTCATGTCACTGTGTTTGTGTGTGTCTTTGTGTTGAGATATTGAGCTCACCCTCCCAAACACACACACACACACACACACACACACACCACCTTTGTTACTGCATATCCATTACACTTCCCTCTCCTTTCCATGACCTTTGTCTCCTTCAACACTGGCAACTCTCATTCAGTTGGTTGGATGTGTCTGGCACCCTCCAGCCACAGCCCTTGACCTCGCACAGAGGTCAAAACCATGACTGGGATTTGATTAACCTCCGGCATTATTCCACTAGACTGTCTGCCACTCACAGTTAGGGAAGAAAAATGGGAAGATTCATTGCTATTCAAAGTCAGATCTGGCCAAGATGGCCCAAGAGGCTGCAAGTGTAAAAAAAAAAAAAAAGAAAAGTGCACCAGTCCTTGTATTTTAAATGTCCATTGGTTGGGCTGATATTTGCCATTTGGGTGATTATTGTTATTAACTGGCCTGTTGTTATACATCGTATACTTGTTTTTGCTCTTAGGAACATAATGATTGTTTTTCATCCAGAAGTAATTTTATAGTAAATTGGTTTTGATGACTTCTTTCATGTGTCCAATATTTAGACACAAAATTCTAATTGTAGGGACAAGCAACCAAGAATTTGCATATTATTTGTCATTATTAAACTGAAAAATCTGCATCCTATATTAGCCATCAATCTGTAATGATTTCTAAACTTTGTATGGGCCGTAGAAAAACCCACTTGGGTTGGACTCTAGTTATTTCCTTGACTGACTTTTGAATTCTTTGTAAGCATTATACAGATGCTTCTTATCTGTATTTATGAATGTAGAGCTTTTTTTTAGGTTAACCAAATAATAATTATCATCCTAACCTAAGGTAAACTTTGAGAAAGTGTCAGCAAACACACACGGATGTGCTTATGATTATTCCAACTTGGCAAAAGGTGAAAAAGTGACTCGTGCTAGAGGAGAAATCAGAGAGACATCAATATTTGCTCTATTTCTCAAAGTGTATACGCGTGCACTGTGTGAGGAGCAACAGTCATGTCATTATGCACTTTTCTGAACTGCACCCATTATGCGTTGACTCTCTCTCGCTCTGTGTTTGATACTACCCTCTCATCAAGCCTCCGGAATAACATTCCAATGACGAGGAATTCAAATAAAGACTTGTGTTTATCAAAAGGACAACCCACGTCTTGAGTTATTCTGGGTACAACTGGTGTCTTTCAGTCTCTAGGAATAGTCTTAATCTTTAAAAAATTGACCATGTGGTAATTCAGGGTCCATATTTAGGTCCCACTTCTAAGCCACTTGAATGCTCCACCTGAATTGACAGTGTGCCTGTTGTCACCTTGGATTGGACTTCAGTTGTATAAAGAATCGTGTGAGCTGAAGGGTTTGATTCTGGATCCGCGACTGTGAGATGAAATGGTTATTTCACTTTGTGCTGCTGAAATGCACCATATGCAGGAGCATGCAAATTTAAACAGATACTCCGCAGCTACATGTCCTCTATATGATCCCCACTGCTACTGTGTTAAATGTTGTTATTTCTTTAATGCTTACACCAATCGCTTCAACAGTTTAGGGGAAAAACCTTTAAGAGAAATCAGCAAGTAAATTGTTTTTGTCGTGATTATTTGGACACAAGTCATCCTGTTTACTTCTAGATTTCACAGACTTAACATGTTCGGTGTAGTCATAGCTACTGTAGACTTGTTGCCTGGTTCCTTCATTTGATGGAGCTGGTGAGGGATATTAGTTTTCCCCCGATTTAACCCTATAGGATATTCCGTTCATAACATGAAGATTTGCTTTAAATGCATTTTTAAATGTGTTTCTCACAAGAAGAATAGCATGTTTACATTATAATGTATAAGGATGTTTTGTAGTCTATAAGAAAGGGATTGTAAATTGTATTAATTATAGTTTAAATGATTTTATATTGAGCAGAGAGATCCAGAAACACTGGGATAACTCTGCATAGTATGGGTGGAATAGATTTCTTTTGCCTCACCAGGCTGTCTCAAATACTTTATTCTTTTTTATTTGTACATATAATTAAGTAGACTTAAGTGAAACATGCACATTTACAATTCCCCCTTGTGCTCCCCTCCTTTATCTGTGTAGTGTACTAACTCGCTTTGACAGTGTCTGGGGTTACTCACCATATGCCGGCCCAGCTGTTGCTCCCAGTGGCGCTTTGGACTGGAATCCTCTGCCAAACGTGGCTTTGGGTGTGTTTGTGTTCCTGTCGGTCTGTGTGGTTAAGAAAATGTGGCCTCCATTTACACTGACTGTACTCCTCACTTGTGTTTCACGTCGACATATATGAGATTATCAGCTCGTGGTCAGCAGAATGGGACTGATCAGAGACACCGAGTTTCTATAAAAAGACCTGTATAGGCTTAGTTTGGCTGCTTCAGTCACCACTGCTTGGTTGCCATGTAAAACAGTCACACACACACAAACACAAACTTATTTTTATATCTTAGTGAAGACCTGTCGTTGACATAATGTATTCCCTCGCCCCTTGCTCTAACACACACACACACACACACATATATATCATGCTGTACTGTTTATGTGTGTGCCAGCATGCTGGCCTGGTAACATGTATTTTAGTTGATGTCACACGTTGCCATTTTATTGACCCCACATTATCCAAAGATGCTGTCAAGACATTTTGGGTGTTATCGTTCTGCGCTACTGAACATTGATTACTCCTTTTCTGCTTTTTTTTTGGTAAAGCCAGTTTCAAGTGCAAGGCCTGCATGTAAGGGCTGCTGTGTTTTCAGTTGAAAGTGGTGTCCGTGCACCTGCAGTTTTGGATTTCACTCACCTGGCTGTTTCAGATGACAGTTTCAGTTTCTGGTCCTCAGGCTTAGCCCCACTCTGCACATGGTTTCACATCCCCTATTAGTGCATTAGAGGCCGTGCATATACAACAGGCTTCGATATGCTTCAGGGTGTATATTCAACTGCAGCTGTGATATTGTATTTACATTGTTGTCTACGGCATTCTGCATGAATAATGCATTTCAAGCTGCAATTTATTTATTTATCGCCTCAGGTGCCGTGTTACATATTGTAAAGACGGCTAAATGGCAGCTTGACAAAGCCTTGTGCATTAGTTGTAGTGGTGTTAAGCAGGGTTGGTGCAGTGTGATGCTCTCACCCAGAAGTGAAAAGTGCTC
Organism: Solea senegalensis; assembly: GCF_019176455.1. Taxonomy (NCBI): domain Eukaryota; kingdom Metazoa; phylum Chordata; class Actinopteri; order Pleuronectiformes; family Soleidae; genus Solea; species Solea senegalensis. The sequence goes on from NC_058031.1 coordinate 19,681,772, forward strand.
CATGTTGGTATGACATTGTCACTTTTTCCACTGTGATGTACGCCACACTTGAAAAGAGAAGTGTGAAAAATTATGTTTATATAATTGTGGAATTGTGTTTATATAGCTTGTTTGAATGGACTTCATTCATTTCTGTCAGCAATTACTGAATTTGAAGTTGTCCAACCTTTTCCTCAGTGAATACAGGTTGTGTTAACTAATAGCTCTTGCTTCTAATTCTAATACAAACCGTAGAGCTGCCATTATCCTTCAAAGGAATCTCATTACACTGCAGTAATTGAAGTCCTTTTTTCCCCATTCTCTGGTGGTAAATGTTTTCTCTTCTGTTTTGCAGAGGAAGAGTTTCTCAGTGTATGGCGAGTACTGCAGTAACCACGAAAAGGCTTTGCGGCTCCTCATGGAGTTAAACAAGATCCCCAACATCAGGACGTACCTGCTGGTAAGAAGCCACAGCTTTCCTCCTCCTTCCGCCATGCTTCTCTCCCCTTTTCTTTGCACTCCATCTCTCAGGCATTTTTATGGAGAATTTTGATGAGCTTCCTTCCTCTTCTCGCTATGACTCTAACTTCTCCATTCTCAATGCTAGATAAAACCATCATATTTTCATTAGTTTGTGTCACATGAGTCTTACAGCTTGTTTTCCTCAGTTGTGGTTGGACTAATGCCTGTCCACATAAGCCATTCACCTTCCTTTGCTCCTGTTATTCTTCCACTCGTGTTCTCCTTTGTCCAGCATGTCTTTCCTCCGGTGAGACACTCTGGTATTTATTTTTCTGTTGTTTATCCCTGCTGTAAGCCTTTCCTTCCATCATTACACCTGTATTTCCATGTTAACACTTGGATAAAGGGCACAAACCGTAACAAGGTCACAGGGACCTTCCTGTCCTGACAGGATGTAACCGCCATCAGGGTCACTTTTGTGTCACACTTGTAGTGTTTCTGCAACCAGCTGCTTCCGTGTTTTGACACCCAAAGCTTCGGGCCATGGACAATGAAATTAAAATGGCGAAGGGGCCTTTGAACAGGGTCCTAACAATGAAATCATCGGCAGATCCTGGGCCAGCCAGCTGTGGAGTGTTGGCAGCCTACTTGGGATTGGCCATGAGATCTGAGGTTGTCGCTGCCTGATGGTTTGCTTCCATGGCTTTATTCGGACCCACGCGACTGGAAACAGTGGGCTCAGTGTTGCTGTGTGCTTTGGCTTTTTGCTTCTCCTGGCCCAGCCATGCAGCACCAAATTGGTTCAGTCTTATGACACATTAATGTGCCCAGAATAAAATCACTACACAACATCTGGTTACGGATTGAAGGAGTTGTCAGGCCTGCTCTGACCAAAATCAAATATTGCACAAACCCTTGTGTTTTGTGTAGCAACCATGAACAAAAAAAAGCCAAGATTGACTCTCAAATTTCCCAAAACACCCAAAGCATTATCTATTTAAGATTTGCTGACAAGGGTAAATATTTAATATATTTTCTTTTAAGAAATCAGAACAAATTCTTGTTGTAACGACTGAAATCCACTGTCACTGGAATTGATGCCTGTGTATTCTGATTGTCTGTGTTTAAATCCAGTGGATTTTTTCCCCCTTGATTAAACACTTAATTGACTCACATATTCATGTAGAAACCAAGTGTTAATTCCCTTTGAACGTAAAAGCTAAAACGAGGTCAGCATATAGAGCAGAGGGAATTCTGTCTGCAGGCGGATTACAAATAAGCACAAGATAATAGAGAGAGGAAGCGGAAAACGCAGGCAGAGCTTGGGGTGTGTAGGAGAAAAGGAAGGGGCGATGTCTACGGAGTATGTGAAATTTAAAAGTACAATTTTTTGCCTTTATCTCGACCAAAAATGCCCAACACTCCCACCCCACCATCGCCTCTATTTCGGTGTAAACTTGAAAGGAATTGCCATATGATCGTAATGTTCTCTGCTGATCTCCTGCTTTGTTTCCCACCGGAGAACACTCGAGTGTTTTATCTGCATGGCTGCTTTTGATCTTTCATCCCATTCAGTGAGCTCATAACACACTGACAGCCTGCATTCCTGCAAAATTCAAGGCGTAGAGAAACCAAGACTGTAACTGTAACACCCCACTTCTGAAGGAACCCCCAAACACACACACACACACACACACACACTTTCAGCTGGTTCTAGTGGGTTGCTTTTAAAAACTGGACTCCTCTGGGTAGCAAGCAGGATTTTCTCAGTAATCCCATTAAAACATTGATATTTAGGAGGTTTGTTTCAGCAGCACACTAGAAATATAGTACAGTATGGTATATTACAGTATTATATTTTATATATATATTATTTTGTTATGTAAGTGTGATGATAGATCGATGGGTGAATAGTTTGGTGTGGAGAATATATCCATTCACAAGCAGCATTGTAGATATAACATAGAGTTCTAACAGAGCAGAAAGTACAATTTTTATTAATCCAAACAATAAAAATTATATTATAAAAACAAATTATAGAATTGCCAAGTCTATTGCAGCTGTCATGGTTTGCATGGTTTATTCACTGAGGTCACAGACGCCCAATAAATCATTCACTCTTCGTCTACTGCTTTATCCTCCACATGATGTAGATAAATCATAAAATAAATCAAAGGTAAAAGAAGCGGCAGTAGATCTATATAGAGACAAAATGAAGAACTCAGTGCTCCATAATTACATATAGTCTTCAGTTTGCATACAGGTTTATAAATTTAAAAGACCTCAAACGTCTCTTCCACAAGAACAGTGTCCGATCATTGTTCCACACCTGGACCTGTGCAGTGGACTGTGACTGAATGGAAATCACAACAATACTCAATTAGAGTCTGTTTGTGACTGAAAATAGCCAAGAGACAGATGATGATGAAAACCACTGAACATGCTCCCATATTGTTTTTTTTGCCCACACAAACAGTCCTGTATCTGAAATGTTTTTAAAGGTTTGATGTGGAAAGGTTTTTATATTCACTGAAAACCAGGACCCGACGAATAATTCTTTTATTCTTTCCCATAACTCAACACAGCATGACAAACATTTGCCTTCTGTGGTAATCCATGTGCTAGCAGCAAGTATGAACTCCCAGACTCTTTGTTTTGTTTCTCAGTTTTCTCAATATTCATTTGGCATTTCAAACCTGCAGGGTTAGTAAATGTTGGGGATGTAAGTAAATATCGCGTCTTTGAAGCACTGTTTCGATATGCAAATATTATTGCGAGTGGTTTTCTGGTTGTGCGTTGTATTTAAAGCCTCTGACCACTAGTTGCCTGCTCCTTCCACTCCTCTCACTAGACAGAGAATTGATAATTATGTCTTGTGTGTCTCTTCTTCTTCAGCACTGTATGTTACTCGGAGGAAAGAAAAGCACAGAGATACCCCTGGAGGGATACCTTCTCACTCCCATTCAGAGGATCTGCAAGTATCCTCTGCTGCTAAAGGTAGCCTAACATCAGCCAGCTTCACTTTATTTAGAAAAGTAATTGTTTTAGTTGCCTAACAGCAGGAACATGTTTTTCCCAACACAGGAACTGCTGAAGAGGACCCCCAAAAAACATGCAGACTATCCAGCTGTGGAAGAGGCTCTGCAGGCCATGAAGGCGGTGTGCTCCAATATCAATGAGACCAAGAGGCAGATGGAGAAACTGGAGGCTCTGGAACAACTGCAGTCCCACATTGAGGGCTGGGAGGTGAGAGCAAGGACGATGTCAGGGTGTCACTAGTTACTAATAAGAGACAAGGGTTAATACCGTGCCATTTAAAGAGAAAAAACGAGAGGAAAATGATAACACACCGACAACATTTCATTTAAGTACCCTGAAATGCAAAACAAGCATCCTTAAATCATCCCTAAAGGGTTCTGCTCACTGCAGAAAAGAAAGGCCTATAATATAACCCTGACTTAAACAGTCAGACTTATTGTAGAAACAACCATAGTCTCCATCTCTGTTATAGAAGTTGAGCACAACTGCAGCCAATTCACTGCTTTGAGCACAGGGGCCATGGCTGGGGCTTGGGAGCCAAGCGAAGGGTCCAGTGAATTTTTCACGCCTCCCTCACCCACCACAACAGAGGCCTTGTCTTAGTGGGCACCAAAGGGACAATCCACCCACACAGGGTGCCAAGGGGGATGCCAGCGGGCATGCAGCCCAATCAGAGGAGACTTAGGAAGCAGAGTCCTACTCTCACATGCACTGGGTGGGTTTTATGAGTGGATCTGTGGAAGATGGACCCACAAACTGGCTCCCTGGGGACCATCCCACTATCTGGTTTAAAAAAATAAACAGGCCTTCAGTTGTCCCTCAGAAAGAAATATCACCACCGGACCTTAATAATTATCCACCAGACGAACAAAGCACAAGAAATGTTTATTTAGCTTCAGTATAGTGACTGTGAAATACCATACTGTTTGTCCTAAAGCAACCGTGACACCCTTTGTGTTATGGGAAAAACCCAAGACCATGACAAGGATGGTGCTGGAGTGATTGGCCAATCATTAAATTGAGAAAAATAATTCTAAGCAATTCTGTATATGTGTATATGTAGGCCGTGTGATAGACTGGGCATATTGTCTGCTGGGATTATCCCCCTCCACAAAGGAAGGAGATGGAGAATAGCTAATGGATGGATAGATAATAATGAATAATTGAAATAATAGTTTGATGCAGCTGTAATAGCCAGTAGGGCTGTTTGATGTTTTCGGATTGGTTATGGGTTAAATGCTTTGTCGTCACATATCTTTTAGCCTGTGTAAGTATGTGCTCCCACAAATGGAGACAAATTGTCACACACCTGGGCCTGTAAAGGAGTTAATGTTGAGCTGTTGGTTGGATGGTTAAACATGAGTTATTATGAAACTGATATAAGCCACTAAACAGAGCAGTCAACACTGTTTACTACTTAAAAAAACAACAAATATCTGAGTCATTTCGAGGGAGACCTCAGACAGGGTGTAATTCTTGCAGTCGGAGACAGACGTTTCTCTCTTCTGTGTCTCGGAACGACTCAGCAGAGGCTTGAAGAGTCACTTCACCTCGACCTTACCCCCTGCAGAGCCTTCAACCTAACAGCATTAGTCTCGCTCTTCTTTTCCCTCAGCAGCCACTCTACAGACTAATCATCTCCAGTCCTAATGGCAGAGACTGCCAGTAGTGCTGAAGCAAGGCCAGATGCATTACAGCTGCTCAAATGCCTTGCACATACACACACACACACACACACGCAGACACACACTGCTACCATGTATTACAGTTTACTCTGTCACGCAAACATTTTAGATGCGGGGGAAAACGTCCACGTGTCTGCAAACATACACGCCAGGCAAGTGTCCTCTCGGAATTCTCTTACAGTCTTACCCACAGGGGTAAGACTGCTTTTTGCAGATTACATGAGGTTGAGTTGATCATCTGAAACTCGATCTCCTCATCACACCCAGTCTTTATCCACTGTAAGAAAAGACATTTCTCTCTCTATGAACTCTGGATTGATGAACAACTATCATAAGTATAACATCCTGGGAATCAATTATGGATGATTGAGAGTGGGTGTGGCTGTTGCTTTGCATGGCATTTGAAAAAAACGAATCATTTTGTTAGTCTGACTGAAATAGGACTTGATATGTTAGTCCAATTTCTCAAAGTTGGACTAACACACCCAGATAATACAAATGTGTTCAGCTGGTCTCAGAATCAAGCCAGTCCGGGGTGCTTCACTAATGCGGCACAGTTCTCACCTCGAAGCTACTACCTGGAAATAATAGAAGACGCTGCAATACGGAAGAATACGGCAACAGCGATAGATAAAAAAATTATTGAGAAATGCTAAACTAGAAACCACCTTTTCCTAACAAACCGTAGCTGCACTTCATTGTGTATGGAGATGTACTGAAAGACAAGAGTGAAAGCCATATCTGATGTATGTGTGTGTGCCTGTTTGGGATGTGGTGGGCACTAAAGGGGGGAGTTTGCCCTAAGCCCACACATGGGTGTGTTTAGTTCCACATGATTTGGAGTGGAATGATCCGTTTAACAGTGAATAATGAGATGACTTTTCACTTCATTATTTACATTTTTTTTTGCCAGCCATGTTCTTCAGTTCAGGTGACCTTGCATGTACGCACTGCTCGTCCGTTAATTGTTTAATTTGTCATTTTAGAAAGTAACGTGTCATTTAGAAACATAGTCAGCAACATGGTTACTCGTGCACATGTCTGAATCTGTGAAAGAAGTTTGTTCCCCAGTTGGAAATGTGAAAAGACTGAAAATGATTTTCTAAAAATAAGCGTGCCATAATAATATTATGTAGTTGGTTCGGAATTCAGCTACTTTGGGCAAAGGTTAATTAGACACTCTATGCTGAGATTAACAGTTCCAGATTAATGTTATGAGTGTCAAGGTAAAGGAAATGTTATGAATTATCAACAAGTTTAAGAAACTGCTTAAATGTATCTAAGCTCTCATGGTCCATTGCATTGACAACAAAATTCTAAGTTATAAAGAGTAGACAAGGATGTGTAAAAGCAACACTCTGCAACCTCTGTCCATGCATTATTGTTAATGTTTGTTAAGTGGGTAGGAAAGGGTTTTTTGACTGTAACTTCATTTATTTAAATATTTAGAAATATTTATTTTATTATTAAGACTGTAAGCATTCATGAACTTCCAAATGTAAATGTGCAAGATTATAGCCATTGGCTATTTTCCATCTAAAGTCCCTAGGCAGGTTGATGTAACATAATTAACACATAAAAACAGGCAATAATGTACACACGGTGATCAACAGTGACAGCTATAATAAGTACCGCCACAAATAGGCATCCGTCATTAAAACGAAAACACTCTCACTGTTTACTATAGCAACATGTCCAGGAAAAGTGACATAGTGTTGTCTTTAAAAGGTAACCAGAATCAACTATTAGCAATATCAGATCACATCCTGTGTGAAGGTGAGGAGCTGCAATGTAACATAATGCATCTTTCAGAACAAGTGCAGTGGAATTACCGTTGAATTACTCTTGTATTACAGTTTCTAAAATACCCCGTGACATCACAAGGTACAAGATCACTTCAGGGGAGGCTTTGACACTTCTGCCTACATTATCCTCTATTTACATACAGCTAGATGTTATTGTCCATGGAGACAGAAAATGTATTTGTAGCTTAAATGTGTTTACACGCTGATAAGAGGAAAAAAAATATCAAACAAGAAGAATCCTACAGAAAACTACATCTAGGCTGAGGTGTGAGTGTTTTGCAAGGCTGCCACTGAGATGTTGATGTCACTCGTCACATGCTCATTGGTCGTCGAGGGAGAGGCCAACTATCTTGGCAAAGGAAGTGCACGGTTGTTATTTAAATTCAGTTTTGCATTGGGCCATAATTGAAGTTGCGCTGTGTTTACATGTTTTCCTTCCTCTGACTGTGCAAGGAAAACACATATCAGTCAATCAGCCTTTCAGAGTTTCCATGCTCTGCTCAGATACAATTAGTTGTGGCTGCAACACTGAATTATGAAGACTAGAATAATTAATGTGTGCATGAAGGATTAAAATGACTTCTTTAGTTGTGTCTTTATGCTTTCATTTTATAACTTGTTTACTTCTGTTAGTTACAGATTCAGTCATCTGTCCTCCTTTTTTTTCCTCTTCAGGGAACCAATCTGACAGATATCTGCACAGAGTTACTGCTTCATGGAAATCTTCTTAAAATCTCTGCGGGTAATATCCAGGAACGCGTCTTCTTCCTGTTCGACAATCTTTTGGTTTACTGTAAGAGGAAATCCAGGTGAGGAATGCAGCACTGGTGTGACTACTAACAGTTTCTAAAAATGCATTCATAAATACTTTTATTGACCAACTATTGTAAGGAAGCCAGCCACGGAAAATGGGAGCAAATGTCTAAATTCCTGTCTGTAGAGCCATTTTTTTCATTTGCAGGCAAAACTAAAACACCTACATGTGTCTGCAGCACCAAGTCTGTGAATGAATGTGCATGTGTTACAAACACAAGCTCTCTTCTTACTACTGCACTGGCACCTACGGATGTTTTCCCTGCCGAGTGTAACCGCCATGTTGTCCCATTTCCTAGGGCTTCTGGAAAGAAGTCCACCAAGAGGACCAAGTCTATCAACGGGCCCCTCTATGTGTTCAGAGGCCGAATCAACACAGAGGTGATGGAGGTGGAAAATGTGGAAGATGGAACAGGTTTGTGTTTGCCCGGCAGCTGTGCCGTTGGGTGCGTAGTTATATGTCCATTCATGCAACTCTCATGGGGAATTTGTTTTGCACATTTTGAAATGCTCACACACCTCTTTTTAATCCTGATGTAATGCAGCAATGTTTAGAGTTTATTCACATTCATATATCCTATGTAATATAGAAATGTACAACTGCTATTTTCCAGCAGTGCTAATTGTTATTTATCAGCTTTGTTCATTAAACACACCAAAAAAACTGACATTGAAACCGGATATGAATCAGGTAGGCTACATCTTGACAGTTTTGGGTGGAGTATCATAGCTACACCTAGTTTCAAACAGGATGTAGCCTGCAGACTCATGTGCCATCTTTTGATGTCAGCTACTGAAGTGTAACAGCTCTGGTATTGGTTGCGAATGGTGTGTCAGAGGTGAGCTGCTTTCTGCGTTGATACGATCGTCGCTCAGCTCATTGCGCTGTTGTGGTTTCGTTGCGAGGCACCGCGCCGGGCTTGGTACTTGTGCTATGTGCTGGTGTAGAAACGTATCTTCCTCTCACTCACATGTTTCCTCTTTTTCATCTTGCTCTCCTCTGCAGTGGCAGAATATTTATGCAAGCTCACGTGACCTTTTTTTTTTACTGCTTGTTGATGCCGGCGTTCACATTTAGGCTGCAGGGTGGAAAACCACAAAGAAAAACATGCCTTATTCGCAGAACTCACAGGTGCCACATTGTATACGCGATCACATGTGGGTCCTGTAGAACACTGATTATCTGATTACAAAGTAGAAAAGACATGAAATGTGGAAGTACTTAGGGTTATCTGCTGAACGCTCAAATGCACATGGAACTTAAAATAAAACAACAAGTTCCTTTTTATGAAAATGATGCCTGACATCTCAGAGCTCATACACTAAATACTATTCCGTGACCATAAGTCACACATTTGAAGACACTGACAATTTCCAGCTTGTACTTGAGACTTTAACTACGGTCCATCTTTTCAATCACACTGGCTAAAAGAGACCATTCACCACCACAGTATCTCTGTCCAAACCCGGGTTCCCTGCACTCCCAGAACAGCAGAGGCGGCTCCCTGTGGGGCCTGGAGTATAAGATCTATTTATATGACCTTTGAGCATGAGACTAATGTACCCCATTACCAGTGAACATTCATTATTCAGTAGCTGCTCACCTGCAGCTAAATGGATGATGAGAAAAGAGGAGTATGAGAGAGATTCTGTGGAGTCAGTGGAAAGATGCTGTTTTACTGCTCTCAGGGAGCATCATGTTTGTCTTTTTAATTGGGCTATAAATCATGGCTTGAGTAGTAAAACCTCATTAGAGATTACTTTTTATCATCAACTTTTCACAGCAAGTGTGATTTGATTATGCTTATTATCATGACTGTCTTAAGTTACCTCTGGGATGAGTGTTTACATAGTGTGTGTGTGTGTGTTTTTTGTCTCAGCATGAACATATTAAAAGCAAACCAGTTAAAAATGTTAAGTAGTTATTTACATTCTAATTATTTTGTAATCAATTTGAATTATGTGTATATGAATTGTTTTTAAATGTCTCCCTAAACCCCAAACGCTGTTAAAATTAAAGGCCTGCAACACTTAACGAAATAATAACTCTTTTAAGCTCAATATAATTATGTCTTTTAATTCATATCACAATGACCCCTCTTATTGTTCGATTCATCCTGTTTTGTCCTTGCAGCGGACTATCACAGCAACAACTACACAGTGACGAACGGCTGGAAGATCCACAACACGGCTAAAAACAAGTGGTTTGTCTGCATGGCCAAAAATGCCGAGGACAAGCAGAAATGGCTGGACGCCATCTTGAGGGAACGGGAGCAGAGAGAGAGTGAGTAGCACTTCTTATAATTGCCATTTTTTATGGCACTTCTGGTTTGTGTGACTTGCAGCATGAAACCAGTAAGCATTCCTTTATTTATACTCAAGAGAGAAGGGCGGGACACTGTAGTGTGGGCTGTGCTGTGCAGTGCAGTTGTGTTTTCTACAGTTGAACTCTGAATGTTGCTATGACCCCAGACAAACGAGCGATGTCTTGATGCCATTCTCAAGTATTAGATCAGAGCCAATCTGATCACTGACCACTCAATAGCTCAGCCATAGACTGTTGCAGGACTTTACTTGGGTTAGACTCAAAGTAATTTATCACCATTTTAATTTAACTATGCCTTGTTTGATCAGCTTCACTTTGTCCCCATTATTTGGTGTGTTGCACACCGAAGCACCAAAGCAGGTGAACGTCTCTAACTCTAACTGTGGTTTACACAACACTTGTGAGCTATTGTACATAATATAGAAGGAAACACTCTGGTGTCAATACGTGTTAAACAAACACGTAGAGAAGTGACATTGTCACCATTTTGGTCACTAACTAACGACATTAGCTACAGCTCGCTTTTCTTGTTCTCCTCTCTATCAGTGGTGCCTGCAGCCTCACAGTAGGAGTCTGTTCTTATTTCTGTTCTTTACGTTATCCGGGCAAATACAAGTATCAGACTGGAACTGCTCATCAGCAGATATTCAGTCGTAAAAAGATTGGCTGGTAGCGTAACTACAACCTTTCAGCCTGCCCTTAGGTGGCACACAGGAATGACTGTGCATGTGTGTATGACCCTGGATGGATGCAGTATTTGTTCCTCACAGTGACGTCCCACATTAAACCAACTGCCTGCTTTTGTGTCACAAATAGAGGCTTAGGTGATATGACATTCACAGAATTGCACCGGATGAATTGTGCACGTGGTAGAGGCTGCTGTTTTGTCTGTTCTTCACTTTCAAGGGAATCATTGCAGTGCAGGTATCTGGCTCATCAAAGCACTGTGTGGCAAGTGCCTTTAATCAGATCATGTCTCATTCACAAACAGCAGAAAACGCTATCTTGGTCAGATGCTTTAAATAGAAGTGGAAAAATAAAAGAAACATACGGGAAGTACATTTACGTAAGACACTTCACCTTTAATTCGTCGGAGTCTATTTTTAATAATTTCAATAATCAGTTTGTTTTGCAGCCACACAGTGAATCTGGAACTAATTTAAATTGGCGTAGAAGCTCTAAAGTTTAAGTGGTCTCATCCAAAAGTCCACTTATGCACCGATGGAAAAGTAAAATCTCCTCCACCACTAAATTAAGATTAGTAGTGCAAAATGATACTCTTGTTGCTGCCTAAATTGTTTTCCCTTCATCGTGCAACTTCCCTCTATTGCCTTTAAATCTGTCCCCACCTGTTCAGCACTGGCCATCTGTCTTTGTTATGTCCTGTGCATTAAACGGTGTGAAAGGCTTTAACCACATTTGGGGCAGTACACAACAGGTCACCTGATAGCTTTGATGCCTTAAAATCAAAAGTGTATCCCTGAAGTTGTTGTTGAAAATAATGTTTGCCGATTATTACTGTGTGCACTTCACTGATGTAGATATGCACATGTGTAATGTACTGTTTTTGTTTTTGTTTTTTAAACGTGCCATTTTAAACCATGTTCAGTGAGTGTTTGGCAGCAAAGGTTGACATCTGCAACATCTGATCCTTTGATGAAAGGGTTTTAGGGTACAGATAAGTATGAAGGAGTGCGCTACAGCTTGTGGTGTTAAGTTTCGACCTGGCGGAAATCGACCTGAGGCTAACAGATGCCTGATCAGTCACAGTGCCCAATCCCCACACTCACTTTCAGTTACCCTCTCCACGCTCAACTCTGTGCTTCCCATTCACTCAACCTCTTTACTCCAGTCTAGACAGTTTCATGATAACGTTTAAATGCCATAAATTCCGGCTGCAGTTTTTTTTTTTTTTCATGCATTATTGCATTTACTCACAATTTAATGTAGTTCAACGTATTGCTGTGGTCCTTCCTTATGTTATATACATGACTCACTTTGAACCTCTCAACAGGCTTAAGTTGTCCATTAACTGCCAGCTGGAGGTGTGCTGTTGTGTCATTGTTCTCATGGAAATTAAGGGGAAAATGTGTGGGTGTGTCAGATAATGCAGCAGCGTATTAGCTCATGCCAATGAGACCAGGAAGACGAGAAGCTGCTCAAGACAAACTCTGACAGCTGGACCAGAGGCTGAGGGGCCTCAGCGCTGGACAGACCCCGTCTGTTGTTCAATGACACTCATTGTTTAAGTGTACTCCAGCTGCTGTCAAATGCAATATAACCCCACCTCTATCACAGGCTGCCAGTGCAGATTGCTGGAGACTCAATGGGAAAATTGGCTTTAAGTGCTTGCCATTTAACTGTTAACATTGCTTGTCCCACCACACTCAGTTTTACTAGACCGACACTTGCCACTTAAATTACTGTTAAATTACCTTTTTAATTGAGGAAAAGACTGACCGAATACTGAAAAATGAAAATAATTGATTGTCCCCATTCAAATTAGGAAGATTAAAAGACTTAGTGGCATTAAAAAATGGAAGGGGCAAGAAAAGGAAAATAACAACCCTTGTATATTGCATTAAATTATCTAAAAACAGCATGGCTGATATGATATATTTTGTTCAGCAGTGTACTTGCCTTGTTTTCACGTTAGTAACCTTTTCATCACGTCATCTGCTTTGCCCTCTCTGCTGTAATTACCAGGGCAAACTCCTTATGAAATTTCAGAGCGAGGAAGCTGGAAATATTTTTACACTACTAGTTAGCCTTTGTGTGTTGTGTTTGGTATTTCTCTGTATTTGTCACTGATGATCATGACTACTCAGTGTCGTTAGCTGCATGATCTACCGCGGGAGCTCTCCCTGTATAGATCGAATGCACAGAGGCATCAGACAAGACAACAATTCCCATCATTCCACATGCTTTTTAATGCTTGAAAGGTTTAGTCTGCCATCCTTGATTTAGATTCCAAGTTAGATCTGTGTCCAGATATTATTATTATTTGAGATAGAATTGATCAGGCTTATTATAGCTGCCTGGTAATTGAGAAAATGTTTTAATCAAGTTGAGTCAGGCAGCTTATGGAGTCACAGTGCAGCAGATTTGAGTCGCCTAAAGTCAAAGTATCACAAGAATAGTTCAGAAATTCATTAATCTTCACAATGGGCTTAAGCAGCTCATACAGCGCATTCCTTGCCGCAGAGGTTTTACTGGGGCAGCAGGCCTCACAATGGGCCCTCACATGCTCTACTTTACCATAGAGGAATAATAGTTAGCACAACAGCACAGGAACAAGATCAAGATAACCCTGTCCTCCTGAACCTTATTTACTCTAAAGACAACTTGTCTCGAGGAGATTAACATCTTGGGTTTGTTTCAGAAGGTTGTGGGAGACCCAAGCAACCATGCTCTGATCCTGGCTTCACTCCATATGCACAATACCAGAACACAACCAGGCTGTCGATGCAAAGGCCTGTTTGTCTCCTGTAACAACACCATGACAGCCTTTGCCTTTTGGGTCATTATGTGTAAATACTGTAGCTATAGAAAGCAAGTTGACATTTGTGTCCTGTTATGGGTGTGCTGTGTTTTTCTTGGCATTGAGATGCAGCCACTTTTCTGGACTGGGATTCTCCCTTCCCTTCTTCTGTCAACACTCACCACCAAATATTTTCTCCACATGTAGGTTAAGTGAATAAAACATGTCAAATCTTCTTGAGTCAGATTGGTTTTCTCTCTTTTGTTTTGTAGGTCTCAAACTGGGAATGGAGCGGGATGCCTATGTGATGATTGCAGAGAAAGGAGAGAAGCTCTACCACATGATGATGACCAAGAGCCGGCACCTGATAAAGGATAGACGCAGGAAGCTCAGCATTGTGCCCAAGTGCTTCATGGGAAAGTAAGTGCATTTGCCTCCTTGGTGCCTGATTTCCTCTGGTTCCATTTCTGTGACTGCAGTGCCATGCTGTTCACAAGGGGGGTGTCTTTACAAATTGTTGTTACGTAAGATCAGCATTGGCTTTCAAAAAGAGCTGGTATTCAGCCTCCCCACATCCTGGCAAAATGCCTAAACTCTGTAATGAGCCCCGCTCATAGTCTCCTCACATGGGTCATAGTAAGGGCCAAGTTTCTCCACACACACACACACACACACACACACACACACACACACTTGTATCATCAAAAACACACACTCACACATTCATTCTTTCATCATCAGAGGACCTTTAACTAAAGCATTGCAACAATCCATTTGCCTCTCTGTCCCCTGGATGTTTCCCTGCAGTGAATACACAATGAGAGTCTTGCCTGTGTTTCTCTCCGTTGCTCCACACACACCCACCAGCAGTTGTGCGATATTGAGTCACAATTAAAATTCTTTCCAGCTCCACCTTGAAGTGAAGATAAATAAATAAAACTGTGCAACAATGTAATGGGGACTGATGTCTGGTTCTTTTGACCAGTGAAGAATCATTGATGTGTGTAAAGTTCTGCTACCGTTGCCTCTCAGTTTTACTACTTAACACATACCCCTGATTTAATTATTGCCCTACATGTAAATGTAGTGGACAGACAGTAACAGTTTATTGACTCACTGCCAAGAAGTAAATTTTAAAGAGCTCTGCATAAAAATAATGGTGCTTCTGGGAGATCTTGTTGTGTTTTTTTTTGTTGTTGTGCCTGACGGACTTCATTGAATAGTCAGAATCATGAGATTTTTCCAGGAGTAACATTCTGCTGATGCATTCTGTGTGTTGGGGTGTGACAGCAGCCAGCACCCACGTCAGAGCGTTGAGTATTTGATAACCGCTCATTATTACTGTCTTAAATAGGATATAGTGTTTAATCTTCCCATTCACTCACTCGTAGGTCAGAGTTCAGAGTCGGTGCCAGCACAGTACCAGATGGTTTAAATTTCACTGTTTGCCAACCTGTCAGTAATTCCTTCCTTTGCCTCATTCATGCAGTGTCACTGTTGTTTGTCGGCCTCCTTCACTCAGTCTCATTCCATTTTCAACTATCAACCACTTTCCTCGCTCAGCCATTTCCTGCAGATGAGTGCAATCTCGCATTAGCTCCGCATTTGTCTTTTTGATGAAATTAGCGCCAGGCACAGTTTGAGTGCTTGTTGCATTAAACAGAGACGCTGACTGCCGGTTTGATAGATCCCTATCACCTTGATAGAATAATTCCATCATTTGTCTTCCATCTAAATGGGCAAATGGTTTGTGTTAATACACTTTACATTTCCCTTTTTTTGTGCCAGTGCTTGCCGAGTATCATCATCATCGTCATGGGGTATTTTGAGTTGTGAAATATCATGTCCTCACCTTCAAAGAGAAGATCGTACGCTAGAAGAAAATGGAATTAATTCAGAGTCTAACTCTTTTGTCGCTTCCACACTTCCTGAATATATTTTCTGTCCCTCGTGGGAAAATACATTTGCTCTGGTTCAATTCCATACAATGTGAAATTTATAAGCAGCCACTGTGTTTCAGTGTATACAACCGCAGCTAAAATACTTATGTGCTGCTGATTTACACCCTCATCCCACGATGCTATACACAAAGGAAAATGGAGCTGGAACAAATTAAGATGAATGGTGAGTGGTAAAGAGAGGGAAGAGCTTAGAAAACACATTAAATGTTTAGAGACGCACTTTGTGTTTTTTCTTTGTTGAACTTAATTTCCTGTGGAAATTGAAGTCCCTGTGTGGCGTCCATATTTTCATCGGCAAACACAGCAGAGTACATTAACTTGTCTTGTACACGCACTGCTAAATCAGTGCATGTTCCCATTATATTCCCATTAATGAACATGTAGAAGGACAGCAAACACCTACGGAAAATTAAGAAAGGCATCGGGAGTGAACCCTTTTTATACAACTCATATCATCTTTTGTTATCTTGTTAAAGGGTCTTTGAGTGACCTGGAAAGCGCTATAAAAATCAGAATTATTATCATTATCATTATTATTGTTATCATTATTAGTATTATTGTTATTATAACAGATTAGAGCATGTACCTGGCAGAAAACAGGAGAACAATGTTCTGTGAGGGGACAAAAACAAGTGGCAGATGGACCAGTGTCCACATTTCTCAATGAACTTACACACACTGAAATCGTATGCCCGTAAGTGACTTTATATATATACACACACAAATATACACCTTGTATCCTATCAATGGAAATCCACAAACCACAGATTTCTTGCACACATGCATGAGCACACATCCACACCCTTGCCCTCCCCGGTCCACTGCTCCTCATTATCCCGCGAAGTTATGTTACTCTGCAGCATGAAAGATGTGGCGGGGAAGAAGAAGAAGAAGGGGAGAATGCAATTTTCTTCTTCAAACATTTGTTCAGCGCACACAGAGAGTGAAAAAGCACGAGCGGAGCCGTCGGAGTGCTTGAAGTCAGATGGTTGGTCCATGTTTCAGAGTAGTTTCAGAGAAAATGATTGTCTCTGTGTCCCTGTGGTCACAGCAGTTCAATAAACTTGCAGCCGTCGTATCCCACACTGACGACGTTAAACAGCCTTGTGCTCAAAGAGCCAGGTTGTGTCACACGAGCTAAGCTGAGTGAAAATATCAGGATTACCTTGCAAGACATACTACTATGTAAACACTACATGCATCATGTATTTCATCATTTAAATACTGTACATCACATTACACTATATTGCCCTTGGTAAAATAATGTGAATGTAAACATATATAGTGATTTAGTGGCACCCACACTGCCTTGACTGTAAAATCATGTGCATCAGCAGCACAGCATGGATCCAGGATTTCCAAATCAAAAGAGTGAACAAATGATCACTTTGAGCTGCCACACCTCTCACCATGTACTTTTTTGTCTTGTGTTCCCAGTGAGTTCGTGTCATGGCTGATAGAGAGTGGTGAGATCAGTAAGTCTGAAGAGGGAGTTAATCTGGGACAAGCCTTACTGGAAAATGGAATCATACACCACGGTGAGACCCAAAAATAAAAAAAAGCATTCTCACTCCCCTCTTATATATAAATCTCTCCATCTTCTATTCTTTGATGGTTTTTACTCCTTGTACGTCCTCTTGTTATGATTTAATGTTGTTTTTTTCCACCCCTTCCTCTCATCTTGCTTGTTGTTTTCTTCTCTGATTTACATGCTCCTTCTGTAATTGTTTCAATCACTCATTCTTGTTATGAATGTGTCCCTCACTTCCTATGCAACATCACATGTGAGGACAGTTCATTTTAGAAATGCACATCATTCAAAAGAATACCGGTGGTAAGAACAATTATTATTGAAATACGTCTTGTTATGTTATTTCCGCTTCCCTGATTTTGTGACATTGGACCCTGCTAACCAGAATTATTCTGTTAACGAAAAACGTTTCAAAACGAAACACGCACACAAGCGGCTATAAATAATGTATGGACATGCTTGTTCAGAAGGTTGCTGACGGGGATTTTGTACATTTGCAATTGCAAACCACTGTGACCATTTCTACCCACTGCCCTTCCAGCAAAATTCGCTGAGATCTAACGTTCATATTCCTTAATACCTGTGGAAAATCCCCTGAAATCCGCCCTCACAGGAGCCCACAACCACAGAGAGATACAGTAATGACACACAGGGCTCTGTGGGATAGCATTGAGGTTTTGTGGGCAAACTGGAGAGGCTTGTGCCCCGCAGGCAAGGTGTAGAGATTTACCACCAATGACAAGTCAGACGCAGACAGGTTATGTGACAGAGAAGTGAATATAATCTGCCTTTCTACAACTACTGAGATGTGCATTATATTTTTTTTTTTGAGACATAAAGGAGAGACAATCAACCACATGCCTTTATATTTCAAATGCAAACTTTATCCAAGTAGTTGTACATGTTGGAGCCTGTAAACACCCCTGCTCCTGCTTGACTGTTTGCAGTTTAGGCATTTGTAGTTGTTGAGCTGTTCAATATCATGTAGTTCAAATACCACATATGACAAATTTACAATGTCTGATTTTTGTGGTGCATTCCTTTTGGTGTTTGAGGGCATTTTAAGTCTAGACTGAGAAAACCAGCTGCTTGTTTGAGCCCATGCCAACTTGTTGTGGTGGAACCAAACTGCCTCTTTTTTGGCATATTTTATTGTTAACTTTTCCAGCAGGCATCAGTTTACGCAGCATATTAGTCATTTTCTGTCTTCAGCGCCGCAAAAATTGAAAGTAAGTCGTTATATCTTTTTACGATTGTGGGTTCATCAATGCGGGTTTGGAGATGTTTATGAGAATTGGCTGCTGTCTGCCATGTTGATTATTTGAATGACACGACTCACCCAACACAAACATTTATTTACAACTGCAGTGTGTTTTCTCCAAACATTTGCCTTCCTCACCAGATTGGAACTATAAAACTGTCGGCACAGGGATACATTAAAGCAATATATGCAACATTATTTTTCTCGCACCTGAATGTCTGTCCTTGTACTGTGTGAATTTAGTGAGTGAGTTGGAGCACTGTAGGAACGGTGTAACTTAATGATGGGTAGCAACTCAAACAAATACACAATCAGACCCAGCCAGTTAAAAATAATGCTGAAGTGAAGCGAGGGTTGGTTGAAAAGACGTCTAATCATCAAACATCTGCTTGCATAGTCCATCCAAACAACATGAAACATGTCTGTTTGCTGCCTGATGTTGCCCTCACTTTGCAACATTTCCTCTAAAGGTGGAGTCAGTATGAGCATGATTCAACTCTGACAACAGATATTGAGTAATGGCATCATCTACCTGTTTATTCAGAAATCACGTTGGCCCAACCAGATGCCAATCACATTGCATAAGCTTTTTTATGTTGTAAATGTTCTGATATTGAAGGTTCTCTGTACTGATGTGATGCCTGACAGGAACACAGTTGTTTATATTTGACTGTTGTATTTTTGTGACTATAACGGTGCCTTATATGAACAGTGATATAACTGATTGTGAAAAAAGGGAAGGGAGGACACTTAAACCATGATGGATTGTTAACCTTTAATCACACCCAGCTTACAGTATGTGACATTTTCTCCTTCTGGTGACTTTTCAGTGTCGGACAAGCACCAGTTCAAGAACGAGCAAGTGTTGTACCGCTTCCGCTATGATGACGGCACCTACAAGGCCCGCAGTGAAATGGAGGACATCATGTCAAAGGTAAATGTAGTTCCTCGTCGGTGTTTGATGAGATTAACAAAAATATTTATTTATATAAGCTGTAAAGATTGATAAAGCTGTAGATTGACTGGTTATGGTTAGTGATGCCATAGCACGAGTGACTTAAGTGAATTAATAACATGTACAATTATTTTTTTTAAGATATACATTTTTTTTCTTCCTAAGTCCATGTAAGTGTAACCCTTGATGATGGTTTATGAAAACATTCAATGGTTTATTCAAATATAACACTCAGAGGCACTAATCGCTTCTGAGAGAAATGTTAATCAGATCATGTATGTAAAAAAAAAAGTGACACAGATTTTGGAAATAAATACACAATGGTGGTGTTGGCCTATATCTGATCTCAGACCCATTTTAATCAAGTGAAATCTCATGTCCTGAAGCTACACTTGTACTTGTTTACCCAAGGTGTGTATGCTCTATGACTCAGTGGCTTGGGATTTTCTTCTCTTTCAGGGCGTCAGGCTGTACTGCCGCCTTCACAGCCTCCACACGCCTGTCATCAAGTAAGTACCTGCCCTTCTCTCCTCCTCCTCCTCCTCTTTCCACATATATGCTAATGTTCCAGGTGCATGAATGCATATTCATAAAGGGTTCACATTCAGCCCGCATCACCTTTGCTATAATGACTGAACAAACAGTAGAACTGCCAAGGATGACAGCCCTCAAACCTCTCTCCCCTCCAACCTGGACACAGTGCCAAGCTTCAGCTGCTGTAGGTGCATGTCTTTGAGATTTAGTTCAGCTAGAGGAGGAGAAGAGGACATGGTTTTTATGATTCCAGGTTTAACTGAGGCTGCTCTTAAAGGATTAAGAAGACTTGTTTATTGCGAGCCTCTACATTGTGGTGGGTTTATTGAATTCACAGTGTGTTAGTTCATTTTTACAAAAAGTAGGAGTCCAAATAAGGATTCCAAACATTTTTTTTATCCCCAGCAGTCGTTTTTAATTTCTCCTTTAAACCCCATATCTTATTCACATACATAAATACACACAGACCATCTCAGTTTTATGCTTGCATAGGCAGCCAATGTGCTGAGAAATCTAAAAACACAGCAGTAGAAAATATGATATATACACATTAAAGTCATCCCCAAGATGTGAGACGCTCTGTTTGTGTAGTGACACAGCACTTTATCAGTCCTACATTTTTCTGTTAAACCCTATCACTGTTAACCCAAAAAAAAACAAGGCGTAACAGTTAAATCAGTGTTATCCAAGAGATAATTCCAGTTCCAAACCTTAATTAATTACTAAATTAGTTCGCTGAAGTCAAATGAATTGTCCTTTTAAAGCAAGTTGGAATAGAAGTTTTCATTCATTTATACAGAAACATAAGATACATGCATTGTCCGGCTTTGACATCCCCTCAAACATACACACACACACACTTTCACTGTCCTGTGCAGTCTGTCCCTTCATACCTTCTTATTTTCATATTATCTGTACCTCTATCACTCAAGTGCCTCAGGTTTGCCATCAGTGCAAAGAAAGATTGGTCTGGTGACAAATCCTGGTAACATACAAAGACAATATTTATTATTATTATTATTATTATTATTAATATTATACAATATGGCCTGGCCTTTTTTTGATATATCCCTACATTGTTAACAGATATGGTTAATTCTAATATTTATGTGATGGATGTACTGCATTTTATTAATCATCATAAAGCATGCCTCAGTTTTATTAAACTTTGAGTGACAAAGCTCCAGTTTCTTTCATAGCAATAAAATTCAGTGAATAAGATTAAAAACCTCATCAATCCTGAGGATGCCGCAGATGTTGTTCAGGTGGGGAGGAAGTTGCCTCAACAAATTTTGTTCGGAGGAAGCCCAAGTCTTTTTCTGTGGTTTTAAGACATGTTTTGTGCTATCGATCGGCACACATCTTAGATACAGTCGCCGTATCGGAATTCATTTCTGAACATGGCAGTTCAGAGTACGGGTGGCCCAGATACAATGCAAGAGTCGCTCACAATGTTGTGATGTTCAAGCAAGTAGAGGATGTTCAATTTTATCGGATGCGATACCAACCACACTTCCTCTGTGGCGTTTCCTGCTTCGCATGGTTACATGTTAAAGAAGTCTTTCGACCACAGATGTTTGTGTGAAAGCAGAAAAAACATTTTAAGTTAAAAGGGCAGTGAGTGTGTGCAGTGTTTTTGTTCTGGCCGGATTAAGAAAACTGTCGAAACATAGAGCTGCACCTCCAAAGTAATAATTATGATACAGATGTTGTGACCCATAGAGAGGTTTTGTCTGTCCAAAATGTGCCTCCTGCAGTGAATAATGTGAAAGTATATTTTAGTAAATCACTTTTTTGCTTCTGTAGGGACAGAGACCACCATCTGAAAACCTTTAAATCTGTGGTGCCTGCAAGCAAACTGGTGGACTGGCTTCTCTCACAGGTATGATCACTGTACAAGGCACAGAGAGTGTTTACAAGAGTGTCATAACTACTGAACAACAAATGTCATTTTTTGTAATTGAGCATGTTTTTGTAGGGTCCATCTTTTAATAGTATTGACTTCACAATCTGTATCACAATTCCTGCTATTTTGAAACTTTTTTTAATTTAATTCTCAAACGTGTCTTACTGAGAGCATAAATGTGTGTCAGTCAGCTGTGCTCTTTGCATTTAAGGTGTAATTAGGGAAAAGCGTGTAGCACTTTGTGTCGTGTTAAAATCCGTCCTCTGATCCATCGGTGCCTTTTTTCAACACATAATTTATTTATTATTATTTTATTATATATTATTTATTTATCTATTTGGGTTTCACTAGTCATCGTCACACCAACACATACGCAGATAAATCGGGCCAGCTGTGCTGCAGTCTGCTGAGCATGAGAGGGTGTAGACACGTGTTGGAGGTGACTGACTGTGTGCGTCATTGATTTGGTTTTCCAGGGAGACTGCTCGACCCGAGAGGACGCAGTGACGCTGGGTGTGGGGCTCTGCAACAATGGCTTCATGCACCATGGTCAGTCAAATTCTCTGTCACACGCACACATGAGCTGAGCTGCAGATTTTTTAAAATTTTTTACTTCAAATGCACGGTGTAGAAATACCTTTTATTTTTGTTGTGACATCTCTCTTGTCCCTGTGTTCTTTCTGCTTTATAACCTTTCACTACACTGGAGAAGCAGAGAGGCACTGATTCTCCAATCACTCTTTCTCCATACATATAAATATTTCATGCTGTCATAGGTTAAAAAGGGAACATTGTAAATTACATTTTGAGCTCAACTAAGTCTCAGTAATCTCACTGAAAAAATTGTTCCAGCCTAGTATGTTGAATGTAAATAGCATTAGCACTGTTCCCTGACCTGAGCTATTTGGCTTTGCTACACGACTGTCTGGGTTGGTGCACTGAACCATGACTGCTTAAGGCTTAAGGTTCATATTTGGGCACATTATTTGACAGGTAAATTGTATCTGTTTAAATGTATTTGGCATATCACCATGTTTTCATGGTAGTAGTGAAACACTTGCATGACATAAGGGGACACACACTATTGCTGTGCAGGATTCAAATGACAGTGTGCATTATTTAAAGTTTGAATTGTGTTTAAATAAAAGCTTGGAAGTCTGCTCTTCCTATGTCAAACTACCTATGTCAAACATATACATTGAAACACATGCAATCCCCTCCCTGGCCGTCAGAGAGTGACTCTCTCTTCTCTGTCTTCACTTGCTTTATAGGCTCTCTCACACACACACCTACCTATTACTACCATCTGCTGGAAAGGGTCACCTGTTCTCTTTCATTCCTCCTTCTTCTCTGCCCTTCTTTGAGGTCACAACCCCACTCTTGCCAGTCAGTCTGCACAGCCTGCCTGATCTCACCTCACCTCTCCTCTATTCTCGTCACTCTCTTCAGTCCTTAGTCAGCACTTCTGACACTGTCACCTGCTCCCTCTTGAACATCCCTCTCCCTCTCTCTCTCTCTCTCTCTCTCCCCCTCTCTCCCTCTCCCGCTACCTCCCTCTGTCTCGCTTTATCTCTCCTTTCCTGTGTGTCTCCTCAGTGGTGGGAAGATCACTGTGAACAGATAACACAGTTAAAAGGTCTTTCATCTGTCCGTACCTGCTTACATCATTCATCTACATCTCTGGTGTGAACACACCTGCTGCGTTTTGCCCTTCAGGCAACTTGATACAGAGAGCACAGCACCAGGAACAGCAACACATTTTCTTTAAGAGCCTCTATTCATTTTAAATGGAGTGTGATAATATTGATAATAATATTATGAATATTCAAAGTCCTGACCAAATATCAAATTATTTGGAATGTAAGTGGGATAGTAAAATATGTATTTCATTTTGAATAAATGTCTGACTAAATGAGTCAACACCATTTCCTTGATGCTTGTAATTATTAGCTGTTCTTAACATTGAGGTCGTAACCTAGCTGAGTGTGCGATTTTAGTGTATGACTGAGTTCTCCGGAGTAGCACACCCTCCATTTACTACATTACATGGCCCCAGCCTTCCTGACTCAGAGGAAATAACTCACGTCTGCAATGACATGAGGCCAGTGTGAGTGGACGTGGGTGTGGCAAGCGTGTGTAATTAGTGTGTGGAGGCTTTTGTTCATCAGATGGTGCCATGTTCTCTAAATCCCCGAACACCTGGGTACCTTTGGCACTCACACAGTCTCACAACTACACACACACTTGTAATATTAAAACACGCCTTAGTTGGACGAACGTGTACTTCGAGTCCCAACCCATCGATATGAACAGCAACAACATTTCAATAACTTAGCTCTCTATCAGAGAGACATTACAAGTATCCGTATCAGCATTATTGTGTTTCCTTTTCATTTCATGCTGCGACGAGTGAAGCATCCGCAATGTGTTCCTGACTTGTTTAAGGGCTTCATGTGCTGGCTCAGCCCAACACTGAGTTTTAAACACATACACGCATTACCTTACTGCATTGGCTTTGTGATTACATGCTGTGTGTGTGTGTGTGTGCGCGTGCTTTCTTCTGCAGTCTTGGAAAAGAGTGAGTTCAAAGACGAGTCGCAGTACTTCCGTTTCTATGCGGACGAGGAGACGGAGGGAACTAGCTCCAAAAGCAAGCAGCTCCAACGCAGTGACTTTAAACTCATCGAAAACATCTTGGCCAAGTCTCTGGTGGTGAGCTAGAACATGCACACGCTCTTATATTATATTGTAGTTTTGTTTTCTACAGTAAAAGCAGCAGACTGCCATTTTGTTTTTATATAATTTAGGTCATTTGTTATCAAAAGGAAATATCAAGAATGTGTATTATTATAATGGCTGATAAAATAAGTGGGGCTGTGTTTTCCAGACACTATATCAGAATATTAGTTGTTTAGTTAAGTTCTATATCTTAAGGGAAACTTAGGAGATCACCAGCTTCGCTTTTTTATGTTAGAGTGAAACGCAGGATTGCTATCTTTGCACAAGAAGTGGAAGTGCTTTTTTCCCCCCCTTGATTAGCAGAACTAATCCTCCCTCCTGGCCATGACTGGAGCAAAGTGCAGGAACACTTTATATATACCACAGCCGTCTCCTCCAATGTAACAGCAGAGATCTCCATCTTATCAGGGCCATGCAGCAGGAAGATGGCCCCAGCAGTTTACCTAATGGATGCCGACTAATGTGTTTGGTGATGACAGCGTTTAACTTAGCCTCGCCCCACGGGAGAATACAGTGCGAGAGGCAGAGCACATCATCAGATGCAAGACACCTGACGCGCGATGAAAAGCACAAATTGCAGAGAAAGAAAAAAAAGGCCACCCACAAAGAGAGGGATATGTCATAGCAATTTTTTATGGGATTCATTGGAGCAAATTCAAACAAATTACATGCGAGATGTTATTGGAAGATAATTTCCAAGTCTGCAAAATGTCATCAGAGCACAGTGAGTCAGATCAAATATGAAAATGTACTGTGACAAAACTGCTTACTCATGACATTAAGGATATTTAAGTGTGACTTTCAGTCACCGCCTGTTAATGTGCCAATAATGAGGTGATGTTCTCTTCGTCAGATTCACCCTGAGGAGGAAGACTATGGCTTTGAGATTGAGGAGAAAAACAAGGCCATTGTGGTGAAATCTGTCACCAAGGGCTCACATGCTGAGGTAATGGTCAGCACACACACACACACACACACACACACACACACACACACACACACACACACACACACACACACACACACACTTTGCCCTGGGGTATTAGTTCCAGTAGGTAATGGCTGTCTATAGTTTAGACGGCTGCTGTCAGTCTCCATCCGTTCCCCCTCAAAGGACGTTGTTTTGATTGGCAGTTGTGCCATTAGCCGTGCATACTTGCAACACTTACACACACACGTGCAAGCCATTTTACTTATTCAGTGTCATTAAAAATACAGATAAAACTGTGGCAAAATATATAATTTCATGTGATTATATAGTGTTGAGGAACAGACGGCAAGAATAGCTACTGTGGCTACTTTACAGACTTTTCCCAGCAAACCCTTGTATATTTTCCCTACATAAACTATATTCACTTCACACTCACACCTAAAATGGCCCCATGGTGGGTGCCTGCACTTCAGGGTGAACTACTGCCTTAATGGCATTTGCTTCATGTGACCACACTCTGGTCAGACTGTGACATGTTTCTGGCACATTCCTCCAGCTACAAGAGCCTGTTCATATGATCTTTTCACTTACTTTATATTTGAACTGCAGCTCTGATTGTTCTACAGGCTGAGATTAAAACATTTTCCTTAATACCTTCCTCACCAACACATTCATTTATTTTTGTGTACCCCTGGTTCAAGTTCAACCATTGCTTTCTGCTGTTTTAGTCATTGCTGTTTTCCCCACGTTCCTCTCCTCAGTAACTCTCTGGATGATCCTTTTTTTCCCTTTTCCATTGTGCTTGCTTCCACCACAGTAAATCCTCTCTCTATTGCTCCCTTCTGCACCTTTTTCTTTATGTCTCCCTTTCCATCTTACACACTGGTATGCACCCCGCGTCCGCCAAAATAACAGGATTGCTAGTTGTGTCACAGCCTGCGTGCCAGCACAGTGAATGAAGCTCAGCTGATTCCCATGGGGCTCTGAAAGGGGCTGAAACACACACACAAACACACAAACACACTCAGATGACTGTGACTCCTCCCAGTCATTCCTACCTCCATCCTGGGCAGTAATCCAGAGCTGGGGCCCGGCTCAGCCAAGGCCACCCCACCGGATCTGTGCCCAGGACACTGGACTCACACAGCAGACGTACAGAGGCGGCATTATTCTCACAACGTGACTGAAGATGTGCAGGATGACTGCATGTAAAAATGCACAGGAGGCTGGGAAGCTGTGCTTTTTGTTTGTTGACAAATTTGATCTCAAACTGGTTCCACATAGAACCACATAAAAACAAATTGAGACAACTGTAAATTAGTTAACCCTTTAATCTGAGACAAATGTGCAAATCCACCAATGAGCATGCAGGAGACACCTGTAAATATCATGCCACTCAATCATATCTAGGAGCCAATCTTTATGTCCTGCATTCATCAAAAGTGTATCAAAATTAATTAAATAATACATATAATCAAAATCGCAGTTTTCAAAAAGCAAGAGCGACATTTCTTAAAGCCAAAATGTGTGTCACATGACCATTTTAGATTAAATGTTGTCCTAACCTATGCACATCATATTCTACAGACTGAAGAAAACATCCTTGTTTCACAAATCTACACAAATATCACACAGTATTCATTTTAAATATGTTATTAAATAAAAACGAGAATAATTACATAAAAATGACCATTCACTCTCATCAAAATTTTTTATTGCAATCTCAATTTCAGTCACAAATAATCACAATTCAATATTTATATATTTTATATATTTGACCCTGGAAGATGAATAACAGGACTTAACAGGTTTGGAGAATACTGAGCAGGTCATATCTGACAAATCAATATCCTTTCAAAAATGTATTTACATTTTCGTTCCTGGAGGCTCGTTAACTTTGATGGGACTAGAAATAAATGAAACAGGTAAAATACTTGAATTATATGTAATCTGAGCCTAGTGCTGCGCACAGTTTATTCTCACTGGGACACATGGGTGGTAAAGCTTCACTCGTGGAAAATCCTACAATTATATGGCATTGAAACAAGGTATAACCCAAAAATAACTGTACACTGTCTGCACAGATGGCTGGTCTGCAGGTGGGCAGGAAGATCTACACCATCAACGAGGACCTGCTGTTCCTCAGACCTTTCTCTGAGGTGGAAACCATGATCAGCCAGTCTTTCTGCATACGACGCTCACTGCGACTGGTCGTCGCCACCAAGGCCAAGGAGTGAGGAAACACTCACACGCACACACACGCACGCACACACACAAAATACACTGGTCTCACTGGTGTTTACTTCCCCAGAATTGTGAAGATCCCTGACAACCCAGACAGCCTGTCCTTCAGACTCGGTGGCTCTGCCCCTCCTCACGTCCACGCTGTCAGGAAAGGTGAGTAACAGATTATGTCACCTGACGTCCTGAGCCAGATGCAATACAATACAATTTAATATAAAAGAGGGAGTCGGGGAGTTTCATGAGGAGGTACATGAGGAGTTTACATAATTTCAAAAGTCTACGAGCTCTCCGATGACCCCAGTTAAGTGACGTCACATGAGGCAATTCATGGGACTTTCAGATTGTGTATGTTGCATTAGATAAATCACATGTCCCAGTGAGGCGTAATTAAATGTATGTTTTCTAGAGTTTGGTTCCATTAAGTTGCTAATGGCTCATAGTGCAGGATGTCTGTAAAACGATTTGCAAGAAATTGACCCTGTTACTGCAGCATCAGTGTCAGTAAATGCTTTGGAAATGTTTATGGTGTCAGAAAGACAAATCATTTTCAGAGAGATTCACAGATAATATGAGGTAACTCTAGTCTCTAACCACCTGTTACGTTCTGCTATTAGGTTTTTATGGCCACCTGTCAGCCAGACAGCCTGCGGTCAGGGTTCAAATCCCCAATAGAAGAAAGACCGCTTTTAACGCACGCACACACACGCACGCACAGCTCTGCGATCACAGCTAAAAAGGGAGCAATAGATAACTGGTAAAAACCTTCTCATCCCTCCTTCTCCCTCCTTAACCAGATGTCTGTAACTGCTAAACTGTCTTGAAATACACAAATTGAGAGATTTATGAAAGGTCGGAAAAGGAATGAAACCCAGTGTGTAAACCAGACAGGAGAAAGAGAGGACACATACAAAAACAGCGAGGGGAGGAGCTGCTGCTTGGTCAAACAGTGGGATCTTATTTTTTTATTATTATGGCAGAGGGACTTCTTCACTTTCTGTTATTCTCATTTTTCTCCGTCTCCCTCCTTCCCTCTACTTTTCCAAGTTTTTTTTCTCTTTTTTTTTTCTTTCATTCTTTCTTTCTTTCCCAGTGTCCCTTTTCACGTCTGGCTCCCTGCTGGTGTAAGAGGAGCAGTCTTTTTTTTCCCTCCACTTCTTTAATTGTGTTTTTTCTGCTCCTAAATCAATCCCCCTGTGTGCTATCCAATCATGGGTCAAATAGCCCCAAAGGCTTGGTAAATGCTGGCACCCCAGGTGGATGTGATGTCAGCCCTGGTACTGGTGTTGATTGGACTTCCAGGCTGTAAAGCCATAAGTAGCTCGTGACAGTGTGTTACAACAGTGAGCCAAGTATTCTGTTTTCCTGGATGAGCAAAAGGGGAGAGGTTATTTACAGATATGGGAATGAAGTCCAAAAGGACTTTTTTTTATTTCCATAGCAAAATATGTCTGGGAGAATCATTTTTTTCCCATGGATGTTGGAGACGTGTTTTCAATGCCCCCATGTCTCCCACTTGAATTTCATGTTTACCATAAAAATGTGTGTTGTTTACTGTTCCACTGTATTTACATCACCCAGTGACCCTTTACCTCTGACCCTGTGTTGACACGTTGTAGGATGGGAGGCAGCGGGGGCAGGCCTTCAGCCTGGTCAGGTCATCCTAAAAGTCAACGGCAACAATGTCAACCACAGTGATTACGAAGAGGTTCTGGAGCACTTCACCGCGCAGCACACGCATCAGGAGCCTCTGCAAATGGTGAGGGAAAACAAACTGGAAAACACCTTCTCAGTTGAGTGTTGTTGTTTTTGTAAAAGAAATCCAAAAAAACAAAAAGAAAGAAGTCCACTTTGTGATACAAAACTGATTTCCCAATACGTGTCCAGAGAGTTCTTACAATCAATGTGTTACTATGTTACACTGTGTGTCGCTAATGGCACTCTCACTGTAACAGGGAACTCCCTTAGTACTTGATTTATACAACAAACTATCCAGTGCCAAAAGCAATCACGATAAGTATCAGCAGTAGCTTTGGAAGTTAATTTACCGAATCAGTGAGCAATGTGGGACAGCTCACAACATTTATATTTGACAAGCTGACTGACTGGAGCGCTCCTGTGACCCAGACATTCCTGCTCTGAGACACTGCATAAAATAGAATGATCAGAGCTGGAGATACCTACTGCAGCTGAACAGCAACAACAACAACAAGTATAGCACACTTACACGATTTCCCTTGACCTCACAGCCAGATTTGCTCTGTTAAAGTGGCATCACAGAACAAGAGTCTCTTCAGTTATTTGTCGTTCTTGACGTCGGCATTGGGTGGCCTAGTAATCGCTAAACATAAATTACTGGCTGTCACTGTCGCCGCAGGCTACACGTAGTGAGAGTTTAGCTCAAAGAAACATTCCTGCCAAGAGCAAAAGAATTAGTCCACAGAATTCCTCTGTCTATTCCTGTTTTACAAGCATTCTCAAGTTATATGTCGCATCAAAGTAAAGCATATTGAGCTTTGTTTTTTCCAAAAGGAGTAATGAGATACTTGAACTTACACCCCGTGCAACATGACAAACATCAAAAACGACAAGTGTACGTCAGGTTGTTTTGGCATTCCTACAGGAACATTTCATGTCTCCAGGCAGTATTTCACAAGACTGCAGACAGAGTAGGAAGTCCTTCTTATTGCATTAGGCTCTGTTTCGTTTGATTCTATTCAGCCTGGTTTACTCTTCTGATAAGTCTCTTTTGCTCACAGCCAGTGACCAGGCTCAGCTGACCAGCCTTAATTTGATTTCATTTCAGTGAAGGTTTTCTGGTTTATTATTAACAGTTGGATAAATTACCAGGATGTTGTTGATGTGGCCGATTGCCCTACTGAGTTCAGGGTGGTGCAGTCAGCTCTGACTGACTTGTCAGGTGAAAAGTGTCTGAGTCCATGGGGCATTGACACTTGAAAAAAAAATATGTTTAAAATCATTCACATAAATATACCAATTACCTCATTCGGTCTCTTTCCTGCTCTGCACTTTAATCTTTTTAAGATTTAATATTAATCCTTTTTTCCCCCTGCTTACTTCACACTCCCATCTTCATTCTCTTTCTCTTTTAACCTGAAAATAGATTTATGGCACTTACTGTTGGGCTTTGATGTGTTTCCACAGTGTCAGTGGGTGTACCGTGCATTTGAAGATGTGGAGGAGCTACAGAGAGAAAGACGTGCAGGTGAGAAGGAGGAGAGCCCTTTCAGTCCTTACCGAGCGGAGAACGGCGAGGAAGGGAATGGGACAAATGGAACAGGTAACGCTACCCATGTTACATCCTCTATATATCATTGTAGTTACGTTCTTTTGA
The DNA here is from genome assembly GCF_019176455.1 of Solea senegalensis. NCBI lineage: Eukaryota > Metazoa > Chordata > Actinopteri > Pleuronectiformes > Soleidae > Solea > Solea senegalensis. The sequence goes on from NC_058031.1 coordinate 19,712,776, forward strand.
ACATAAAAGTGTTTTAATTGTTAAATTGACTTTAAACTAAAGTCGTGTTCAGTTGTTTCAAGCAGAATCACAGTGGCTCTTTACTATAGCTTATAGCTAACTATATAACTTTCATTTGTGGGCCAAACTCCTGCAAATCATACCCAAACAGTATTAGCTTCGCTTAGGAGTGTCTGTCCTGTATTATTTACTGTAGCTGCTCTGTGAGTGACTTTAGATTGATTGCAGACTTTAAAAGATCCTGTCACTGCCAGAATATTACATAAAAACATTATGGATAACTACTTTCAGATGACCTCTCATTTGGGTCGTAGTTACTTTGGCAATAAAAATGTGCAGCAGTTGGTAATTTTGTCTGGATATAGAAAATCCTGTGTTTGAAAATTACACGCGCTCACGCTACAGTCACAGGACGTCATCCAGTAACGTTCAGTTCACCTCTGTATTTACAGTGTGGCCAGTTTTTCCTTCAGTGCTGGCAGGGGAGGCACATTTCACATATAGTATGGCACACTGTGTGTCATTCTTACAGGGATTTATGAAATCACCGTGTGTCTGTCCAGAGCTGATGAGGTTTCATTGCACCCGTGTTTTTTTCATCACAGTTGTGCTAATGACGTAATACGAGGCTCGACTTTACCTTTAGAAAATCTTTTTTATCTTTGAATAACTTACTTGATCGTGTTTATTTTAATGGTATATAGTAACTAAATTGAAAAAAAAACAATATATGATCCACAGACTTTTGGCTGGAGAGGCTTTCTCTCTCTAATGAGCTGCCTCTAGTCAGTCTGACAGTGGATAACGTCCACCTGGAGCATGGCGTGGTCTATGAATATGTCAGCACTGCTGGCATCAAGAGCCATGTGCTGGAGAAGATGGTGGAGCCCAAAGGATGCTTCAGCCTCACTGCTAAGGTAACTGCTGGAAGATGTGATGGCAGTCTAACTGTATGAAACTATTTGCATTTTAATGAGCTGGCCAATTATGCCACTTTTAATGTGCAATTGTCAAAGTGGCTTATACGTATATATACCCAACGATCCAAAACCCAACATGTCCATACACCAATTTGTGGGTCTCTGATATTAATTTGTATTATGATTACAAAATATTCTTACTCATCATAGTGATTGTTGAACTATTATTGAACTATATTTTTCTAGTAGGAGGGATCAATCCTCACCAATGCTTCTTGTTTGTACAGATCCTGCAGGCATTTTCTCGTGATGACAGCCTCTTTGTTCGCAACTGCAGCCAGCTCATCTCGCAGAGCGAGCGAGTAGTTACCATGCCCCAGTACGAGTTCAGACAAATCTGCGACACCAAGCTGGAGAGTATCCGACGCCGCATCAGCAGCTATCAGCAGGTACCATGACACAGAGCCTTCTGCTGTATAAAGTACAGTACCATACAAATGTTTTAACTAGTTACACAGACCCCAAAATACCCAGCAAAGAGATATAGGGTATAATGTAAAACAAGGTTTCATCGTTCTTACCAGTATCATCACATTTATGCAAAAATGTGAATCATCTTTCTTCTTGTCAATATATTTCCCACATGTTTTACTTAGCTCATGAAATGTGCTTTTTCTTTATATTCATATTTGGAGTTAAGTCATCCATCATACTCAGACAGCAATAACTCTCTTCATCTTATAGAAAATCAGTAATGAGACTAAATCAGCTTATTAAACTTCACTTTGTCATGTGTTGTATCTCCATGTCACATTTTCTGCATTCACACTTAATGAAAATCATCCGTCAAAACCATACAAGTACAGGTATTAGAGCTGTCACTCATTTAGCTTCGTGTGTGCTCTATGATTCACCATTCCTTCTCGTTTTTTCATTTTCATCCAGTTTGCCCTGGAACTGAGGAACAAGGCGTGGCCCTCTTTCAGACAGGCTGGTGTTCGCCCTCACCCACTGGGTTGTATGGACTTTGTTCCCACCAACTGCCACGTCAACCTGATGCAGGTTTCCTACCCCAAGAGCACCACCTCTGCTGGCAGGACGTTCAGCATCCGCTTTGGGCGCAAAAACTCACTGTTCGGCTTAGACCCAGATCAAGGTAAAGGCAGTACATGCACAGCCTCTATCCAAAGGAGAATTAGACATTAACAATATCTCTGTCAGATAATTCACTGCTTACTTTGACCCTTCACTGAGATTCAACCCCTTTGCGATAATACAGATTCGACCACTTAACACTGCCCAATTACTCTTTATGACCGTTTAAATGCTGCAGTGCAGAGAAGGGAACACCAAATTCCCACTGCCATCTACCACAGCAGCCATAAGGTCTCAAAAAGGCATTTTCATGGCAAATTAGATGAGTGGTTTGCCATTAAGACTCCATTAGCTCCAGGCCATACTCGTGTTATTGACATGCGAAGTGAATGAATGATGTCAGCAAAGAGGGAGACCTAGGGCAGTGTAGGAATGTGTGCCATTCACTCACTGCTGCTGCCGCGGCTGCTGCTGAAAAGGTCAAAGGGGAGAGAAGAAAGAAATAAATCCCTCACAAGAGAACAACTTGAAAAATATCCCTTAAGTTATAAACAAAAAGAAGTGTCCTTATACCTATCCAGCCCAACTTTATTATTATCCAGCTCGTGGCTAACTAAGAGTTTTGAGGCTTAACTGCTGAACTTGTGGTGCTCTCTGCAAAGATGAAAATGCAATACAGCTGTCTAGACAACCGACATCTAGCATTGCTTACATTGTTCCAGGATGCCTCGTCCTCATCTTTCCTCTCCGCACCAGCTGCCAGTGAAACATCTGCCTCGCAGTTGTGCTGGTGAGACGTCGAGCTCTGGTGTTTCTCATTATGCGCTGCACAGAGAGTCACGGGAATGATGATTTCTCCAGCAAGAGTAGCCGGACTTAAGTGCTGCAGTCAGAAACAGAACAAAATTGTCAGCTTTATTTCCTGAGGTGACGGGGAAAAAAAAAAAAATTATAGTTATTTCAACATATGTGTATAAAATGCGTGAGGGCTTTTTGGCTTAATTATTGCTGTGTGCCACAGTTCAGATTCTTTGGATGAGTGCAACATGTCAGCAGTTATCTCAGGTTATTGCTGTTTAGCATTGGTATCCAGCCAAATTAAATAATGTTGCACTCTGCTCTCATTGTGCATACCACTTGCACACATTCCCCTTAAGAACTTGTGTGTTACTTCACAGTTTTGAACATCTGCAGTCTATATTATTGTCAGAGGGTTAAGGCTTTTTTAATTAGCCACTGCTAACATGTTTCTCTCCTCTCCTCTCCTCTCCTCTGCTCTGCTCTCCTCTCCTCTCCTCTGCTCTCCTCTGCTCTCTCTCTCTCCTCTCCTCTCCTCTCCTCTCCTCTCTCTCTCTCTCTCCTCTCGCTCTCCTCTCCTCTCCTCTGCTCTCCTCTCCTCTCCTCTCCTCTCATGTAGCACAACTGAACCCTATGTCACACACCCAACACTGTGTGACCAGTATGGGCGCTCCCTGCTGGAACTGTTCTGGACTAGAAGGGGACGAGGTAGATGATAATGGGGATGTGTCCCTGGATGGAAGCAATGGGATGACGGACAGTCGACGCAGTGGCCATGGAGATGGCGGGCTGAGCTTCCTTCTCAAACAGGAAGACACAGAAATCCAGAATGCCTACATTCACTTGTATAGTCGCCTGGATGTTGCTGTGAGGGAAATGAGGCAGTATGTCGCTCAGATTGATGTGTAAGTGTATTAAACATAAATATAGATTGTGTTATTCTATGTTAAAATAATGTTTCTTTAGTCCTACTACATGCTACTTTCTCATATACACCCCTGTAGACAAAGAGACATTTTTTCTTATATTCATTCAGGAATTATTTTCAGCTTCAGCAGCTGGTGCTGTTAGTAAAACTTGGCACTCCCCTGGTGTTTCTGTGTGAGTTGATATTTTTCATGGCCTCCCTCCACAGTGACATTTCGAGACCTCCGTGTAAAAAGCCAGAAGCTGTTATCCCAACACTAACTTCTCGAGGCTGTTTGCCACCCTCTCTTTGTCTTTTCCTCATTGAAAGCTGAAGATTAACAAAAGGAACATTCTTCAGGCCCAAAATATTTATGGGTCAGGCCCAGCTCAGGAACAGGGAGGGAGGCGAGGATAACATCAAGAGAAAGAGACACACATTGTGTGTTTGTGCCGAGGAAGGGGTGTGAATACAAGTGCACATTTGATAGAGAAACGATTTATTGATACTATCATGCATCTCATTTTATTTTATTTTTTCTATAGCCTCTTATCATCTATCACCGAGCCCACACAGCTTCAAGTGGAAGGCGGAGAGCCACCAGTCGGCGAGCAAAGTCAGCCGTCTCTGGCGCCATGCGAGGACGGCTGTGATCAGGACAAAGTGGAGCACGGTGGCATTAAAAGAGTTTGCTTCATGGTGAACGAGGAGGACCAGGAGGACTCGGGCCATGATACAATGAGCTACAGGGACTCCTACAGGTAACTGGTGAAAAACACTGTCACTAACAAATCAAGGTGAATTGTGAAAGTAAAGAAGTAGAGTATAGATATAGTAGCATTTATATGTAACACAGGAAAGGTGACATAGGACACCCACATCTCACACCTAGTTTTCCAACTGTGCACTCTATAAAACATGAACAGCATTTAAACTCCCTCTATACTTCATGAACCTATAATGCTGCTCATTCCCCCCTCGTTCGGAGGCTACAACTCATTCCAGATGTGGCATTTTGACCAAGGTGGGGAGCTAAAAATGACTTCAAAATGTTTTGGTCAGGTCTGGTTATGTCATTTGCTTGTTGCTAGTTCATTCAGATGTTTTTATGAGCGTGTGTGAGATGGAGGGAGCGCGTGTGTGTGTGTGTGTGTGTATGGTTCACTGGGCAGTGCTCCACTGAGCTCCACCCTCCACCACCCACTAAGATGTAGTTATTGGTTGTTGGTGTGGTGGGCTGGTGTATAATACAGCCAAATGTTTGGGGCGCGGCCTTCTCACCCAGTCTGTCATTAAGGCCTGGCCACGGCATGTGAAATGCAACTACCTCATTGCAATAAAATGTAAAGGAAAATGCAGGCTGTTGAATGTTTGGTACACACACACACACACACAGCTATTCTTCTTAGGAAATTACATTGACTTCCATTCATTTGGACAGCCTAAACAAAGTGTTATCCCTAACTGTAACCATGACCAGTTAATTGGCCCTAAACTTAACCAGTTCCTCAATAAGGGGTTCTGCCTCATTAGGACCAGGTTTTGGTCACAATGTCAGTGTTTATACCAGATATGGTTCAAATACAAGTACGTACACACACACACACACACACTCACTCACACAGTGAGTACATAGGGTTTAAGAAGCGTGTTGGGGAAAATATTTTGTTCAGAAGCTAGCAGAGCAAAACTGCATAGTGAATATAGATGAATCATTCCACTTGTGAAGTTCTGGATGTGATGAAAAGTGCTACTGTGTTTTAAAATTAGGGGGTGGATCTTTTTTTTTTTCGAGTCATGTTGAGAGAATCAGATATTAAACCTCGGGGTGGTGACAGGCCACAACAGAGCTAAACAGCCGGAGGTCATTGGCAGAGTGCAGCAACATCTGAGGACAAAATATGAGGACGGGGACAAGAGAAACTGGCTTCTTCCACACACAGACTCCGAAGGTCAAACCTTTGGCAGAAGAAGAAATCATAGTAAAGTAGCGTCTGGTGGAAACTCTGGTGCAGTGCGTCTGTCATAAATCGATCGCTTTGAAGTGTGGATGTCTTTGTGTGAGTGTGTGTGGTCCCGCTAGGACCTTTTAATCTGGTATCTACTCTTATCTAGAGTTTGTCCAGATCCAGAAAGATTTCATCTGACCTCCAGCGTCAGAAAGCATCTCAAGCGAATAAGAGACCAGTTTGGAGTTGAATGGAAGTCAAAGCAGTGTCCTATGATGAATAGCTGTGCTGTGTGTGTGTGTGTCGGAGTGTGTGTGCATGTGTTTGTTTTAGGTTTTAGGCCAGATCTGCTACTACAAGCAGGATAATTGTCACAGTGGTGCGCACACTTTTGGCAGGAGGTGTGTGAAGCTAAATTTAGAAATTACCCCTTGTGTCTGCGCATATGTTTGTGTGTGTGCGTGTGAGTGCACCCGTTCGCACACATTTGCATGTTTGTTTATATGTATGTGTGTGTGTGTGTGTGCATGTGTGTGTGAGAGAGTGGGTATGTCTGTGAATAGAGGTGGAAGACACAGCTCCCCATGCAGAGGCAGACAGCCAGAAAGGGAACAATGCAGAGACAGGGGGAACTGTGGGTTTATTTAGGCAATAAAGGAAGAAGAAAGCAGTGAGATGACTGAAGTAGGATTATAGGGAGTGGATTAAGTGAAGGCATACACAGACAAGACCATGTTTGGGGTATGTTTTAACAACTTATTTACTGCTTTAGTGCATAAGCTTTAGAGCTGACGTTTCTCTGTAAGTACTACTGTGTTCTTTTGTATGCATATCACTTGTAAAACAACCAAATAACATTTCTGTATGTTTCTTTGTAATATATATATATATATATACACACACATATATATATATACATATATACGTGTAACTATCAGTATATGATAGTTGAACGTATGTATATGTCAGTGTAAAAGAAAACACATATTCACACACATTATGGATCACAGAACAGCCCAGCAGTTGAGGACAAAGCCAGTGTTGTTGTTCTACAGCTCATCGTCTCTTGTAGGCTATTCATCATGGTAATGCCGCCCGTGAATCATCCTCGGAGCTCCTCTGAGCGTGCACAGTCGAGGCAATGTATAATTTGAGCCGCATAAATCCTCCACATGCTCCCGGTAATCATGTCGATTCACGTAGAAATTTGACTCGAAATACCAGACTCAATTCATTTGTATGTAACTCTCTTTGACGAGGAAAAGTTCTCCTCACAACCCAGCATGAGCCATAACACATGAGCAGCGCTGAAAAAATAAAAGTCATCTGGGTAGATAGGTGAGCTGAACTCCTCTGTTTATACCTGCCATGTACTTTATTTATCATCAGTCAAATGTTTTGGAGTCTAATGCAGCTACAGCTGACTGAATGCGTCTCTGTGTAAAGCAGGGGTGGTTGTTACTGTGAGAAACGTTTAATTACCTTTGGTCTCACATACTGTAAATCACAAGAGGCATTTACAATCAGAGGGATTATTTGACAGCATAATTACAAGACGCTGCTTTCCAAACCCCTCTGTGGTTTAGGAGTGGAATGAACCCTTTGCTGTATAATGCTTTTTAACTTGTTTGTGTTTGTGTGCATGTGCATTTTTCTTTTTTGCAGTGAATGCAACAGCAACAGAGATTCAGTGCTGTCGTACACCAGTGTGCGAAGTAACAGCTCCTACCTGGGGAGTGATGAGATGGGATCAGGTAATGGATGCCGTGATTGTAAATGTTGTTTTTCTACCCATCTCATTGTGACATCAGATCTTTTATCTCTAGAAATCAGTCAAACATTTTCTTTTGTTTTCTCACTGTTTTCCAGTGAAATTCTAATGATGCATTACAAAAAATGTGTAATCGTCCAAACAGACATCACTGTGAGGAATTTAGTAAGGCTGAAGCAACTGTATGTGTCTGCCCAGTAAAAGAAATATGGATGTTTGTGTAAAGATCAGCAGTTGGCAGCTTGTTTTTGCTCTCTGCTGTGTAAAGATGATGATCATATATCATACTTCACTAATGTGACTATGGTCAAATATTTGTGATACAGCCTTTCCACAGCCTCATTTCTGAGCAGTGAGCCAATACCGCTGCTGTTTATCATCGCAAACCTTAAATATGCATCACAATTTACATTAAGAGATGGATAGAGCTCATCTGTTTAATATGTGCAGATGGTCCAATAAAAACCAATGCCGTGATCCAAACTTGTGATATCTTCCTAATGATTTATTCTGTGTTTTCTTTTGCTTTTTTGGCTGCTAGGGGACGAGCTGCCATGTGACATGAGGATTTCCTCGGACAAACAAGACAAACTCCACGGCTGTCTCGAGCATCTTTTTAACCAGGTAAATTCAGGCATTTGGTTTGGAGAAAAAGCTAAAGGTTCATTACCGCAATTTAGATTACTGCAGGCAAAAGACTCACCACACACAGACTCATGTCTTTCTGTCATTGTGAGGACATTGTTTGAAAAAAGTTTATATATTACCCATAAATATATTTGCACAAGTGTTTAATCGCTTTAAAATGAAAATCACTTGGTTTTTGAAGCCTTTTATATGCACCTTTGGAAAGTCATTTGCTATACGGAGGTCGCTATCTTGCGCCGCCATGTTTCTACAGCAGCATGAACGGACAACAAGCCAGAACATTTATATCACATTTTGAAGCAGATAGCAGAAGAACAATATCCTTTCTTGTATGTGAAGGCCATTGTAGTTCCTTTACGTGTCTCGCCATTTAGAATCTACAAAACCATACACACTGGACCTTTAATCATCAAAATACATGTTGAAATTGTGAGGACATAGCATAACAGCCACAACAACAACCAGGAACCACCACTCCTCACAACTAAAGAAAGACATGCTCTCCCTCTCTCTCTCTTACACACATGCACACACATACACGTCAGTAGTAACCACCCCCCTCTGTTAAAGCATTTGGAACAGATGATAGGTGATAGTAATCAGTCAACATCTGGGCTGAGTTTCCTTGTGCAGCTCTGTCTGTCCTCTGGTCAGAATCCTGCTTTTCTCTCATCTTTCACTTGATTTCCTTTCTTTCTTGCCTTTCCCTCACCTTTCCCTCTTTCTACTCTCTCTCTCTCTCTCTCTCTCTCTCTCTCACACACGCATGCACACACGTACGCACACACGTACACACACACACACAAACTTTCACTGATATGTGGCTTCAGTTAAAGACATCCATACCTGTTTTTTTTCTCCACTTACCAGCACTTGATGTTGTTTGACTCCACGTGGGGTTGCCACCTCTTTGTCTACTATAGTTTCCACATGGAAACAGCAGCTCTGGGGGCTTGAAAACACAAGCTTTTTTGTTGTCACTGCTAAAAAGGCCTGATGCTTGAAATTAGTTGTGCATGAGTGTGTGAATGTTTGAATGACACAGAAAGATATTGAATAGCTAGTAGTAGAAAGGTGATGTGTGCAGAATATGATGAATGAACTATAGAGAAAGCCTGATGGGTCGTCTGTGTGTGTGTGTGTTTTATTTCTTCACAAAGGTGGACTCCATCAACAGCCTTCTCAAAGGAACTGTCATGACCAAAGCCTGTGAGGAGACCAAGCACTTTTACTCTGACCACAGTCAACCAGGTACTTAAGAGTATTTAGTCTTGTGCACACATGCTTGTGTGTGTGTGTGTATGTGTTCATGTTTGAAGCTTATATGATAAAACTGTGTGTCGACATGCTTCTGTTACACAACAGCCACACACCCTCACGCATATATCCTGGGTTTTTACGTGAACAGAGTTTCGTCAGACAGAGGACTGGACGGTTCGTTGCCGAAACATTATCCACAAGAACATCCAAGAGGACCCTTGGAACCTACCCACCTCAATCAAAACTCTGGTGGAGAGCCTTCAGAGATTTGTGGATGGTAAGCTGAACACACACACACACACAGACTCCTGCCTTGTGGCCGTATACAGTTACAATCAGTAATCCTCACTTGTTTTTCTTGTCCCTCTACAGATGGAAAGAACCAGCTTCTCCTGGCTCTGCTCAAGTGCACAGGTAGAGTAACATGTCAGCGTCAGACACAAACCAGTTCATATTTATATTTAGTGGAGGATACTCGGACTGGATGAGATGCAACTCTAATTTTCCATGAAATGACCAGAAGAGATGTGGAGGGAGGCGGTGCGATAAACTCAATAGAAGTTGGTCTCAAGCAGCTGGAAAGGTCTCACAACTGGAGCAGTTTAGAGGTCTTTGCAAATGAGATCATCCGTCACATAGCCAGGTCTACATCAGGAACTCTGCAGGTCCTCAAAACATCTTTAAAGATGAATCGATTTCAAGAATACAATTTATGTGGAATTTCATAATTTAATGAGGTTAGATTTATTATTGTCATTCATTTATGTTCCACTTTTGTAGCCACATATCAGTTATGTTTTCATTTAAACACATCTGCTTCATTTCTAAAGATATATTCTGATGTTGAAATTAAAAAGTCATACTTGTCAGTACTGTTTTCGTTCACTGGAGCAGGATCGTTTTCAGGTTGAGGCCAGTTTTTCCAGTGTGCTTGTACAGAGAGAGTTCAAATGTCGAAGCACATGATTGCCTTCACTTTGAACTGTGCACAGTGGCATATGGTGATAGTTAATAGGACATATGCTCTCAGGGGGTTCTGGGATAATGAAATAAACTATATGTTTTGGAGCAAATCCAAGACACGTGTAATGAGAAAGGTGCTTTACCCTCTTCTTTCCATGGACCCATTTTTTTTCTCTGTACCCTCCATTTTCATATTGCTGCTTTTACCTCCTCTGGCTTTCTTCTTCCCTCCAAAATAACCCTTCCTCTGAACCCCCATGTACTTACTCCATTCAATTTTGACATCAAAACTTCTCGCTGTCCAAACCCCAACACCAGATACGTCCCTGCAGCTGCGACAGGATGTGATCTTCTGCCAGGCAGCGACGGGCGCCCTGTGCACTCTGGCTGAGCAGCTGCTGGCAGCACTGCGGTCGCGCTTCAACAACGCTGGCGAGTACCAGGAGGACAGCAAGGAGACCAGCCACAAGTGGCTGGAGCAGATATCTGTCATTGGCGTTCTGCTGCACTTCCAGTCCACACTAGCGCCGCACCTAGTAAGGACAGGTTTGATATTGGGGAAAATGTGACAATGCATCTAAATAAAGACATAATATGAAGTATTTCTGCATTAAAATATCCATCTACCTTTTAATGATATTATCCATTTGTTCGCCCTGTAAAGCCCAAATGTGCAGGGGAACCAAACAAGACAGCATGACGACAATTTCCATTATCGTACGCTGCTTCCTTAAGTCATTAAACCAGGTCTTTTGTTATTGCATTAATTGCTCTAGCAGGAGAAAGTACACACTGTGCATTTGAGTTCACGAGTTGCGTTGATGTTTTTAAAAAGAACAAATACCAAAAATGTGTGCATGTCGCGGTGTGTCCGTGTTTATGTTGTGCTCCTGAATCAAAGTCCTTGCAGCCTGCAGCTGTCGCCGCACGCTGTCCAAACTCATGCGGCGCAACCTCTGAGCTTTTCTTTCTTTCTTCCTCTCCACTGACAGAAAGAGGAGCGGACCATGCTGGAGGACACCAAGGCAGCCCTGTTGGACTTGGACAAAGTCACTGTGTTCTTCAGGCAACTGGAGGATGAGTGTGTAGTTGCAAGTAAGAGACTCCATCAACAAAGACTGACTTGGCTCTTTCAAACCAGACTGCTGCTAATGAGCAGCTGTATGGCTCAACCAACTCTGGAAACAGTTCCATTATGTAGATGTATGTTAACTATTGTGGGTGAAGTCGTCATTTTGCTGTCGCATATTTCATTTTCTTTTCAGTGAAGAGCAACTGAACGAGGAGCTAAAACAAGAGTATAATGGCTCCATAAATCATCTTACATAAGGGCAGAGCGCGCTCACTCTTTGTCCTTGTATTAGAGATAACATGGTCGCTCCAGACCGACTGCTCCGAGACACATGAAATACTAACACATGTGGTAAAAGCCTTTGCTGCAGGAGAGAAGTACTCTTTTAGTGTGAGAAAAGGTGAAATTAATTACACTCTTTGCATTCAGTCTTTTAGTCCCTCCTCCCCAGTGGTGTCCTGCAGTTGTTTTGCACCCAGGTTGTTCAGAGTGATCGCTGTACGAATCTTGACTTGGGCGTATTTACGTCTTTAATAACTTTAATATCTGTATTCACCAAAGGTGCAACAGGCCACCAGCAGGTACAAATGACGACTGCACCCTGAGTCACTTCTCTTTTCATCTGGTTCAATATGGCCAGCAGAGATTGCTGCTCAAAGGAAAAGCACAACATGCAACCTCCCATTATGGGAGGCAAGGAGATAGAGATAGATGAGGCAGGGATTTTACTATTCTAGATTTTTACACTCAGCAGCAGAAACGATTTAGTCTTTGCACTCACACATGTCACATTGCATATGCATGTAACTCATATTGACCTCATGACTTTATATAGATAAACCTAGTGCAGACTCTTCTACACTTTGATGGGGATTTATTATTTATGTATTTATTTTACTCAATCTGCTTCCCAGAAATTGCACCTTCAGTTCAGATAGCGGCCAACTCCATTTGACAGTATTGATTTGCTAATAGCATCTTCAGCAAACACTGGGAGCTCTAGGTAAAGCTGAGTCGTGTGTATGCAACACAACACAGACTCTGTCCCGGTCTAGTCTAGAGTGCAGCGTGAAGCAGCGCAGGATTATAGCTGTAGGAAACAGAACTGACCGTAGAGGTCGCGCAGTAAAGGTCCTCTTTTCTATTTTCCGAAAACTCTCGCAGCCACAAAATGTTAGAAAGAATTAGCAAAAGTCAGTGTCTGACTTATAAATGATTAATTTACTCATCATGCATTCTTTGTAGGATTAGAAAAGCTTACTGCTTTGCATACATGTGGTTCAATATTTGTTCATTAGTTCATTTGTTCATAGTTCATCTCAATAGTTCATTGAGACAAGGACATATAAAATAGTCTTTAAAATCAGCGACAAAGCCCTGCCCATTTTTCTTGCACAATCATTTGGATTAAATCATCTGTATTAAAATGCCAGGTGGCCAGTTTATTTGCCATCTGCCGTTACAATAAAAACAGCTCACACACAGAACAGTATGTGCACCAAAGATCCTTCTAGTATGACTAATATCACTGTTCTAGAGACCTGTGTCACTTTTTCCATTATTGTGGGAGATTTTATGTCGCCTCTTAGGGAAAAGAGTGGTTCTAATACACAGTTTAAAGTCATGGATATTGCTCACCAATGCAGCAGTGCTGACTTTAATGGCATTTGGAAACCCGCTCTATAAGTGAGATTTGCTGGCAAATGTTTTCACTCTAAAACTCCACGATGACTTGATTGTTACGTTTACATACATTTGTGTTTGACAAGTGGTTTACAAAATAAAATCTAATGCTCCAAATTCACTCTGCAGTCTAACATAAATGTCCCGGTAACAAACCCATAAAGCCAAATCTAACACCGATAACACTGCTTTGTTAACTTCTCCCCGTCTGTGTATGTGCGTGTGTTTTGCAGACACACCAGTGTGTTACCAAGTGGAGGGCAGTCGACAGGCCCTGAGGGTCACCCTGTACCTGGACAGCTGTCACTTCAGCGAGCTCCCCAGTCGGCTACAAAACGGAGGCAGCTTGAAGCTCCACACAGTCCTCTTCACCAAGGGTAAGACTGAGCAGGCCGAGAAACAGGAAGTGGAGAAAGTGAGAACACTTCAGGGGGAAATGGTCCAGGGTTTAGAGCATGATGCAACAGTTGCAAGCAGAGTTGTATTGTTTGAAATACAATACCTCACATTCGGCACCAAAGCAATATTTCTCCTCACTGCCTATGAATATGTTTGATCGAGAAAAAGACTTTTCACCAAAGCAGCTCCACATCTCCACGTGTCCATCTGTCTTGACATGAAATCACCTATCAAGAAAGAGTAACAACTTAATTGTCACAAATGTACACTTAAACGACAGACTTCCACAACATCAGCCTGCAGTACTCATTCAGTAAATACATAAAATGGCTAAATAAATACAAATTAAAGTGTTGTCAATGTTCAGGTGTGCTGCACAGAGACAGAGTAGAATTGAGTCATAGGTGTACACTCAGTGAAAGCACATACACAAGGCTGAGTGGCTACATAAAGCACTGAGTTAGATCAAAGCAGTTTTCTTTTGTCATTTTCAAAAAAAACACTCCACCTTTGCATTCGTCTGCTGCCAAGCTCCTCCTCACTCTCCATCAGCCTGAGCCGTCCGAGTGCGAGTGGATACCATTATACATCACACACCGGTCTGCCAAACAGCCATTTATTTTCCATAAACACGTTCCAGTTGGAAAACCAAACCATTGAGTGAGCTCATATTGTTCTCATATATTTTGAATGTGGAAGAACGAACTACTGCGCGTCAGCCTCGGAGGCAACCTGTAGTGCGGATATCTGAGTCAACATCACCACCTACTGGAAAAGAGTCTTGTCTACAGGCCGAGGAGAAGAACAGGGCACCTCATCACACTGCAGATGCTAAAATGTGTGTTTGTGGCCATATTTATGAGAACTAAATGTCCATACATGGATAGAAAACTCTGAAAAGGAAGGAGGTTTGGGGCAATCCTCAGTTTTTAAAACATTATTATGGTTAGGATTGTATTATTGTGGGTTGGTGTTCACGCAATCTCACAAGGAAATGGTTAAGGTCTTAGGGTATGAAATATTGTGACCATATATGTATTGACATGAATGCCTTGTGCCTATTTAACTCAGCACTTGAGCGTCCAGAGGGAGTTTCCCAGCAGGACTACAGCGCCATGGAGGAGTTTCAGCAGCGCACCAATGCTGTCTCACTGGAGAAGGTCAAAGCTTATTACCGCAGACTCAGGTATGTTGTGCGACACTGCATCACAGCCCTCCAGCGGTTTACTCACAACCTCTGTGTTTATGTTTCACCTTAAAGGGAGAGTTCATCCCTGTAGTGTTTCATAAGCTGTTTTTCCTTTACATTCAGTTTTCAAAAAACGTGTATAATGGATTGAAACCTGTGCATTAAACATGCTACAGAAGCAAACTGAATTTATTATTATTATGTATTTTTTTAATAATGCTTTTATTAGTTCTTTCAGATTGTTGTAAAATGTCTTTGAACCTTTTCAAAGTGCCATTTAAACAAAAACACATTAAGCTGATTTACAGCCTTTGATACGGATGTGGTTAACCGGGTCAATGTGGAGTTAATGTTGCTGATAAAATATGTATCGTAGCAGATGCATTACAGTAGTAAAGTACTACAGCTCCTAGATGACTCGGCTCAATCACAAAGTGAGTGTAAAAAGGTGTACATTTGTAAACCAGATGAAGAATTTGATCGGTTTGTGTCTCAACAGGGCTTTTTATCTGGAGAAGTCCAATCTCCCCACTGACTCAAACACCACAGCTATGAAGATTGACCAGGTAAATATACAGTTATTCTGATGATATATATATATATATGTATATATACATATACCCATTTACTGCTTTAGCTCTGCTCATAGAGTATGTACATATGTTCTTGTAGCATAACTACATTTGTATATAATGTTGTGACTGAATATAAATGCAAGCACAGATACTGGGCCTTGAAGTTAGAGACCTTCAACCAAGCATTTCAAAAGTAAGATGAACTGGTGTTCACCTGTTCCCTCAAGTGGAACCCCCCACACACTAGTATGTCAAGACTCCCCCATTAACTCCAACTAACCTCAACACTTCCGCATTGTAAACTGATTCCATTTGAACATTAGCATTGATTAGACTAGAAAATAAATTCTAGTGTTGTGAATTCACCGTAGCAAAAGTAGATTCCAGTGATTATGTGATAATACAATTTATAGTGATCAGCCACAACATTAAAACTGGTTTTAATGTTGTTGAGTGATTCTTAGGTTTTCATTTTCCTCCAAAGGAAAGTGAGTCACACGTGTTTTTTCTCCTGTTTCTGCTGATTTCTGCAACATCTTAACAAGGCACTTACTCAATTTAGTCTAGTTTTGGGTATTGGTGTACGTTGAGTAGTGTGAGACTTAGTCACGCATGAAGTGGTTTGAGATCATTTCACTTGATTCTAATACAAATTCATCCTTTCTTTTGGTTAAAATTTTTTATTTTTAACCAAAACAGAATTTATGTAAAATGTTAGTATTCTTACCCTTCTTGACAAAAACGCCTGAACTAGTCAAATTGTAAGGAAACAAGTGACATTCTCTTCCCCCAAACTGTCAATCCTAATCTAAACGAATTGGTAAGAGGGGACACGTGTGTGATACTGTATTTTGATCATATTATTGTTAACGGTCTAAATTGCTCCCTCTCTTAGTTGCTGCGACCCCTCAACACACTGGACGACCTCTGCCGACTCATGCAGTCGTACATCAATGTGCGCCCGAGCGCCCAAGGCCACCCGTCAGGTGTCAGCGTGCTGTGTGTGTCCTCTGAGCTGTGTAACCGGCTGGGGGCCTGTCACATCACCATGTGTGGCACAGGCATGCAGAGGTCAGCCAGACACCAAACACACACACACACACAATATTATGTAGTATCACTGGACAGTCTGCTATAATAAAGATTAACTCTGTGCAGAGTGTGGATGATGTGCACCACTGAACCTCAAAAGCAGCTCTGCTCCACTGTTAGCATGAATTCCTGCTCACACATGTGTGACACACACACATGTACAACTCCCATTAGTGCGTGTGCGTGTGTCACAGCTGTACAATTGTTTGTGTTTTAGTGTTTTGTTTAATTGATATCAGACTGGGGACTTCTTGATAGTTTTGATGTATTATGAGATAAAATGTGTTACGTACTTCTCGTGTTTTAATAATATATACTATGCTGTATATCATTGTAAAAAGAAAGAATCTGTGGTACAAATCACAAAAAGTCTACAGAGAAAGAGGAGTGGCACACACAGCACTTCCTCATGTGCCTCTTTGTTGTTCTTTGCAGATGTTCTCTGAGTGTGACATTGGAGCAGGCAATGATCTTAGCCAGGAACCACGGCCTCATGCCGCGCTGCATCATGCAGACCATGGACATTATGCGTAAACAGGTAAACCACAGAGCATGCTTGATTTATTTTTATTAAGAACAAGTGCTGGGCTGTGTGAGAGAAATCAGTGTAACAATAATTTTCCATAATGGCTGTCTAGCACACCACAGTTTGAACACAAATCTTGATTAACTTTTTTTCCACGTCTTTAAATTCACATTGTCAGTAAATATATTTGATCTGCAATATTTTTATTTAATATCACATTTTTAATTTAAAATGGTAACAAGATACAATCATGTATCAAGTCATGGTAAAACAATTGCACTACAAGTAGCAGTTTCTCTCACCTTCTCCAACTCAACCTTGGCATTTTAGTGGATGGATGGCAAAGGCAAACAAATGTGCATTACTTGAAATATTTAATTCTCGCTTAGAAACAAGTGTGTCTACACATTGTAAGTAGAGTATCAATCAACACACTGCAATCTAATCACTGCACAACTTATGCTATTTGTTCTCTTTCCCACCAGGGGACACGAGTTGAGCTTTCTGCTAAAAACCTCAAGGTAATGGACCAGATGCCTCCGTCTGCTCCAAGGTATTGTATATAAACCACCTTTTGCAGGCGCCTCTGCCTATGTGACATCAGTACACTGCAGCGGTGATTGTCCTTGACAAGGTGGATGATCAAATTGATCTTTTTTTTCTTTTTGAAAAGGCTCTTCAAGCTGTGTTTACCACCCTCGGACGGAGACCTGTAAGGAAAGAGAGGGGGTGAATGTGGAAGAGAAGGATTTGATGAGAAATGACAGTAACGAAAGAGGGCGAGTCTCAGTGGATTTCCTTCCAACAATGCTGATGGAAAGACCTTTGTCCCTGCTCCACTGCCCCAGTTACACAGGGATCATTCCAGCAAGGACACCACTAGAGTCTTCGATGCAATGTACAGACTTGAAAAGACTGCACAAATGACACAGCTCAAGACACGTCATGTACTGGGAAACAACCCAGAAGTATTACTGCTTTGGCTGTTTGTCCACACATCGCTGACATGATTGACTTGACAACCGGTGCACATTATTCTTATTCTAATCGAAAGGGAGGCGTCGGTTTCAGGTTTCATACAGAGAACATCCACGGTGATCATGACTGACCATAATCTGATTATTAACTGGATTAACCAAACTACCTGTAGCTGACAGCCGTTCATAAGCGCAGATGTGATCCATTTTTGCCTTGGACTGCAGGTCCAGAGAGCTCGCTGTCTCTTTCTCTATTTGGACTCCGAGTGAAGTAAAGCGCTGGATTACCTCGGTGTTCATGTGTGATAGTCGACTGAGTAAATGCAGAAAGTCAAAGAATAGACCGAGATATGGAAGTAGGGATTGAGATGCAGTTATTAAAGTTATTAAAAAAAAGCCAGGCAATAGACTGGTGCATGTGGTTATTATTGTGCAAATACTGTAGTTTTAGTGTGAGTACTGTATTACCGCACTATATGAAGGATAGTAATTTATTTTCAGGAAGGAGTGTTGTTTTTATCCCTCACTTATTCTATATCAGGTATTAAATATTCTAAAAGCATTCCAGCCTACATATTGAATAGTATTTAAAGGACCAACGGCATGTCGTCTTTTTTTTTTTTTAGGTGTAACTGCTTGTGTATTTCATCTTATTTATGTCCGTGGACTTAAGTCAAGAAATCTTCAGGGAACGCAAGAGGGGGGAGATGAAGAGAAGAATCAGGAAAAAGGAAGCTAGCACAAACAATACAAGGTCACGTGTTTGTCAGTAAGCAGCCAGGTCAACAGGTTGAGATCAGATTATTAATATATTCATTTAAATAGTTGACGGTTTGCCTCCCGTTAACTAAGACATGGTGTTGACTTTTAAATTTAGCGTATATATGTCTTCTCGGGACTGTCGTATTTTACTGTAGGTAGCAAAAGAAGCACAATGACTGGTCTGTTCACGTTGCAGTGTTAGAAGAAGAACAAAAAAAGTACTGTAAGCAGTTTGTGGATGATGTAAACAAAGGGATCTTTCCAGGACTTATTCACAGTAACAACATTTTACTGAAGATTTTAATTTTTCGTGTACATAAAAAGTGTAACTGTCAGAGGAAAAGATAGCATAAGTCTTATGGCAGCAGAGTAATGCTATAACATGAAAATGCGTTATTTTTATGGAAATAATATAGTATATAAAACATTTTGTATTTGTGACTGTGCATTTTTCTCTCTCTCTTTTTGCTGAGTGTAACCTCACTGACAACTCTCTTTTTCTTTTTGTTTTAGCTGTTCAAAGGGTTTAAAATGTGTGTTGCATTCATTAAGCAGGTCACTTAGTCCTTTTTATTTATTTAAAAGCAGTCTGGTTCCAAAAGAGCATGTTGAAATAGTCTCATGTCCCCTGACAGTAGCGTGGCCACTGTAGATTTACATTCATTGGCTGGTTTGTAAAACGACGTACATTATTATTATTTTTAACATTTCCCATATCAAATTTGCTCTTGGTGTACAGAGTATAAACTCCTGGTCTTAAGCTAATGACTGCAGCATGTTGATGTAGCCGGGCAAAGAAATGTGTCACTGATTACACATTTATTTACATTATTCTAATGTTTCATTATTGTACATACTTTATTTGCAATTTTTATGTTGCCTGAAAATAACTGTACAAAGGATCTTTGTTGAGTCTTTCTAAAATGATAATTGTAAATGCAAAACTTAACAAGCTAGTAAATAAAATCTTCACAGTACGACAGTGTTTTCCAGTGTGGCGGCCTGGTGTGTCTTGTTCGGCTGCTTTACAAAGTGTTTGTCTTTAACGTTGATGTTAATGCAGTTTCACAGAGCAGTGAACGCTTGAGCTACTGTAAGTGAACCGTGAGACTTCTTACTGTTTATCTATTTATATTCCTCTGTCCACTTTCTCCTTAACTTTACGTCACAGTACATATCAGATCATCTCTGATCATCTTATCGTAAGGACCTGAATCACTCGGAACAAACGGAGAAGCAGCTTTTAGTTCTCATCTTTCACTTTCGCTTTGCTGCAAATTGATTTGTATTTTGTCATAATCATTTGAATGTGTAGTGTCATGTTCACAAAACAGGCACTTTCCGTTTTTTTGTTATACGTCTGTGTAGATTCTAATTCATCCAGGTCATAGTTCTCCAAACTGTAACCAGATTCATTGACTTTTAGAGCTCTATAGTTTATGTTATAGTTGTATTGTATTGTTGTTGTCATGGGAGTTATTGAATGTGACAACAGGCAAACCATTTCAACTTGTCTAAGCACTAGTCTTAACATACCAGACTTTTTATTCCACAGACCCTGACAAACATTGATATTTAACATCGATCCCTCATAGATTATGTTGCCTTTCAATCCACTTCTGGATACTTGATTTGTCAAAATAGTTTTTGCCTCATACATAGTTAGTATATTGTATTATAATCTACAACATCTGTCTCAGGTAGAATATGCTTGACATAGTTTTCAGTGTCCATTAGCAGTGACTGAAGATAGCCGTGTATATGAATATTGCATGACCATGCATCATCCAGTGAATTCTCCACGTGCAGCTTCACTCTTGAGTGAAGAGAATGAAAGGTCATCTCAGGTGTTTTCCTTTCCTTTTTTTTTTTTTACAAACAGGAAACGAGTGTTTCCCCAAAGCCAAAATGATCCTCATCTCTTAATCATGAACTTGTAATCACTTGGACAGAATGGTAGAAGATGTTATTGCACCAGAACAAACCTGTATGGCTGCACGTTCTGTGTAAAATCCCAGTATTCACTAATGGGCCATTGAGAAGATTACAGATAACATCTAAATTACTGTTCGTTAATGTGAGTAGACTGAAGTCAAATTAATGTGCATATCACTCTTTGCTGTGTCTGTCAACGTGGCCGGAAGGAGCTTCTGTGAAAGCATACACTGTGCAGTTTTCGCGTGGATATTGCAATTGGATTTTCTAGTGGGACCGACACGGACTGCATTCAACACCAGCAGCAGCAGCACACACCCCACAGCGCCGGTGATGCATCCCCGCGGCAAGAGCACGGACAAGTCCTCGTCAGAGTCGTCTTTACTTTAGAATGGTGCAGAAATCTCTCAACGGCGGGGTTTACCCAACTCAGGCCGGAGAGAAGAAGCACAAAGTGGGCTTTGTCGGACTGGACCCCGGCGCTCCGGAGTCCAGTAGGGACGGGGCGCTGCTCATTGCGGGTTCGGAAAGCACCAAGCGCAGCAGCATCCTCTGCAGACCGAGGTCCAGCATCTCCGCCGGGAGACCCAGACCGTCGAAGAAAAATGCCAGCTATCGGAAACTACAGAATTTGCTCTACAATGCGCTGGAGAGACCGCGGGGATGGGCGTTCATCTACCACGCTTATGTGTAAGTGATGACTGGCCTTAAACCAAAGTATGTTGATTCTGTCATGTATACACTGACTCATGCTTGTGGCGGGGCTGCTGTGGACTTTAATGATCGTGCTCAGGTGACGCAGTAAAGGGTTAAAGTGTTGTCATGTTGCCAAAAGTGCGGATTCCAGGAGGGCTGTCACTCCACCTGCATAACTCCTGCTCTAACCACACGCGTGCACATGTCATTAAATCACTGGTGTCTGCGATGACGTAGAACATCAGAACATTCCTTCAGTCCATGTCTGACTCCTGTTAGCAGTTCTGTTGCTGCAGCAGTCGGTTTCAGCACCGTGGACAGCTCCGCGCCGCATCACAACTTTAACTAATTAGCTTTGCAGTCCAGCTCTGTACAGTGATGTGTGTGTATGTGTAGAAGATGTGTGTGTGTGTACTGATCGTGTTTCAAAACCATCGTTGAGAGGACATTTTGACGTAGTGGAGACATTTCATCATCACTTCGAAAAAGGTTTTTTTTTCAGTGTTAGGACTTAAGGTTTTAGTGTTCGAGTTAGACGTGTAACTGAGATGGATGAGGTTAGTGTATGTGGCTCAGGAATGGATAATGTCTACCAGTGTCCTCACACGTACAGAGAGACAAGTGTGTGTACATGTCTGTAGTAGGCAGTGAGGACACATACTGAATCAAATCTATCTTTGTGAGAACATTTAAGATGATTCCTCACAGCTTTAAGGGGCTATTTGAGGGTGATTTCAGGGTTAGGGTTTGCCACTTTGTGAAGCTAGGGAATGTATTATGTCCACTAGTGTCCTCACTAAGAATTATGTGTGTGTGTGTGTGTAAAGGGAGTGTTTCACAGGCTAGACAGTCACATATTACTAATATGCCATTAGTAATACGTAGTTTAAAGATAATCTGAGTGAGTGAGTGAGTATTTGTCAATGAAAACAAACCACCGCCAACAACATACTTCTTACATATTAAAGGGTTACTGCAGCAATTTAGTGGTGTGCTTTCATGAAATTAGACGAGTTGCAAGACACAATAAATATGACAACCAGGGGTTTGGGCTCCACTGATTATTTTTCTCAATTAATAAATGAGTTGTTTGGTCCATGTATTGGGACAAATTGGTGAAAAATGTCCAGACATCAAAAATATACTACTCAAATCTATTCATTGTATTGATTGAATTACTGATTCATGAATGCATACAATTGCTGGCATTTGTATCCATGTGTCCTACAGTCTTCATATTAAGTGAAGACAGTGTGTCAGCCATTTGCAAATAAGCTTTGTTTCTCTGAAAGAAAAGATGGATGAAATGCTGTTGGTTGTTTGCCCTCCAGCCAGGCCTGAATCCTTGCTGCTCAGTGACACTGCACGCTTGATAGTGAAGACTTGAAATGACCACAGCATTAAGGAATTCACTGTGCACAGCATATTGACTCCTGGGAGAAGAAGACTGGATGCCCAGCAGTATGCCTGTGCTGTAATGTGAAATGACACTCACACACTCACACACAGGCCCTGTGGGTACCTTTTAAAATATTAATGTCACACTACAACAGCCGGCTAAAAACCCTCTCTTTGCCATTTATTTCGCTTTTTAGCAGATCTTCATTGACCATTGTCACTCTCAGGAAGTAGTGCTGTCCTAATTGCTGAATCTAGCGCAGGCAGTCGGGATATTTTTTGTAGCACATTACAACATCGGAAGCCAAACTACTTCAGGCAACCTAGTTAGAGAGAGTTGCATGTGTGCTGCAGAATCCTCTGGATGGCAACTTATAAATCAGTGTAGACCAAAAAATGTCATCATTATATCACATTTAGTCTGCAAATGCACACAGTGGACAGAGAGACAAAGTGACTGACAGACAGACAGATGTACAGTAGATATTGGTAGGTAGGTAGGTAGGTAGCTAGGTAGGTAGGTAGATGGATCCAAAAACTGGGGAATTCTTGCATTACAGCAGCTCAGTATTCAGCACTAATAAATGATGAGAAATACTACTTAATTTAATTCCATTCATTTTGACTTTTATCCAGCTGAATTACAAAAACCATCATGTGCTGACTTTAGCCGAATCATTCCTCTCCTCATCTCTGCTGCGCACGACAGCATTTAGCAAACCAAATGACAAAGCTATCTTGCACTGAGGACGGCAGACAGCTTTGCTCGTGCTTAGACAGCAACAGCAGCAGCAGCAATATTGCGTTTTGATTAGTTTCTTCTGGAAATGTAAGGTGGTTGTTTTGTTCCGCGCTCTCATTTGTAATGCATGTGTGAACGATCGATAGGTGTAACACGAGAGGACCTGTATCCAGACTGTACTCTCTGCCATGTTGCCTCTCTGTCTCTGTCTCTGTCTCTGTCTCACCTGCTCTTCCTCTCTCTTGTTGTTGTGTGTCTGTCTGAGCTCATGGTCTTTCTCTCCCGTTAGTGCTGCCTCTGGACCAACATCAGTGGAAGGGAAAGAGACAGTGATCTCATGTCTTTTTTACTGTGTTGATTTTCTTATGAGTGAAATGAATGGTGAAAATGTGTAGCCAAGGCTTCAGTGAACAGCCTGTTAGCTACAGCTTAGCATCCGATCTCCCCAAGCATTGGTATGTTCCACAGGTTTGGCTTCAACAGGAGCTGGGCTGAGAAAATGAAATGGCCTCTACAGCTCCGTGATGACAACAATGTGCCACTTCTGCACCAAAGATAGAAAACAAACAACATCAATTGAAAAGATGAGGCCAAGCATAATTTAGAGGGCGATCAGTCAGAAAATAAACAATTAAATCCTCCAGACTAAGTGACTGAGGATGTGTTCCAGCAGTGATCTTCTGCTGGTCAGCTGAGGGTAGAAATAAGGCGAGGTTAGAGACTGATGTTTGCTGCCAAGCTGCTCGTCTGTGATTGAGTGGTCTGATTTTGGAGGAGAGGGCCGAACTGTGACAAAGGGTTATTCTAGATGCTGAGTCCTGTAGCTGGGTCTCAGGCAGAAATGGAACGTATCCCACAAATAGTTTGATATTTATTTACGTTGTAACCAAGAGATGAAACTATAGAGCCCTGTCCCAAAAAGCACTCTTACTCAATTATTCGTACATGCATAGAAAGAGCAGCAAGGAAGGATTACTGAACAGGTCTACTGGGCCCAGGGGCCCTGAAGCTCAAGCCTCTGTGGTACTATTCCCTGAAGCCCTGAAGACACATAACATTGTTTATGTTATGTGATATGTCTTAATGGGTCCCCTCAATCATATACTATAGTTTATGTTATTCACTCCTTATATCTGAAAGGGGGCCCTCAGTCAAATACAGTGGTTATTATGGGATGTCCTTATAGGACCCCTTAGGCTATGTTATCCATACATGATGTCTTATAAGGTCCCTCAATCTTTATCTTCTTCTGCAGATTATAACAAACAGAGTTCTATGCTAATTTGTCTCCTTCCCAAGCATCAGAGAACTAGAACAGAGAAGCCTACACATATCAGAAAGAATGTCGTTCTTCTCCAATTATGTAATAAGGTTCTACTTCAAAACATGAAGTGCACTGTCAGACTGGTTTATGTGTGTTGTAGGAACATGGTGATGCAAGAT
The DNA here is from genome assembly GCF_019176455.1 of Solea senegalensis. Lineage (NCBI taxonomy): Eukaryota > Metazoa > Chordata > Actinopteri > Pleuronectiformes > Soleidae > Solea > Solea senegalensis. The sequence goes on from NC_058031.1 coordinate 19,737,576, forward strand.
ACTTGGATGATTGGATAAAGGGTTGTAGGATACTGGAAAAGTTGCTCCTGGATTTACTGTCAGACCCCTGAGACCCCTGAGAGTTCACTGACCAGACACTGTGGATCAGCGATAACTGTCATGTTACACAAACATCTAATATGTATGTTAACAGTATATTACAGAATATTTGCTGATAGGGGTGTCACTTGGTACAGAGTAAACCATCTGGCTGCTGTCGTTATCTTTTTGGTTCTGAGGGAACACAATGACAGCTGGTTGTTTGTGTAACAGTATCATTTGTGCTTTTATTTATGGACTGAAAGATGATCGTCCGCCTCAAACATTTCCCACAGGACCCACAGAGACAACTCGGCAGTGGTGGCACTTGGTCGTCACAGGCACTATTTGCTTAGTAAAAATCCTCTCTTCCTTATTTGCTATCTCTCTCTGGCTTGATCGCAGTCTAATTTTAGCGTGATGGGTTTGTGTGGAGAGGCAATGTTGTGCTGGGTAAAGGGTAAATCAATGTTTTTTTATCTGCAGCTCAGGAGGAAAACGTAGGCTTTTCTGCATCCAACAACAGCCCCATCAAGCTGACTGATGAACTGTCACGTTGCCTTTGGTCTGGACCTGCTTGGCAACAGGTGGATTTGTGTCAACCTAGAAGCAGTAACTCAGAAGAGGTGGTGTCACAGCTGAAGCCTGTCGTCATGTGTGTGTGTGTTTGTTTGTTAGTGTGTTTGTTGTGGAGCATGGGGGATCAGAAAGTTACAGCTGTAGGAAATAGGCTACTGATACTTAAAATGTTTTCCGAACTTCATTAAAGAGTTATTTTTTTGTTTTGGTCATAATTAAGGGTATATGGACATGTTAGTATTACACCTACACGCATATTCATGAATATAAACTAAACATGTCTTGTTGACTCACTTTCAATTAGGTAGCAAATGTGAGTGTTTGCCAACAACATTTCTTGAATGTAATGCCGTTTTTCCACTACATGGTCCCGCCACACCTCAGCTCGACTCTACACGGTTTGCTTTGTGTTTCCATTACAATATGTCTTACTTTTTACTTTTGTAAGTCGCTTTGGATAAAAGCGTCTGCTAAATGACATGTAATGTAATATAGTACCTCCTCAACGTGGGCGGGGTCATCACAGCACGGCTGCATGAAACTGCCGTGACTTCGTTTTACATGCACACACAAACAAGTGACTAGTGACTTGTAAAGAAGTTGTTTTCAGTGTAACTGAATCATTAGAATCAGCTAAAAATTTTAAGATTTGTTCACAGAATTGTTCAGTACTTCCTCCATCAACGGAGCACAGACTCCGTCTGACACAGTCACTGAACTGAAATACATTGACAGGGTTTGTGATGCAGCTCATTGCTCGCGATCACCGGCTTTCAGCAGTGCTGTCGCTAAATACACCTGACTCTCTGCTAAATGTTGAGATTTTAGACATTTCCTTTGCTAAATGTTGAAGATTAACACATGTTTCAGATTTTTAAGTCTTTTTAACTAATCTACAATTTGGCAGTGTTCATTCTTGTGTCCGAGTGTCTTCCAGTGGCGACACTCTCTGACCAATCAGTGGCCGGCAGTTTGACGACGTCACGCACAGTAGTAGGTAGCAAAAAAGTATCAGGTACCAGGTACTATTGCTAATGGAAAAGCAAAAAAGCCGTGCCAAAGCAAGTCGACTCGTGCTGGGACCATGTAGTGGAAAAGTGCCTCTTCAGCACATAGTTTGACTAATTTATAGACTGCTGTCAGTGACTCAGTCATCAGTTACTCATGAAAATAATGTTTATTCATGTTTTTGAGAGCTTGACAAGTTCTTTGCCTTCTTTCTTTCTCCCTGACCTCATACATATTTGAAACCGTTTTCCTCAAAACCTTCTCAAAATTACCAATGCTGCTCTGAGTGTCTGCAGACTGTGGTGGAGAGGTAGCTTCACTCGGCTCATTTAAAGAGGAGGATAGTGAGTAGCCGTGGACTGCTTCAGGAGGCAGGTTCTGTCCCCCTGTCCTTTATCAGCATGTGTCCTCATTAGTAGTTGCTGATGAGCTTGGCAAGGTGAAGTCAAGAAAGTGAGTGTCCAGTTAGACTGCAGCCAGCTCGCTTCTTTCTCCACATCACGTATTTACATAGTATTTGAGTAATACAATAGATCACTGTGATTTTAAAGCCTCACATAGAAAAACTGCTTCCATATTCTAACAACACATAGAATGAAGTTGTGATGAAGTTGGGTTACGGTTGTTTGTCGTCTCCATATAAAGAGTTTCGGACACTGATGTAAAACAGTTATTTCAGTGAATTTTTTGTGTATCTGAAAACTGGTTATTGGTGTCATATTTGAATCACCTTATTTAGGTCAATACAGATTGTGCTGTATTGTAAGTTATTAGTAAGTTAGTTAAAAAGTGTGTTAAAATGCAAGCAGCAGAATGTGTACGAAGTTTCTGTTAGTATGTAGAAATAGCAACAAAGTGAGACCTCCTTGTGTTTGTTTGGTCTTGGAAATAAAGTCAGAGTGAGCGCTCTTACCGCTGTTCGTATTATCTTCTGAATCAGGCTATAAATGTGTGTTTTTTTCTCTGGTGACACGGGAGACAGCGTCCTTTGTAGTTCATGTTGCTTTTAATGTTTTCTGCTACACTTCAGCCTTGGAAATTATTTTTCTGTGAGTACCTGGCTGTATTTTTTGTTAAACATTGTAAGAAAACTTGTTATGTCACTACTCAGAGTGTAGTACTAGCTAAGCTAGTTTTATTGGTTCACCTGCAGGTTGTTTTGTATGCTAATAAGCTCATTTGGGTTTTCTCGGTAATTTTGCTCTTTTAGAAAACAAAGTCAACCAAAAGGTCATGTGTACGACAGTTACCCCAGTAAAAGCAAGAAAAGTCAAGCGTATTGTGTATTTATTTCGATGGACTTTTGACGTCAAGCACTGCATAAATTCACGCGCTGCAAGGGCAGCACACACATATATTTGCTTATGAAGAGTTGATACCAATTATATATCAATTTTAGGATTAATCTTACATATATTAACTCAGCACCATCCCTATTCTATTACCTACAGCTCCATAATCCCTTCCCTGTAGTCCCTGTAGTATGTTCTTGCTTGTTTAAAGCACGTTCTTTGGTGGCTAACTGATTTGATGATGTGGAGACAACCTCTTCTTGACAGGACTTGAGGAACTGATGAAATGACACGTCACTGTGACAAATGTCTAACTTTTTGACTGGCTGACCTCAATAGGCCTCATGGATACACGTTCAGTGGAAAAAGTGTCTTAAAAAAAGAAAGCCAGGTTGTTTTCCTGAACTATGAAAAGCGGGAACCCATATATGTACTGTATATGATTTAATTGCCATACAACATCCAAATCTGTTCAATATTTAACACCACAATCTTTTTTTTTTTTACAGCATCAGTGATTGTTAGGACATCAGATGGGTGATAAAAGGAGGAAGTACAGCAATTTGTGCTTTTATAGCTGGCCTGTCAAGTAAAATAACAGATTAGTGAGGTAGAATAGAGGAACGTAAACCTTGCTCAGATTTATACACTTTTACTTTAAATGGACAAAATCTATACTGAGTGTAATTCCTGTTTCTCAGTACATGAATGGCCTCCTTTTACCAGGCAATCCTCAACCACTGTAGTCATTTGTGATGTAAATCATATGACAAAACACATATATATGTGTATATATGAGCATGTCAAATAAAATACAGAATTAAGAACCTATTATGCTTATTGTTGGCGCTTTGTATTCCTTTGACAAAGAAGAGTATATGATATCATAAAAAAACAGCTCGTCCATGGAGTGTTTTTTGGAGCATCGGTGCCCACCATTGATCTCTGCCGCCTCATTCTGACTGGCTGACATCCAGCGGCCACTGCCAAGTGTTTTAACCTGATCACAATGAAACTGCAGCAGCAGAAAAAGGGGAAATCAGATGAACAGCAGCTGAGAATTCACCATAGAATATCCTGATAATCCCTCAAATTTTTTTTACTTTTGTGTACAGTGTGTTTGTTGTCAATGCAGATTTCAAAACTCACATTTTCTTAAATGACCTAAAACTGATTATCTAATGATCGACTAACCCTCCCTCAGCTTCTACAGTTCATCTGTATTAATTTTTGCTTGTATGTATTATGTAGTAGTATTGGTGCTATTTTTGACATCGCTAGTGTAATGTGAGCTTTAAAGTGTAACACCTGATCCTCAGGAGATACGGGATTACAGTATCCTCATCTGTGTCCTGGTATTGAGTTTCTCCAGGCACTCTCCATTAGCCCTGTGCTGGATTCCTTCCATAAATGCTGAGGTTGGACCCTGTTGTGACTCCTGTGTGTCGTCCTCCAGCCATAAAAGTATTCACCTCATGGTCACCGCTAGAGGAGGTGTGGCTACAGAAATGATTTTGAATGGGACCCCTTTTACTTTATGTTTTATTAAGATTGTTTACGTTTAAATGCCTTAAAGGTGCTAGTTATAGCTGACATGTAAGTAAGGACAATCAGTACTTTTTGTACTCTACATTCGTCAAACTTTATGCATATTTGGGTCCTCAACGTTTTGTCATTTTTGTGAAGGTACCCCAGTAAAGCTTAAAGTCTGACAGTCAATGACCATTGACCAGTCAACATATTTTGTGCTATTAAATTGGCCTGAATGATTAAAAAAAACCAACATATAAAATATGCCCTCTCATGAAAGCTAAGATGAACAGTGTTGTGTTTTTCTTGATCTTGACACAGACAGTAACAGCCAGTGCTACCTGTGGCTCTTTGAAGCTGGTTGATGGCAAAGTCAGCTCATGTTTCTCTGCACTTACTTAGGTTATTTGATTATTTTTTTTCATGTACATTTGTGTGCAGCCAAGTCCAGTTTCAGTTTTCTATATGAGAATGAATGCTTGAATTTGATTCACTCAATACATTCAAGGAAAGTTGTTGTTCAGATTAACATTCAACTCACCTAATGTTACCTGCTCTCCTGCCTTCAGTAATTTATGTACTGATTCACCCATTTACTCATTTATTTTAACTGCGCTGCTGCTGCTTCTGCTAATGCAGTTTGGCTTGCTTCCACTGATGATGGCACCACCCAGGGTCTGCAGCTGTAATTACTTATTCTGTCCCCAACTGTCCCACTTACACTACACTGAAAATGTCTCATATGTTGCCAGAGGTCAGTGTTTTATCCAGATGTGTCTGGGGAAAAACGATTCAATTCAATTCAATTTTATTTGTATAGCACCAAATCATAACATACATTATCTCAAGGCACTGACAACAGACAATAGACAACATCAAGGAGAGCAGAGAACCCCAACAGTTCACACAATGAGCAAGCACTAGGCATCAGTGGAGAGAAAAAACTCCCTCTTAACAGGAAGAAATCTCTGACAGAACCAGGCTCAGAAATGTGCGGTCATCTGCCTCGACCGGTTGGGGTGAAAGGAAAAATGGGGGACAGTGGAGAGGTGGGGGACAGAAAATGGGGGGAGAGAAAGGACAAGAGGGAGATGAGGTAGAGACAGAAGAGAGAGAGGGAGACCAGCAGCAGATACACAACAACTGTATCAGGTTACAAGTTTATACAGTTAGTTAAACACTCATTATATATACTCTTATAGTTCTACTGTTCTTGAAATTATAAAGGTGTAATTATGAAACGCAAGACCAGCTGCTATCTGTATTACTGTAATGCTCATGGTGTTTGCCACCTGTTTATGGTCCACTGTGAATGCACTATTTCTGCCAATAGGTACATTTGTTGAAGTGTATAATATTAATATTATCATATTTAATATGAATATTGTTTGGCTTTGGTAGCCTTAGAACAAGCCTTTGATATGTATTTTAGGGCAGGAGCCTTGCTTTACAGAGCCTGCCATCTTGTGTCACTTGTTGCTGTCTGCAGTCTCACCATTAGATGTCACTAATTCTTACACAATTAAACGTTAACACAGCAAATGCACAAAATTTGATTTCATAGATGCTACTTTTATTGTGTTTTTCAGTCTGGAGTTATGAATCACGTGACTTCCTAAAACAGGATCCATCAAATGACACATGTTCAAGGAAAAAAAAAAAAAATGTCTTCTTCACCCTGTCATATTTCTTCCAGATTCCTTTTGGTCTTCTCATGTCTTATACTCTCAGTGTTTGCCACCATCAAAGAGTTCAAACATAGCTCAGAGAGTGCCTTGTACATCCTGGTGAGTATCTTCTTTGATGCATAAATGTATATATTGTATGTCACAGATTTCACACCATCGTCTTACTTCATTCAACAGGAAATTGTGACCATTGTGGTGTTTGGGGTGGAGTACATTGTTAGAATATGGGCTGCTGGCTGCTGCTCTCGATACAGAGGATGGAGTGGGAGGCTAAAATTTGCCAGAAAGCCTTTCTGTGTCATAGGTGAGAAATTTTTTTGTGTGTGTGGGCACAAGTCCTTTTTTTAAAAAGCTGGGGGGTAATTTTCTGCTTTTGTCCAAAGGTGGAGTGAAACTTGACCTGTAATTATAAAAACATCTCTCTCATTGTCCCGTTTCTTCACTCTGATTTGATCACATAGTCTTTGCTGCATCACAGCATGTGCAGCATGTGACTGTGTGTTGCGTCTCTCTGCAGACATCATGGTGCTGATTGCCTCAGTGTCCGTCCTGGCAGCTGGATCTCAGGGGAATGTTTTTGCCACCTCTGCCATCAGAAGTTTGAGATTCCTGCAGATCCTGCGCATGCTGCGCATGGACCGCCGTGGAGGGACCTGGAAGCTGCTTGGTTCTGTAGTTTATGCCCACAGCAAGGTGACCCTGATGTGATTTTATCTGTTGGTTCTCTAGGAGTGGACGTTTCAATGTCAATCGATTAGATTAACTTTGATATGAAAAAATGGCAACCAGATGTCCCACTGTATGAAGCAGTTGGCTGTTGTACAGTCATGGCACATGTTTGATCCTCCAGCACCAATAGTTTTAGTTTATTATTCCAAAACTATCATACGGTGGAGCTGAGGGAAATGAAATACTTCACAGATTCCCTGTTCTTCACACTGTCACAGAGGGCGTGAATCACACACATTCAATATTAGTACAGAATCACAGATTCACAGTGGTGACATCATCCCTGTGTGCAGCACTGCAGATGAATTACTCTGCTCTCTTATGTTTGTTGCATTGTTTTTCTCTGTAGGAGCTCATCACGGCGTGGTACATTGGCTTCCTGTGCTTGATCCTGGCCTCATTCCTGGTCTACTCTGTGGAAAAGGAGTTAAATGATGAGTTTGAGACCTATGCTGATGCTCTTTGGTGGGGACTGGTAAGATTCTTTTAAGAACTCTACAGTATCCACAGTAATGAGATATACTAAATAAAAAGCATTGATTTTATTCCAGTTTCCCTCTGCCCCCCACCCCCCTTGTGCAGCATATCTCATTAATAGTGACCATGGTCTCTCTTTTCACTAGATCACTCTCACCACCATTGGTTATGGTGATAAGGTTCCAAAGACCTGGTATGGACGCCTGCTGGCAGCCATATTCAGCATGATTGGCGTAGCCTTCTTTGCACTTCCTGCTGTAAGTATGAGTTCACGTCACATCAGTTGTTTTTTAAATCCACACTTTTAGATTGAGTTTTTGTCCATCATGGTGTTATGGGCCCAGTACGGTATGTAATATTTAGAAGGTCTTATTGGACATTAGTGGCAGTTGCTGGTCTTTGAAACAGAGGAAGCTCATTTCAGGCTGTTATTTCTACATAAACTCTTCTGTAAATTCTGCAAATGAACAACTAGAACAAGGAAATGCAATAATTATGTAAAACTGAAAAGCTATAACAGTGTTTTTATTTACAGTCATGTACAAATGATGCATGTTCTCCCTGTGTGTGCGTGGGTTTTCTTCCAGGTAAATTGGACACTCTAAATTGACCGCTGGTGTGAGAGTGAGAGTGAATGGTTGACTGATTTTTTTTTGTGGCCCTGTGATGGACTGGTGAACTGTCCAGGGTGTACCTCGCCTATCACCCTATGTTAGCTGTGATTGGCACAGCATCCCATGTGACCCTCATGTGGAGGATAAAGTGGTAGAAAATGGATGGATGGACGTACAAATGAAAATGGGCAATATTGCAGAGCAAATAACACACATGACTGAGGCAGAAAAGTCTCTGCAATGATGTCAATCAAAAACTGGTTCAGCCTTTCAGACAGTTCTTCCAATCATCATGCAGAAGCTCAGCATCCGTGCCCACCCACTGCTCCATTCCAGATAAGCCGAGCTTCCGTGGAAGTGATGTTTTTGGCGCATTTGTCCAATCGCTGTCGAGCTCACTGCAGTGAAAAAAACCTATAGCTTTCTACACAAATAAAGATTTACTACTTTGTTACAATCAGCAATGAGATGTTCCTCTACACTTGACCTTTAAATGCGAACTGACATCATTGCTTTGCACAACAAAGTCTGTATTAATTTCTATGTGACATTTCTAAAGATGTCATGTTTCTGTTCTGTTGCCACCGCTCATACTAACTGCTCAGTTTTATTTATTATCTTTAGGTTCAAACAACCATAAAAGAAAGTGCAATATATCGTGGTCTCTGATTCATGTTTGAGAGCGGCACATTCATACTGATTTGATTACCAGAGAATCCTCTCTTCCACTTCCTCTCAGGTCTACAAAGCATTGCAGCATCTTTCAGCTCATTGTTATGGTTTTGCAGTCCACACCTTCTCTGTTTCAGCTTAGTCTCACTGTCTCTTCTACCCACAGTAAACTACCAGCCACTGCCTTCAAGTAGATCTTCTTCTGACAATCTGAATACGGATTATACCTGTTTATGATGTTATTACAGCTGAAATGAAATATCTGTGTATAAGGATATATAGTGTAACTTTATAGACTCTGGTATATCAACCACCTAAAATATATAATTAGTCTTTTATGATCGTACTTTAGTCACTTAGAAAGAAAAGCACTCTAATTGTGCCATTCTGTTGCATTATTTCTGTCCACTGTGGTACTAAGCTAAAAGCTTCTTCTGAATCAACAGGAACTCTGCCCTTTTCCCGCTTGGCGCTCAGAGAAAGCTCTCAGCTTATGGTGTTGTGACTCCAGTCAGTGATGTGTCGAGCATGAGTTCAGCATTTCACTTGATATGTGAACATGTCAGACTCGGCAGTTAAGCTTTCAATAAGCAGGCATGAAAAATCTGGACTTTTGCTGTGTCTGCATTCAGTTAACTGGGAGAATTTTTGCCACACTTATTGTTTTTAATGGGCATGGAGGAAACATCAAAACATAATGTCTATTTGCTGGAAGCTTAATGCAGGCGTTTGAAAATCTGTGTTATCACTCGTTTCCTTGGGCTCTAAAAGGCGTTGGAGAGGAGGATGCTTGCTGCTGCTGCTGCACTTCTAGCTGCTGGCCAGAAGAGGTCAACTTAAATCACTAATAGTTTCAGGGGCTCTCTGCTGCCCTCTGCTGCTGACTCTCATTCTGACTCTGTACAGGGCATCCTTGGCTCTGGCTTTGCCCTGAAAGTCCAGGAGCAGCACAGGCAAAAACATTTTGAGAAGAGACGAACCCCTGCAGCAAACCTCATTCAGGTAAACTGCGTGATATCATCAGTGCATAAAGAGGATGTCTGCTTCTAGGCTCTGGACAAAAAAACTAAGAACATTTTTAATATATATATGTATATTTTCATCCAGGCTGCTTGGAGGTTCTATGCTACCAACCTTTCCCGAACAGATCTGCTGAGCACATGGGATTTTTATGAGCAGACTGTAGCAATTCCAATGTACAGGTAAGTCATAAAACTGGCTGAATAATACAATATGTTACTCAGCATTTCCAGGAAATTCAACTGTTTTACTGTATCACATTCTGCCTTTTGACTGCGAAGTGGGAGAAACCCCCTCCCCCCACTTCTCTCTTAACTTAATTGTTGAATCAGATATGACTATGATATACAGAGTCACATGACACAATGGTGTGGCTTTTCACTTTCTGCTTTATAAGTGTAATTGTGGATAAGGCTGGAGTCTTGGCGGCAGTGACATTAAAACCTCTCTGAGAAGCTGTTTGATGGCTACTTTAAAATTAACCACTTATTTTTCTGTACGCCTGAATGAATCAGCAAATAAGTCACCATCTTTGGCTTTCACAATGCAGATTTCTGCCATCTGTGTCAGGAAGAAGAATAAGATCACTGTCTGCTCCATTTGGAAATGTCTCCATGGTCACTTTCAGTCCACTTGTAATTTGAGATGAAAAGGTGATGACCAGAAGAACAGATAACTGCCAAACGAAATGGAATTAGCTGTTAAAGTGCCCGGCAGCGTGCTTTAACCTTTTAACACCGAGGTTTGACAGAATAATAAAATGCTTTCTGTCTTTCCTCAGACTTGTTCCACCCCTGAATCAGCTGGACCTGCTGAGGAATCTGAAGGGCAAGTCATTCAGGTAAACATATGACGGGCAGTGTTATGACTCACAATGACAACACTGCCTGGAAGGTCATGATGAAGTCATAATTATTGCATAATGCGTCAACAGTGAAGAAAGAAAGTAATGACCCTGTATTAACATTATTAATAAGTCTGTGGCTACAACATTCTTGAACATTAAGGAAAATGTAAAAAAGTGATGACTGAAACCAATGAAAAGAGGGTCAACGTTGTTATGTTTCCAGAAATCTGGCTTGAATTTAATGTAGTTGCTAAATGTTAGTTGGTAGACAAGACAAGGAACTGCTTATTGCATCTTTATGATGAGCTGTAATTATAATTTGGTGTGATAAATATTTGGGCCACATGGTGTGGGGTGCAGTGGCTCGGTGGTTAAGACCGGTACCTGGTGTGCGAAAGACATCATGGTCGCAAGTTCGACTCCACCTCTGGCTGATTGTACTCAATTCCATTGTAAGTCGTTTTGGATAAAAGCGTCTGCTAAATGACATGTAACGTAATATGCATTAGTGATTAGCACCGTTGCCTTGCAGCAAGAAGACGCAGGTTTGTGACCCGGTCCGAATAAGTGCCTTTCTGCATGGAGCTTGCATCTTTTCACCAGGTTCTCCAGTTTCCCGTCACAGTCCAAAAACATACTGAGGATAATTTGACACACTTGACCATGGAGTGAGTGTGAGAGCGAATGGTGTTTTTTTTTTTTTGTGAACTGCCTAACTGTCCAGGGTGTAGCAGACCTTTTGCCCTATGACAGCTGGTGAATGAATGAATGAATGAATGTATTATAAATTCTTATATTCAAGTGTCACACATGTTTTCACAGTTTTTAGCAGTTAAACTCTGGTGAATGAATGCTATATTTTTATGACCAAACATTATGCAGGCAAAATTAGCATTTGGCTGCTAATCCTATTGTATTAGTGCACTTAGCTGCCTTAGGGCTAAATGTATATACACTGGTGTCTGTGGAGACAAAAGCTAAAGGAAAATTATTGTCAGACTCATTGAATGGACGCTTAATTTCAAATGAATGTTTTTCATTTCTTTGTGTCATGCTGAATGTGTAAATTAGCTTCTATTAGAAGATGACATGAAAGAGTAAAGGATGTGTATTGATGGAGAAAATAACACTCATGTATTTTTTTATTTATTTTTTTAAACATGGAATTCTGATAATAGAGAAAGTCCTTAGAATTTTTTTTCTTCCTCTCTCACTGAGTTCTTCCTGTCAAAATGTTAATATAAACTTTTGGAGCATTTCGCTGTCATCTGCTTCAACAAGCACAGCAGTCGTACAAATGTGAATGCATAACCATGAGCAAAAAATATGGTAAAAGATAGTGGAAATATTTCAAATATATTCAAAGCTTCTTTCAAAGGCTCATTGTTTAAAGAAATAATTTTAATTTCACGTTTAATCCTCGCCCTTTTCTCTCTCCTACTTCCGTCCTCAGTCCTAATCCATCTTAACCACAGAAGCATAGAGCGGTTCTGATTATGGCACTGCATATAGCACATGGCTGATTTACACTGTGTAACTGTATATGTCTTTTCTCTTCATAGGAAAGAGTCTCAGATAGACATCTCTCCCAGGTCTGTGATCACGTCAGTTTTATCTCTCTTCACCTCCCTCTGGCTTCTCTGCTGTTCAGCTGTTAGCTGCTGCTAAGGCACTCTTCTTGGGGGAGTGTGTACACTATATCTGTGTGTGTGTGTATGTGGACGTGGACGTGGCTGTGTGTGAATATGCCTCCTTCAAGAAGGGTCTTGCTGCATCCACTCACAAGGTGCTCAAAGATCACCTCACTCTGGCCTCACTCCTGACTGGCAGCTTAATGAAATATTCACCAATAAGCTGTTCCTTACAACTCTATCTCTCAGCGTCACCTCAGGGAAAAAAAAAAAAGTTTTTTGAGGAGTCTTGCTTGATTTTTATCACACTGACTTTGACATAAGAAACAAGTGTTATTATTGACAATGCAGTAACACTTTATTGCAACTTAGCTGTTTGTAATGCATTTGCATTTTTTGGTGTTTAACTGCAATTCAGAGATATTTAAATTCATTGTCCAAACTGGCAAAGGCATTCAACTATTTATGAATTATTATTGCAAATGAGTTATAAACTATAGTTATAATAAAGTGTTACTTGCATCACAATATGGCACACACTGCTGTTTATGTGAATGTATCCACTGCTACTCTATCTTTTTTGTGTCTCCTCTACTGCCCACCACTCCAGTAGTGAACATGCACACAAAGACAGACTTTGCGGGTGCTGTCCGAGCGCTATTAGGTATAGTTGCTGCAAAGATACTAACAACTGCACTGCAAGTCTATGTGTCTCCTATCATTCCTACCTCTGTTCCTTTAAACAGAAGTACAGTAAAGGTAGAGGAATCACACGATAAGGACATTTTGTTGCTCAGTGGATGATAAAATCGGATTAATTTACATTTTACAAGGGATTAAATTTCCATCATTCAGCTTCATCCACACATGGAAGGCTTTAAATGCTTAAACACAGTGCCCACACGTTTTGCCTTTCACTCAGATAAATGTCAGATATACATGTTTGTTTACCTTCCTGTCACAGATGATTTATGATTTTTGTTCCGTAACGTATGCAGTTGATTTGCTTGCTGCCTTTTTTGCCCAATCAGCCCACATAAACCTCTGTTCAGCAGGTGCATATTGCTGAGTCTCTAACAACACATTTCTTTGACTAATTCCTGTATATCAGACTGATGGTGAATTATTTTGCATGATTTGTGTTCACTTTTTGCTCAGAGTGAGACCATAAGCTCTTCCTTTCGACACACGCTGTGTCATTGTGCTTCCAATGCATGCTGGCTTGTAGCTTCCTGCTGCTTGCCTGAACCACTGAATGCTCCTATGTTCGTATGTGGACATGGCTCCTTCTGCTGTAGGACATTGCCCATTTTGCATTTCTGCCAAGGTAAGAATTATCAATACATTAGTGCTGAATTTAACAATCTTAAAGCAACAAAACAGTAGGATAAGTTTAGTTTATTTAAAGTTACTTACAATTGCTAATATATTGAATGTAATAATAAATAGAAAAACATTTCCTTAATAACATTTGCCCTCATTACTTGCTGTGTGTAGTCGTAAGGCCAGCATAAAGGACAAGATGTTTCTCAGTCCTTCCAAGGCTCCCATGATGAAGGGAAAGACCCAGTCTCCAGGGGCAGAGGAGGGCGCTGAGGCCAGTCCCAGCAAGGTTGCCAAGAGCTGGAGCTTCACAGAGAAGAACCGAGGGCCAAAACAGGCCTTCAAGGGCCGCGGTGGCCCCCTACGGCAAAACTCAGAGGGTGAGGCAACTTCACAGCATCAGCAGAGTACTAGCAAGTGTCAGGGAGGGCTGTGATTTTAGACTATATCAGGGATCACCAACCTTTTTGAGACCTAGAGCTACCTAAAGGGTAGAGAATAATATGGAGGGCAACCATATTATCATTTTATGCAATTTACCATTTAAATGATGAATATTATGCATTCAATTGCATACACATTAATTCCAGTTTTTATAAATAATATCAAGGACATTTTACTCATATGGATACATGCAAGTGAGGTGAAGTGAAATGAGCCCACTGGCACCTTGTTGGCTGCTCACAGGCAACAAGGTCCCCGTGTGCACCACGTTGGTGACCACTGTTTTTTTTTTAACCAGAAATTCACAGGCAATTTTCAACCAGGCGAGTATTTGACAATACTACCTGTCAATCACAATGGTGTCACTATTTTCATCATTAACTCATCATTGTGGGCTTATTCTCCCATATATGTCCATTCAAACTGAGTTGTGGAATCATCTCCATTTCTTATAAACGGACTATGGCTGTGACACATGGCAAGGACAACATGAGTGCTTGTGTTTTTAGCGCAAATAGATTAGAGAGTTCATATTAAGTATAAACATTGCCATCCATCATTCAAACCATGAAGCAATAAACTCAGCATAGGAAATGTGCACATAGGAAAGCACTCTAGCACTGTATGCTAAAAGGAAGGAATAGTACAAGTTAACACATGAATAGATTGGTCTTTGACCCTGGGCTTTAGCTCTCCCCACAACCCTTAAAGGATTAGTGTTATAGATAATGGATGGATTAACTTTTACTTTGGACAGATATGAGTGTGACATTTAAATCCCAGGGAAAATGCCAGTGCACATGTCTTACTATATTTCTGCTCTCTACTTGAAGGAAGTTTTTCTATAGCAGGGAAACGGAATGATAAATGATAAATACACATTTAATGCTGAGTACTGTTTTCCCAAAATTTCACTCTGCATTCAGCATTCATGTTCAGTTGCTACTTACTTGACTTTCCACTGTTATGAACTGATGAGAGAACACACACTGCAGCTCCGTGTCAGTTAAAGACTTGTCATCTTTGTGGTTGTTGTATAACTACATATGTGTAGTTTTAGAAGGAGGGTGTTGATGGCATTTATTTAATTGCAAGCCTCGTTAAGATGCAGTAACTGTGCAAAATGTGCAGAAACTGTCATGCAGGTAAAGTTTGTCCTGCACGTTTTTAAACTAACATATTCCGGGGGACACAGGACGGGACTGTTGGTTTGAACATTGGTGTCCAAATGTTATTTATTCCTTGATCCATACATCACCCAGGCCACTGTATCACAATCGACTAATCTATTTATCTCCTTCATCGTTCATTTACCTTTTTGTTAGTCAAGTTGAACCAGTTCTCATGAGCTGTTTCTCTTCCTCCGCTTCATGGCATGTTAAAGTGCTGATTGAAATGCAGGACGAAGACTTTGGACTGAAGAGTTCTTCAGGTTAGACAAGTCATCACGACATGTCTTCAATAAATATACATACTATGTAATGTTTAGTATATGTTAAATACAAGAGAAGAGAGACCAGCCTTTTCAAACATGAAGTAGAAACCATTCAGTCCATAAGTTCCCATGTTTGGAATTGATTTGTCCGCCATTGTCATCCTGATAGAATCCATAACAAATCTTTTTCCATGTCTCTCCTCTTCCTCTCTTTGCAGCAATTGAAGGTTTAATAAGTAAGACATTGGGTTGATATTTTGCTGGTTGGCTACTATGAAAAATAAATCACAAGACAAATCACCTTCACAAGTCTGAGAATCATGCATGCTAAAATCTGCTGACTGAGATATGTTCACTTGACATGAACCCTTTTTTATTTGGATCGTGGTGTGTGTTTGTGTTACCTGTCATGATTGCCAAAGGTTCTGAACCATGAGTATAGCTGAAAACAAGTGTGTAATGACTTAGGTATTCATACCTAGATAATTGATGACATTGGAGGTAGAAGTTAATCCTGGGTTCAAGTCAAGTGCTGCCAAGATAATCTGAAATTACCCAGAGACAAAATTTCCCAAACCCTTGCTTTACGTTGCATGAAGAGACCTCACTTTCCCTACCAGATTCTCGTCTGATATCAGATTAACAGTGATTAGACCTTGACACCTTTGCCTGGATGCTCAGTGCTTCAAAATCTGGCTGAACATGTCAGCAAGGATACTAATCTACACTGTAATTGGTGGTGGGAAGAGAGTACTTGTCATTAAAAGGTTTCAGTAAAGCTTTATTCCATCAGCACTATCCTTCAATTCTGCACCCAGTCTTTTTTTCTGTTGTTTCTCGATGCTCGCTCACTTAACCTACAGAACTTGCAAAACAGTCTTGATACCAACACGTGGTGGTTGAATTTTGCACCTTCAAAGCTTAAAGTAACAGCTCTGCTTTGCTTCTGATGTTGCTGCTGCTGGACGTGTTGGAAGTGGTTGGGGTATTCTTGAAGAATGTCCTTGTCCTTGCTCTGTAGAGGCGAGTCTCCCAGGAGAGGAAATCGGTGATGATAAGAGCTGCCACTGTGAGTTTCTCACTCAAGAATTACCTCCAGGATTGAAGGTTGCAATAAGGACAATCTGGTAAGTGTTTGCTTTAATGTGCCATGCTGCGGTGTCAGAAGGTTTGGGGTTAATGTTTTAATCACCATTCCAATCTGTGATAGTTATTTACTTTTACTTATGGTGACTGGTCGATATATATTTATTTTGTTTCATTTTCAGGTGACAAAGACTTTTGTCATTTGTTTACTCAGAATTAACAAATCTGTCAATGTTTGCACAATTATTTTCACTGGGTTAATGGACAGATGGAGTTATCTTTTGAATTCAAGTTAAGGTTAAATAGAAGTGGTCCTTGAGTTTGAATTAAATAATAATATTACATTACATTACATGTCATTTAGCAGACGCTTTTATCCAAAGCGACTTACAATGGAATTGAGTACAGTCAGCGAGGGGTGGAATCGAACTTGCGACCATGATGTTTTTCGCACATAGGGTACCGGTCTTAACCACTGAGCCACTCCACTCCCAAATTACCATTTAACAATGAAAACAATTGTCATTATCCACTGGGTCAAATTCTTTAAATGCACCTTTTCTTTAGATGAGACTTCCATTTTCACAGTAGGAGAGACAATTGTGAAGTCCTAAATGGAAACACTGTTGCACACTGTCTGTGTCTTTCCGCAGTGTCATGAAGTTCCTGGTGTTTAAGAGGATGTTCAAAGAGAGCTTACGGCCTTATGACGTCATGGATGTGATAGAGCAGTACTCTGCAGGTCACCTGGATATGCTGTCTCGCATAAAGAACCTGCAGTCCAGGCAAGTACATGTTTGCTATAAAGTGTGTTTGAGTTTTTATTAAACCAGAGCCACACTGAGATATTTTAAAATCAAACTAAATGACATTGTTATTCCACTGTGAACCTAAAATATTTGGGCAGGATATGGAGGACACAAAGACATGTTATCTTTAAGAGTTATGACCTTTGTGCAGTAATTAGTACAACTGCACTACATATTATATTATGTGTAATGTTTGTGGTGTCACTGGATACACACATGTTGTGACACATGTCATTGATTTGCCTGTTTCATTTGCTTAACCACATGTGCTGTATTCAGACCTAAGATTAAAATCTGTAGGCTTTAAATATGAACTACATGGCATTGATGTATAATTCACAATGTTTTCTATATTAGTTCCCCTTCCCACAAATGAGTTCCAGGTCACCTGAAGGTCAAACAAACATGTTGAGATAAATATATTCCAACAGTGAAATACATACACCTCATCCACAACGCAACGTCAGACTCACTGTATGTTTTGAATGGGTGGAATATATTGAGACATAGCTGATGTGATTCCCATGTTGCTTCATTTTGTGTTGCACTCATATCGTCTCTGTGTGCCTTGCCAGGATAGATATGATTGTGGGGCCGCCTCCCCCATCAACACCTCGCCATAAGAAGTCCACTGAAGGCCCTAGGTTAGGTTAATAGACTGCACCTTTAGAATGACCATTTTACCAGCATTATGCTACTTTATACCACAGATCAGATATGAAAGAGGTTACATGCTGCCTTATTATTTTCTTATTGATGGGACCCCATTTGAGTTCATGCCAGGTGACCTGCTTCATCGAGCTGAAGGAAATGTGACACATGAAATCATTGTTAACCCTTTAACACCGAGCATTTCACACAGACGACACGTTTGCAAAAGTGCACTTTGCATTATCGTAATTAGGTGACGGTTTCTGAAAGCTGAGAAGTTGCACATCGAAGACGACGTGTGGTTATTGTGGTAATTTCACTCGGGCTGTTGCTGGAAGCCAGCAAATCAGCGTCTTTGTATTTGTCTTGTCCTTGTTGGAAAAACACCTGTACATACACTGACCAAAAATATAAATGCAACACATGAGCTGAACTCACAGATCTAAAACATTTTCTATACACACAAAATCACCATTTCTCTCAAATATTGTTCACAAATCTCTCTAAATCTGTGTTAGTGAGCACTTCTCCTTTGCAGAGATAATCCATCCCACCTCACAGGTGTGGCATATCAAAATGCTGATTAGACAGCATCCTTGCATCCTGTGCAATATTCATGCGCATATCAAGCATCTTGATATGCGAGAGAAATGCTGATGTTGTTTATATAGAAAGTGTTTTAGATCTTTGAGTTCAGCTCATTTTTGCTATATGTTTTATGTCCTTCATTTTGAAATTAATATACTATTATAAAATGCACTTAATTGTAAATAACTGCCAGTTATTGAAAGTTATTCTGGAAAAATGGGCAAAGGCACTTACACACAGGACCTTTTCTGGCCCTTTTATGGTTAAAATAAGCAAAGGAGTCCAGGCGGACATTTTGAGGCTAGGTTTTAAAGGGTTAAATACTAAATATAAATTGATAAACTGTTTGATGTACAGCATTTTCTGGATGTTGTCTCTACTACAACTCTTTATAACAAGGTCAAAAAAGCTTTCTCACTGAATGCTAATGAGCCATGTCATATGGCCTCACTCAACAGGGGTTTGTTAGTGCTAGATGCTTGTTGTCACACTGGAAAGACATAGTGAGACCCCCTCCCTGTAGGATGCAATGGAAATGAAGCATGATGCACAACAAAAGCATGCCAAGTGATGCATTTTGACTTGAGACAAAAATGACCCCTGTGTTCACCTCTTTGTTTTCATTGAAGCCCGTCTTATCTTATAAAGCATGCATCCACACTGTCCTCCTGAAATCAATACTTCCAGTGTCATTCATTCAGCCATCCATCCATTCATTCAGAAAACATTTACTTGATAAATATCATTCACTTGAATGCTCCATTTGCTTATTTCCCCATGTAAAAGTAATTCACATAATGGCATCATGGACTTCTTAAGTTAAAGAAAAGACAAAGTTTGTTTCAGACCAGAATGTTTTGGGTCTTTTTTAATATCAAATTCTCAAATTCTAGAGTCGACCAAATAGTTGGCAAAGGTCCTAAAGCTGAAGGCGAAGCAGAGGACCTAAGCATGATGGGACGTCTGGTCAAAGTGGAGAAACAGGTAGAAATTCTTCACCCTGCGCCGTAAAAGTTGTACGAGTTGTATCCCGCATAAAGATTTTTTTCCTGCCTCTATTTGGTGAACTTTGTGAACAGAAATGATGTAACATAATTTTTTCCATCATTTGTGTATGTATACAGTGGCAGTGCAGGGGTGGGCGGGGGCAAGCTTTTTTTTTGGGCAATAGAATTCACTTCTGAAACTTTCAGGCGATGGGAATGTCACTGGCTGACACAAGATCTAAACACCACTATACTGAGAAACACAGAGAGAGTCATGTGGAGCTCAAAAGCTTAATCGGCATTGTGATGTGACATTCATTTATATGTAAATGTTACACGATACGTTTCAAGTCAAGGTGTTTATTTTGGACTGTCATTGTGTCTCTTATTTTCCCTGCAGGTGGTCTGTATGGACAGGAAACTCGATTTCCTGGTCAGTGTGTATCTGCAGCGTATGGGCATTCCTCGTTCTGAAACAGAGGCCTTTTTGAACTCCAAAGAGCCTTATCCAGCCCCGCCTTACAGCAGCCCGGAGGAAAATAAGGTAGAGAAAGAGGGAAAAGAGGAGGTGAAGGAGGAAAAGGAGGTGAAGACATGCTCACCTGCAGATATCCCATGCTCTGATGTGTCATTTGAAAAGAAAGATCCTTTACTGGGTCTGTCCATGGCTAAGTCAGTGGGTACTCCCTCTGGGAGCAACAGCCGCCCCTCTACCTCTTGGCAGCACCAGCTGCAGCATCCCCTCAGCCAGCCTGCATGGAACAGCAGCGTGGCCAACACCCCTTCACCAGTCGGTGGCAGCGGTGAGCACTCGCCATCGCTGTTCCGCCTTCCTCCTCCTCCGGTTCACGACTATTCTTCCTCTGGCCTTGGTGGCAAGAGCAGAGAGAGCGGGTCCCAGAGCAGGAGGCGCCACAGGAGGCACAGGTGTCAGCAGGATGCCACTGCTGTGGAGAGCGACACGTCTCTCTCCATTCCATCTGTTGACCACGAGGAGCTGGAGCGTTCTTTCAGCGGCTTCAGCATCTCCCAGGCCAAGGAGGATTTCTTTGGACCTTCATTCTTTGGAGGTTCAGGTGCAGGAGCAGGGACTGAAGCTGGACCTGGACCCTCACTCTGTGCCAGAGTCAGGCCGTTCATAGCAGAAGGTGAATCAGACACAGACTCTGACATCTATGCGCCTTCACCTCTGTCCTTCACTGGAGATGTCTCCTGTGGAGAGAGGGGTTGGCCAGGATGGAAGTAGATTTGTGGTGAAAGAGATGAGTGCTTCAGTTGGCAACAAGAGACCTATCATGAGAATGTGTAGCCAAATGACTGATTGTTAAAGCTGGGGATGCAGTTTCAGACAATTGGTGACAGTGAATTGTTGTGTTTAGCTGTTATTATTGGAGATGGTAAAAAAAAAGATGATGTTCTTATAAAACAAAGAGGTTCTCCTTCTCACATGTTATGTTTGTGATGTTACACTTTCCAAGCAATGCATAATTATAGTTACATTCTATTTGCATTGCATTCTTTTCCTTACTTTTTTTTTGTTCTTGATGACAGACACATCTGTGGGAGTATGATGATGATGTATGGCACGTGAAAGGAAACGAGAACATTAATTTGCTTTCTTTGTGTGGTGAGTGCACTTGAGCATATCTTCTGTTAAACACTGACCACTTTAACTTTGAAACAGTGGCAGTTAGTAAAGCAAGATTGTTAGTCTTATCATGTGGTTAGCATAGTGTCTTGATAACTTCTATACCTTTGAATGACTTAAGGTGTTATGATGCCAAAAAACTTTAGCTATGATAATTAATTAGATTCTTGCAATGTAAAAAAAAAAGAAAGAAAGTGCTTCTTTTCACCATCATTAATTCCGCTTGGTGTTTACTAAATACGTGAGATAAACTCCCCTCAAAGTATTGCAGATACTTCCCTATTAATAAAGCAGTGAACGTCCTGCATGGCATGTTAAATGGATTCGAGAACTGTGTTCAGCAGGCAACAAAAACCAAACTAACAGTGGCAAAAATCAACACAAAACCCCAGTTTTTATTCTGTATAGTCAAACAAAGTAGTGAATAAAAGATAAACATAAAGATCATCATGCATGACTGGTTTCAAGCTGCATTGTGTTCATTTTTTAGAAAACTTTGCTTGAATTCCAATCATGTGAGGGCAGCCTGAGCTTGTTCATTTCAAATGTTCTTTTCTAGGAAACCATGTTGAGGCAGATGTTTATGCCACATACTAGAATTAGCTCATATGTTTTATATTGTTTTGCACAATGAACAGTGCTGGTTTTAGATTCAGTAAATCATGAGAAATGAAGGCATTTTGGCTGCAATGCATATGTTGAGCCTTTAGATTCAGTCAGTTCTGCTCTAAATGAGGAAATGCAATAAGAATCAAGAAAGGCAACCAAGAGCCGTCCTTTACAAACATCAACATGGCCTTATTTTTCACACCAAAAATCCATTGTTTTATAAGTAACAACATGAGCAATCTAATTCTTAATTTTATGCTTAACATTTCATGTACTATTTCAGGTGTTATGCACTGGTGGACTTATGTCCTCAGAGCAGATGTTGGTAGTTACTAATGTAGCTACCGAAGGTGTGAAACACAACAGTTTTGTTAGAACAAGTCGTATATAAAAAAAACAAAACAGATTCAGCATTTTCAAATTAACACTGAAATATGGACATGATAATGGAAAGGAAACATCAAGGCTGTTCAGACACAATCCATATTTTTCAGAAAAGAGGTAATCAAACCTGCTGGTCTGTTTGCTCCGACATGAAACAGCACCATCATGTAACTGCACCGTTTTCCTCTTCAATAATAAAACTTTGTACATCACTGAAGAGCATTCCTTTGGTACGCTCTCTCTCTCTCTATGGCTCTGTCATTTATGCAATGCTGAGATGCCCCGTGACTGTTATTAGCCTTGTGGTGTAATGATGGCCATGTAGCACTAGATGGCAATCAAGAACTTCATTTGGAAAAAGTGCTTCTAAATAGATGGATGGATAGATGGATAGATAGATAGCCTGCAACACACTACATCAACTTCATAGAGGTGAGAGAAAAGAGGAAAGAAAGGAAGCCAGAGCGTGTGTACATTATATTAACATAATTAAATGTGAGGCTCACTGAGGTTACACTTGTTTTTATTCATGGAATATAGCAGCTCCATAACTGATCTATAAAGCATTATAAACCTTGATTAATTTTGTTTAACTCTGGCCATTAGGGTTGAAAATGGATACTGCAATCCAACTTAAAAACACTGGGTCGTATTGTTCTCGCCTCCCCAGATTCAAAGAGCTTGTGGGTTGCCAGATGCCAGTTTTTGAAAGGCAGAAGCACTATAAAAACAGAGCTGCAGTTATACCAGGTCTGGTTAGCTGAGGCTCACTGGTATTCGTCTAAAGATTGCTCTCCACTTTCAGCCGTCTACTTTTTTCAAACGCATTGTCAATGCAGATGTTTTTCTTTTTCTCATGTTTGATAGTGCTGCACATTTGGACCCACAGCTTCAGCTCGCTGAGTTCAACTCACCCCTTTGGCAGCTCAGGTGTTGAAATGCTACAAGCTGCATTACATGGTTGGACGCTGGTGAGTGGAACGACTGCTCAAAAAAACAAAACAGAGTTTGCGGGCCATAAATCAAAATTAAAATTATTATACTGGAATATACTGGCAGTATCTTTGTCAGTGTTTCATTTCCTTATTACTCTTGCCTTTGCAGCTAGAAGACTTGGGTTTGTGACCCAGTCGGAACAAGGGCCTTTCTGCATGGAGTTTGCATGTTCTCCCCATGTGTGCGTGGGTTTTCTCCAGGTTCTCCGGTTTCCTCCCACAGACCAAAAACATGCAATATGGGGATTAAGTAAATTGGACACTCTGAATTGACTGTAGGTGTGAATGTGAGAGTGAATGGTTGTTTGTCTCTGTGATGGACTGGTGAACTGTCCAGGGTGCGACCCCGCCTATCACCCTTTGTCAGCTGAGATTGGCACAGCTTCCCCCGTGACCCTCACTGATTATGAAGCGGTAGAAGATGGATAGACATTTGGTTATTTTCAGATGCACCTTTAACTATTGAGACAATGGTTAGGGTTATCCTAAACTTTATACCTGAAAAATCTATCCACAACGTCTAAGAACCTTGCTAAATAAATTAGTGAGGTTGGTCAGTGATAATGGACAATCAAAGGACCAATTTCAAAGCTGTTGCCTGGGGTTGATGCTGAAAGTTGTTTAATATCAAAATTGTAAATATGGGGACAAACCCACATAAAGACAAACAACAAACAGCCAAAGAAAGGTTACACACTGTTCACTGCTTCTGTCTGACAGCTTTCATCTAACAACCTGTTTAACAGCCATTGGTGACTTTAAATAAAAATAAAAATGTAAATGAAATGGCAAACGTTTCCACGCCCTGCACTCATCCCCGGGTCAGGCAATTTGTTAAGTGTTGTGAGGCCAGGATTTTATTTGAAAGGGCGATAGAAATACAAATTGATTGTCTCATTAGTAAAAGTCGAATGATGGTGACACAGCAAAGAGTAAAGTTTATTTACTCTGAGAAGCACCTGGAGAATTGCAGATGTCTTGTCCACCAAAAGCACAGACCAGAGGACAAACACTCAGTCGAGACAAGCATTTGAAAATGAGTCTGTGTGGCAGCGATGTGCATGCATTTCAGTAATTGACAAGTAAATCCATCCATGGCTTTATCCTCCACATAAAAGAGCCAATCACAGCAGACACAAGTGAAAGGCGGGGTCACATTCTGGACAGGTCAACCAGCCCTTTGCAGGGCAAACATACAAAGACAAACAACCATTCACTCTCACACTCACAGGCAATTTAGAGTGTCCAAGTGTGGGAGGAAACCAGAGTTCCAGGACAAAACGTATGCACACATGGGGAAAACATGCAAACTCCATGCAGAATTTGCTGCAAGACAACAGTGATAGCCACTACACTGTAATATGGTGACAAGAAAATCCACATTTAAGCACTATATCAAGGTTGGACTGAGGGTTTTTGCTATGAATTATGAATTACAGTGGAAAGTAACAACTGAATCCCTGAAATTGAAATGTTTCCTCAGGATCAGGACTTTCCTTCTCACACTTGTCATTCGTTTGAGGCCATCTGCACAAAGATGACAGATTTGTATTTAAACAGTGCCATTAGCTAGAGGTGGGACACTTACCCTTTTGTGATGAATGAAAAGAGCCAACAATCAATGAAACCATTAGTGATCTGACTGTCGCGAGAAAGCTGTCGAGTGTGAGGACAAAAACTGATGGGCGGTATGCATTTTGGTAATGGCATGGTGAGCTCCCGTGTTTCACCAGTGAGCACAAAGGCATGCATGTACAACTTAACTACTCCTCCAGCCTTTTCACCTTTTCATAAGAACAAATTACACAAATGCCCTGCAAACTGATTGCACCTTTAAATGTATAAATAGAGCAAATGACCCTCCTGCACATGCTGTCTCTCAGATTAAATACAAAGCCCTAATGTGCTGGAGATGACTTTCAACGTTTACAGCTGAGAGGCCGAAATGACCTTGACACCAGCTGTGTTTACAGGGATGATCTGGTGGTCTCCATGTAAGGATTTTATTTATCTACAGTGTTATTAGTTATAGCCATCAATGTCCACCAAGAGCAGACATGGGTGACCTTCCCTCCTCTCTCTGTGACACAAACAAAGACATGTGGGTCCATAATGACCACGAGTTTAGGAATTAACGACTGTGTAAATAAAATTGGTGAATTTAGATTCATTACACGCTGCGTTTCAGACAATGTCGGTATATTGGTTTACTGCTTTGTGGCTTTCACACTCAAATAAAGGAGTTAAAGCATTCCATTTCCGACTCCTAAAAATAAATCATAAATATGTGTGTAAGTCCAAATACAATAAATATTTTTGTGACTAAACAGTGAGTAATGTGACCTGACTCTTGTGTGTATATATATATATACATAGATATAGATATAGATATATATATATGTACATATTTTTAATAGGTCCATATACCATATATTGTTTCCTGCAAGAGAATAATACCTTGGATAAAACATAATTGAGTACACACAGCTCATCATTAATCATCAGACAAATATTGATCTCAGTTCCCTCGAGGATTCTGCTCTAAGTAAACGTAGTCATCCATTTATCACACTGGAGGAAGGTTATAACAATTTTATTGACACATAACCTGACTTGAGTAATTAGCCTGATCTGCAAAGTCACAACAGTTTATTCTCGCACGTGAAGACAAAGCAGAAAGTAATCAGCAGTAAACCTGCAAACCATCTAATAATATCATAAACATAATGTTTTGAATCATGATATTTAATACGTGGCACTATTAAGAATGTTAAAAGATGTTAAAACAAGACACCTTGTGTGAATTTTGCAGTTTTTCCATTGATGTTGTGTTTTTTTTATTATCCTCAGAAACAACAAAAGCCTAACTGCATCTTTGTGAGAATTAATTTAAGAGACAGTTCAGCCAAAGAGGCCAAAATAGCCAAATGACTCACAGAGCACTGTTATTATTTGCCCAAATTATTTTATATCTTGTTTTGTTAGGATGTTTTGTGTCCAAGGACATGAATTCAAAGTATTACATCTCCTGCCAAAATCACTTTAAAAAGGAATAATCAAATACAGAGTTATCAGACTGGCAGGCGGCTGGTGCTGTTGCCTGTGGAGAGATATGTATGTTAATCTTAAATATATTAAAACATTGTTATCAAATTATAATATTGTGTTTTCGCTGATCAGTAAATACTTGCTCAATACTCCCTAATATTTCTGTTAAAAAAAACAAACAAACCCAAAATGTCTCCAGAACATGTAATCCCTCACCTGGCCACCAGATGGACTCAGATGATCCTGAGTCTGTCTCATCCACACCAGCACACCTGTGCCTCTTTACCTCAATTAGGCTCTGTGGTATAAATGGCAGCCACTTACCACCACCTGTAATCAGGCAGTGGATTTAAACACCTGCAGCGGCCATGCGCAGTTGTTAACTTGTTTGGATTTAGCACTACCTTCATTCTGACAATGTAAGTCTGCCTTTCTCTTTGATTTGTACATGCTCTGTCAGTGTCAGCATCAGAGAATACACTACATGAGCCATAAAACTGACGTGTATCACTACTTCTACTGTGTAAACCAGGTCATGTGATCAGAGTGGAGCTGAGGAATTTTGACCATGGTGCATAGAAAATGAAAGAAATGACTAAATAAATAAATCAACCTTATCTCTTGATCCATCTTAATCTAATTCCACTATACCAGTGTGTGAAGTATATGTGAGGAAGAGGAGGAGGATGATGAGAGAGCAAATGCTCTTATTGGGAATAAATCCTCCTGTGAAAGGTCCGTAGCTGGCTTTGCTCGGTCTATTGACACCACTGTATTTTACCGTTGGTGATAACGATATCATGTCGAGAGCTCAATGTTTTCTCAGGTGGTACTTGGTATGAAAAGTTTGAGAACCAATGATTTATTAATACGAGCTTTAAAAATCTCTAAATACACACCCATACAAAACTAAAATGATTGGCACAATTGACGCATTTCTGTGCATTCAGGCAAAAAATAATAATAAATAAATAAAATATGAACGCTCTCTTGAGTCTGACTGTAAAACTTGATATTTCTTATACTCGTGTGAGACAAAGCAGCATGCGTCACTGTTTCATAAAGCCGTGGAAACAAAAAACAAAAAACTGACGTATGTACTGAAGTATGTGGTCTCACTGACAGGATTTCTGTGATATTTTGTCATCTTAACACGTCTGTAATGCTGTTCATAAACCCAACAAAGCCTCTGTGAGATCAGTCTTACTGGAGGGACAAACAGACGTGAAGGTTGGCAGAAAGTGAAGGTTGGTCCTTGATTTGCCTGCTGCAGATTTGTTGTGAATACGCAGTAATGACAAAGACGCCTTTGCTTTTCAGCTGGGAAGTGAAATGGATTTTCAACAGATTTGCAAATCTGAAGGAGCTATGTTGTTAGATAATGGTTTATATTTAATGCATTCCTTTTATGCCACTGCGGCTTCTGGATTTCAAGGAAAAATGTAGTTTCAACTTGAACGTGAAATAGAAAGTGCATGTTTGATATGTTTACTGGTCAGGCTGAACAACTGTCAAATGAGGTCATTAGAGGGAATTTTCAAAACTGTAAACGACAAATTGACGTTGACAGATCATGAGTTAATTCCTTAGTGATGAATTAGTGATGACATTTAAATGATTTTCTCATGTTTATCATCAGACTGATTAGTTCATTTCAAAAAGGCAGACGGTTTATCCTCAGAATTCAATCAATGAATATGGACTATGCAATCTTTGAACATTGACTGTAAAATAAACAAAAACACTCCTTCTATTACTACAGTACTATAATACTGCTGCGGTAATTATTCGGATAGTGTAAGAACTGCACTTCCTTTTTTTTAGCAAAGCATTTACGTCAACAGAGCTATAACAGGATTCAGCGAAACAATGGAAGGAGTTGCTGAGTCAATTAGGGTCACTGTGTGTGGCTCAATAAATCCTTCTCAGCAAAATGAACAAAACATAATTGAACTCAAAGTGGACAACAAGATAATGCTGGTAAAGCAGAAAGGAGCAAAGTTTTTAGCTGGTTTGGTGGAACATTAATTAACACTCTTTAAGTTATTCTTGAGCACACATCCTTGCTCTGCAGCTGGAGGGGGAAAAGTGGGCGTGTTCAGCCTCACGGAGATAAAATGGCTGTGTAGAAATGGCCGTAGTATGAGGATGACCTTCATGACTGTCCGACCTACACGGGCGAATAGAATTCATCACGATCCACAGATTGCCAGACCAGTCATACTGATGCTGCTGCAGCATGACACAAACCGTTTTTGACAGACACATCACACCTGCTCAACTCGTCCAAGTCATCAGAATGTAAATATTTTCAGAACCTCAATTTATTAGGTCGCCCTGCAAGTATATCACATTCATGACAGTTCATGGTAAAACTGTTTAGATTTACCTTTTGGAGCCTGCACTGTGTCCTGATGATGAACCGTTTCACATTATAGGGACATGTGTCTGTTACTGTGTCCACGCCATCTGAATGTGTGGTTATATGCTCCGTAACAGAAACATCTCTCACCCCCCAGAGTGCAATGAATAATGCAGCAGCTACAAACAACATCCTTCAAAACTATATGCTCTTGAATAGTTTCAAGATTTGGAGAGATGGAACTCATAGTAGCACTCTTGTTCAACTGTATTACTTATAGCAGCGTGTTCCTAATAAACTGACAGGTCCATGTATGAAATTTTAACAGGAGGAAAAATTATGAACCTTATTTCTCCATGGAAAAAAAAAGAAATCAGTCTCCTCTACGTGGAGGTTAGGACAAAACACAGATGGATACAGAACAGGAGTGACCGTCTGTAGACAGAGCTGTCAGTAAGATTACATTCATTCATTGGAAGTAGCATGGCCGATCACAGACCGCCTTGGGGAAGCTTACTTGTGGAGGTTCTTGGACATGGAGAGAGGCACTTTAACCTCTGTGTTTTTGTGAATGAATGTGTGTCACCGCTGTCTGATTACAGCAGCCGTGGGAGTAGCTGAGAGTCTAAATCCTCACGGACTTGGTCAAATATGTAAGTGTCTGAAACCTGTATCCTCTTGAACTGTCATCAGGGGGCGACTCTAGTAGCTGCAAAGTCCAAAATGAACACTTATTTTATATTACATTATTCATGCCAGTTTCCTGAGGAGTTTATGGTTTGATTCTGTAATTTCAGGTCCTCTTAAATCCAGCATGATGTCCATACTAATGTAGTTACTTGCCGGCAGTTTTTCCCTTTAACATACCCTAAACTCCACACTTTAAAACAGGAGCTAACAAAGCTTTAGTTGATGTAAAGGTGCATTATTAATCAGGAAGAACACATGGAGTGAACAAGTGAGCATCACAGGTTGATGATTACCAGGTGACAGAGAGTGACAGTTCCTCTTCATACTTGAATAGAAAATAATTAGGTAGTTTGATGTCTGCTGTTATGTTGGCAACTTCCCAGGTGCAATTAACAACTTGGCACAGGATAAACTGTGTGTGCATGTGTGTGGTGACCAAGCCTGATTCTTGTGATCAAGTTCTGCAGAGGCACGGTTGCTGTATATTGGATTGTCATGTGTTTAAATGAAAGCCCCCAGAGCCGGTGCGAGCTTTTTTGGTGGCATTGTTTGAATTGGGTGAGGTCTAAAGTGAGAGACATGAGCAGTGGCGTGGAAGTGGGGATTTCGTTCTTGAGTACCAACGTGTGGAAATGGGAAAGTTGAGGGTCAAAGGGAACCAATCATCCGTTTTAAAGAAAATAATCTGTGTGACACAAATGTGAGTGAAATAAGCTCAGGAGGGAAGACTCTGTCTCAGGTCTATGACATGGAGCTCATGTTAGAGAGAAAGTCAGGGGGTAGCAGCAAAATTCAAGGTTTTGAAACGACTCAATCATGCAGTGAGGATGAAAGTGTGTGAAGAGTGAGCCTGTGGAGGATTGCACCCTGGAAGAAGGTCACAAAGAAGCTGGTGTGGGTGGGAGCAGACAGAACGTGAGGTGGATTGTAGATGCAGGGCAACTTACACTCAAGGGACATAAATTTTACTGTGGTGGCATTGACTGAGGTGAACTTCCTGTTGAGATGACAACACACACACACACACAATCTGAACAAGGTAATGAGAGTATATTGTCTGTTTGTGGTGAACACACATGAACTGCACAGACTGTATTTATCAAATGTGACCTGAGATACTGTACACATGTTTTTAATTGCTTTACAATCACGTTTGTAACTACATATTAAGCTATAGATCAGTAAAACTGGAAGTAGAAGTATTTCCACATTAGTATTCTGTTAAACTAATGTCTTGCTTTAGCTACATAAGAGTGTGTTCATATGCATATGGTGGAGATATCGATATAACAGACCATATTCATGTCAGATTATGTCAGAGAAACACACATGTTAGTATAATGTCCATGGTAAGCATACGACATGCACAATGAGCAGTTCTCTCTTGTGTACTTTCCAATAATGTTTATGTTGATTTAAAAAAAAACTACTTGCAACCTTCAACCAGTGAGTGTCTAGAAAAAACGAGCCAGAAAAATACATTTAAATGACCATTGTGAATTATTGATACCAAAAATAACTAATACTCTCTTAAGGTCTGGACATAACAGTAACTTAAGCCTCTTTGCTAATTGTCATCTCTGGATTGGAAAGGACTTACCACACAGAAACCAAACAAGATGTACTCTAATCTCTGAAGCATTAGTTATTTGAGAAATAGCTGGTGAAATAAGAATATTGAGGTGCCGTATAATGAGAGCAACTCTTCCTGGCCACATACTTAAGTCTAGTCCCACATACAGATGGACAGTTTGGCCTGATTTTCAGGCTTGAATGAAAACTTTGTAGTACCTGAAACAACAAAGGTAAATTCAAAGACGGTGAAAACTCCACCAAAAAAGCTACTTGTATGCGTCTATTATTAAAACATCAGTTAAGTACGACCCAACACATTCCCACATGACCCCACATTCTAGCTGGCAGAATAAAGGCAGTGCTGTGAGCCTCTGACCACAGTGGGTGGTAAAGGGACAACACGATGGGGATCCCCCAGGAAGTCTTGTCACGCTCCGCAACGCAATTATCGCTCATCTATCTTTAATATTTCATCCATCTAATCTATGTCCACCGACAGGGTGGTATTCAGCTTGCAATTATTGTCACAGCTGGGGTCCAAAATGGAGGAATCAGACCATCTGCTCCAAAAATGACTGAGATCAAATAAATGGAATGAAACGACGACTGTATTCTGATCCGTTTTTCTTCTTCATACGGGAAGGATGGGATAGAAGATGCTCTTGGAAGAGCTGGGTTTTTAAGAGCCTCTTGAAGACAGACAGGGACGCCCCTGTTCTGGTAGCACTTGGTAGGTCATTCCACCAGCGTGGAAAGGCAGGAGGTCGGGAAGCTTTAGGAAAGGTCTTTGATGAGTGTCTGCTAGTTTAGTCTAGCTAAAATCTGCTGGGGCGGTACCCGATTAGAAACACATTAAACCCATCAGTTTATTAGACGCAACACATTTTAAAACCACAATGAACTGGTTTCTTTCACTGGGGAGTAAATAATAATCTTAATCATCTGAAATTGTATAATTACTTAATCTTGACTAATCTTGATAACCTTTTTTTTTTTTGCCCCATCGCTCCACCCTGCTCGTCCTGCAGCCGCTGTAATTATGTGTCATGCACCTACCTCAGCTGTAGCTACTTGTGTTTTATTTTTGCTCCTAGAGATAGTTAACAGTCAGGGACGACAGAATGAAACCACGTAAAGAAAGGTTGAGTGATCTTTGACCTTTTCAGTGTGGATACAAACATCTATCTTCTCCACTGGTGTAAAAACCTTTTCCTGGGCTTTGCCCCGGCTGCAGTGGTCTCTTCCCATAATTGAGAGGAGACGAGAACACATGCTTGATTACCTCTCTGGCAATATAAGGAATGCACAAGGCAGATGGATGATATATGACACCCACATCTTGTGTTGCAGTGGTGCTAAATGACAATCAACAAGTGATGCTTGACGCTAAACTATAAATTAAATGGTGGGATGGAGGCATCTTGGTTGGGAACACCGTGATGAAGTAGCATTAATCTGACTCTACTTACATTTATTAGGAAGCACTTGCATTAGTGCAGCAGGCAAAATGACATGAACCCTTGTCTACAAACCCACCTGCACAGTTTAAATGCATTTAAATGCATTGCATAGTGTCCCTGTTTACTGTGTTGACGTCTTTACTCTTACGCTATTGTTGGAGCAAAAGGGGACAATATTATTTTTCTTTTCTTGCTGTATTCTACAAGATATTTCCCAATGTTCTGTTTCTCTTTCAACATTATTGTCATTATTGAGTCTTATTTAAAACTCAAAAGATTAAAACTTTAATCCTTTGAACCAGAATGTAAGACTGGTTTTGTCATCCCACTGGGGGAATAAGACAATTGTTAAACAGTTGGCACTTCAGTTGGAACGACTTCCATTAAATTAAAAGTGCCACTGGATAATAGCCTGAAGGCATGAGTGCATGCCCAAGTCTTGTCAAATGAATTAAGGGCTTTAGTTAAACAGCACTCAGGATTAGCTTCACTGTGCAGGAACTTTGCATGACTAAAAACAGACCGATCGTCAGAAGCCAATTGCCTTATCTTTTCTGCATGAGCAAAGAAGCCAGGACGGATTGGAAATGTTGTATTCACATGTGATTTGGTCATTTGTCACTCCATGAAGTTTCGGTTTCTCAGGAGAACAAAAAGTCACATCTAACTACTGAGAATATGTAGAGGTATTGACAGGAACCCAATCCCCACTGGACCTCACATGGTGACCTTAACATCAGAGGAATGGCATGAGCCTGTCAGGCTGCACTTAAGTATTCCCCATTTAATTAAAGCTATCAAAAACACAGAGCTCTTTAAACCAGGCAACCATTAGGCATTAGTGAAAGACTCAGTGGGCAACAATAGGAAAAGAGAACAAGATGATTAAAAGAGAATTAATGCTGATTTTGTTGTCCTCTGCAATCCAATAACTGTGATGCCTGTCCCAGGAAAAAAAACAATTTTCTTTTTCATTTTCATCTGTTGGGGCCAATTGAAAGACCACATCACCAGAGCAAATGAATTATGCTTCGATGTGTAATTTATCAACAGCCAGAAAGACAAGAATTTATTACAAAATGGTCTGAGGAGATAATGCTTAAAGTGTATGGTCTGGCTGTTTATAAGATGAATTCAGGTTCACATTTGCATGACTTCCTAGGTTATTGTGTAATGTCAAGAGAGAAAGTGCTTTCATATTCTGCTTATGCATTTCATGCAGTTGGGTGTATTGTGTATGAAAGTACTTTTACAAAGTTTCCTTTTATTTGGATGTTGTAAATAAGCCCTACAAAATAATCATCATAAAAAACACAATAACCATAATAACCATAATGATACTCACCCATAACACATGCAGTGTTCTCGTTACTTAACTTGGCTTGGTACCACATGGCAGATTTAGACTTTGCCTTTTCTTATTAATCATTGTCTGAGTTAAAAGGATAGAAAACAGAAAGCTTGGCTGAGAAAAGAATAGAAAAATACAACAGTGCATTAAGTGCAATAATGAATACATCTGTGTAGAGTGACAGAAAATATCCAGAAGTATTTACATAGAAAACTTCTAAATTCTCTGCAAAGGAGCTTCAGTACTTCTTATTTAATCTCTCTAGCATAGGGTGCACTGGGTCTATGAATAGGATTGAAAGCTCATTTGGCTTTTCCTCCTGCACTGAAACAGCAGCTTAGGCAAGGGTTTGTTTGGATTTAACTACTGAAATGGCACATCAGCCAAAAGACACTGCTTCTCGCTAACTGTGTGAGGTCATTTTTTGTTTAAATCCATGCTGGAAAAGTCAAACTGTCAATTGAATGCTTTATTGTGCAATCTGATTCAACCTGGCAGCTCTTAATGGATTTATGATTTGTGATGCTGCTTTATTAAAAATGTGCCTATTCATTTTTCAACACCAACTTCCTTCTTTCTAGACACAACTCTTGACAATAACCTCTCTTTAAGATGCAGACTACCCACACAGTGGTTGTTTTGAATGTACAGTTTACGCCACACTGTTTAGTTCAGTTTTGGCATTCTAACAAAGTTCCCCATAGCTATAGTTGAATGGAGGTGAGCCGTTATTGTATTGTGTATTGTAAATATTATTGTATTATTACAGGAGTTCCTGCTTTCTCATTTCAGATCCATCCAGCTAAGTGTATCTTGAAGAATTAGCATGAATTTCTAGTTGAAAGTATCATCATTACAACATCAACGGTGTGTTTCTCTTGACAACATGTTCATTTAGGGCTGTGATTGTGTGGTTTTGCGTGTCTCAGTTGCTCTCTTTTGTTTGGCTCATTTATTTGAACTGACATGATTGCGTCAAAGTCTTCGCCCTCAGCTTTAATTCAAAAAGCTTCACTGTGGGGTTTTTAGGTGGAAGACTAGTGGAGATATTTATTCAGCCAGTGTTGGTATCTTATTTATGCCGTTATGTTGTTTATGCATTCTGTGAATGTTTAAAAACTAGGACAATAACAATAACATGAAAAACAGTCCTCACAATTAGGTTCTGGAACTGTCAGCAATCCACTTTAGATTGTCTGGAACAGTCGATGGTTTCAAGCGAGAGCCTTCACTGAAGGAAATGTGCTTCAATCATACATGGTACAGCAATGAATACATCTGACAGAAAAATGACAATATTGAGCTGGCAAAGTTTAATTAAACATTTTCTTGACTTTGACTGCAGTTTACTTTCCATCATACTAATGAAAAGATGACCACATAGTGGACGATGTATTCAGTTGTAGGATTGTTAAAAACCAGGTCACGCAAACACATTCAGCAACACACTCCCCTGACCCTCCTTAAACTGAGGGGACGACAGCAGGTTTGATTTGGGGAGACAGGCTCGGATGGATAGTGACCCAAAGAGGGACAGTAGTGAGAGGAATAGTGACAGGAAGTAAAAGTTAGGACAAGTGTGGGTGGAAGGTTTTCAGAGCCAGCATACTGAGTGTTTGTTGCAAAGGTTTTTTGTTGAAGAAGTGATGTGTGGGAGTGTAAGAGCCTGTTTCTGAATAGGCTCGTCTAGTCAGTAAACTGTGGCCAAGGTCTCTGTCTTACAGGTATTTTACTCAGAATAAAACTATTTGCACTATTCACTTTAAATGAGTTACAGCAAGAGAAAGTGGAATATTTCCTTTGGTAAGAAATATTAAGGATATTCAGCCAAGAGGCTTTAAATGATGACGAAGCCTTGTATATTCTTTGCCAAACGTCTGACACTGTCTTCTACTGATGACTACAATGAAAATGGAAGTTGCGTACAACAAGCTCGCTGGCTGTTTGTTGACACCCTGAAAAGCTGCACTGCTCAAATGACTTTCTTGTCAATCTCTGAGGGGCAATCCTGCCTGGAGCCAGACATGCCTCCACCTCCTCCAGTATCACAGAAGACAGGGAAATGAGATGGGCTCCATTATGTTTATTGTTGCTCCAGCTGGTGGGTAATAAGAGCAGTACTGAATATTATTTGTTAGTTTCTGTGGAGCAGCGGTGTAAGTTGTGATGGTGCAACAACATATTACTGTTGTATCAATGTGGTGCCCTGTTACTTTCACCTCCATATTTTACATTATGCTATAATCTGTTATAAAGTCTGTTTGCAGATTGTAAAAAATGACTTGCCTTCAATCCGAGAACAACTTATTGGAAATAAAAGGCACATTTCATAAAATCAACATAACAAATGGGTAAATACATGAAATAAGTGTGCAATTATTAATTATACCTACTATATAATTGGTCACCCAAATGTTGCCTGGTTTTACTACCAGAACCATCACACAGCATCTCCTCTGGAAAATGTTATAAATCAATAAGTAAGCTTAATTTTCACATAGACTTCCTCTTTTTGCAACAAGTGGAGTTGCTACTGCTACTTCTGCCTACTTTTCAAACTAGAGGTTCACTTTTATATACAATCTATGCGAGATACATGTTCATGGGGAGGGTCTGCCATATTTAGTACCACCTCAAACCCTCACTTCTACCCAGGGAGTAGAAGTGAGTTATAAAACCCTCCAGAGTTGCATTACTGACATAAAGACAATGCCTGTGGATTGCGTCTTATGAAACACAACATGCTTGTTTTAATGTTGTTTTCAGTTTCCACTACTGCAAACAATCATTTACTTATTATTCCTCAAACTAAATGAGAAAATGGTGGACATGTTCCTTTTATTGTAAGGGGAATAGACAGCTTCTACAAACATTGCTAACAGCACACCTGTCACATCCTCATGGTGATAGTGAACCCAGAAATGCTGCAGCGACACATTATTTTCATATAGACTACAGACAGCATGAGACTCACATGCTAATTAGATGTCAACAGTAATGCACAGTTGTATTTTGCTTAGAAGCAACAGTTGTTTTAAGATTCAAAGCCACATGTCTGTTTTTGTTTTTTTTCTACCTGACCACATTAGGTGCAGCAATTGCATTTCACAAATGGAGGCTGCTGTTGGAAAGGAAGAGGGCAAAATACATTCAGTGGTGTACACAGGAGCAGGGCGGAGGTTGTTTACCAATCTAGTGAAAGTGGGTTGCAGAGGCTAAACTGGAACATCCACATGCGGTTCCTAATGTCTCTTGGGATCAGAGACTCCACATAAAGACCTGTCAAAGGAGCCACAGCAAGAGAGATTCTGGTTCAAAGGAAAGGACAGGACTTGGAAAATATGGCTGCAGGATACAGAGGAGTGAGCTATACCACTCTGAGATTGTCGGAGATAAAAGGGGTGAAACGGTGAAGGATGTTTCTCGACTGAACCTGCAGAAATAACAATGGTGTGCCAGGAAAGTAATGGCTTCATTTGAGCGGATGTCTAGTGCCACATTATTTGTTTCCCCAGTACAACAAGACCATCATCATGATGGATTTCCAACATGTCAGAGAATCGATAAACTAAATTAAACATCTTTCTTGACATGATTAGGAAAAGTAACAGAAACCTGAGAAATAAATGAATAAACAATAGTCACAGCAGCCTTGAACAAATCAGCTCCGCAAAACGTGATTATTCATTTCTGCCAGTGCAGCTTTTTTTATGTAGCACCTAGCATGGAAGTCAATGGCAAAATGAGCCTGCTTCTCCTAAATAAATACATTTGAATTGTAATCTCCACAAAACGACAAACAAAACAGTTTTTTCATTTGGTAGAAATGTGTTGAGTGAGTCTATAACATAATTATTTGAATTTATATTAATGAGCAGATGCAGTGATATTTAACAAGATGGAGAATAAATGAATCATAAGAAAACGTGGCCATTGTGTATACCTAACGGCAGCTTTCTTATAGCAAATTGAGCACATGGATGCTTTTAGAATAGTGAAATGTTACACATGACTTCACCATCCAACACACGGGATGGACAAGGAGGGATCAAGGGCTTTTAGTCGTAGAAGCGACCCAGGCACACTGTGCTCTGTCAAGTTGACTCGTGATGGATGAGGGAGCGCATGTTGTAACATCTGAGATGCAGACGCGAACGCTCAGAATACCAGTGTCACTGTGTGGGCTGCTCACTGCCGCCAAGACAAATGACTTTCAATATGCATTGGAGATTTACCCTAATTCACTTGACATTTTAGAGACATCTTGTTAATTCCACCTCCGTATCCTATGAATTACATTTACATGCAGCAATTGTGTGAGAGCAATTTTCACTCGTGTTCACTTCAAATGTAGGGAGAAGTGTACTTCACCAATTTGCATTTAGCTTTGTATTACTAGAATAGGGGTAGTATTTTTGAAAAATTGTGCTTCCCAACCTCAGTTGAGAAATATTTTCATTCTGTTATTTGTTACGTGCCCACCAGTGACACTTGGTCCTGTTAGCGTAACTGTTAGCAAAGATGGCGGACACAAAAATCCCTTAAGTATGAATATGAATTTTATTTGTATCAGTTTCAAATGGGCCCAATGTTCAAAATCATTGTTTTGGTTGTTTTCATATGAACCATATTCCATTAATATTCCTCTCCAATTCACATGTAAACTCACTTTTTCAATTCCTTTGGACACTCAAAGATGGACTTGACAAATATGTTGCCAAATATTACTGTTATAATTATTTTTTTTAAATAGTGGGCAACATTTCAGTTCTTCCTCTTATGTGTGGCTTTGGGAATTTTGCAAGCACAAACCACCTAAGTGTCTAAAATTGTAGCTTCTCACTCACTTTTTTTATCCATGAATATTTCTGTGTTTGTGATGAATCTATAGGCCCAATATTCCTTTATGATCTAAATTTTTCCACAATTGGACATTTGGTGTCCTTCATGTTTCACAGACTATTTAATGTTGACTGATTTATTTTTTGTCATTTGTGTGTATGTTTATATAATTTGCACCAGATGTTGTTTTAATGATTGCATTCATCCAGCCTGGCATTGCAAAAGTAATTTGGATCCTCTTAGTTTGTTGATTTTCAAGGGACACTAAATGAGCTGTTTGTCCAATCAGATGTTTTAAAGTATAATTTACTACTTTTGAAAAGATTTTGGTTAGAATAATGTAAGATTGTGGGCCGTTTTTGATGGCAGACTTGATTAAAGCACAATTCTTACCTCAAGTACAATATTTTTTTATCTTAAAGCAGTGATATACTTACAAACCTTTGAACAGATCTCTTCACATCAGCAGCTGCCATCTTTGGTTTATTGTCACACATGGTACCAAACCTACCTCATTTTATATAAATGGTTGTGACTGGACCAATCCAGCAAAATGGGGAGGGAGGGGCAGATCCATTTTACAGCAATTAAACATAACATGAGCTCTCTGATTGGTCTGCTTTGCAGCCAAGACCTCAGATAATTAAATCACTGTGCATAGATATTTCATTATTAGGACAAGTAGTGAACATTCTGCATCACATTTTTGTTTACAACTAGCAATATCACTCCAGGTGTCACATGACTCAGTTTGCATACACTACCATGATGGTAGGACAAGCTTCTGCACAAATGAATCCTGACAGTACCAGTTTTTAACCTGTTGGAGTTTACTGCATATTCTAAATACATGGAGATCGAGCAATATATCACATAACCTGACTGGATGTAACTGACCCCTCTGATGTGAGCCCTCCATGTGCTTTTCATGAGTATGGAAACAGCTGGAGTGAAACTGCCTGACTTAGTTTTACACACGACACACAAACGAGTGACTAGTGACTTGTAAAGCAGTTGTTTTCAGTGTAACTGAATCCTTCGAATCGGTTAATTAAAATATTTTTTTCAGTACTTCCTCCATGACCACAGCATAGACTCCATCTGACAGAGTGACTGAATTGAAATACAGCGACGGGGTTTGTGATGCCGCTCGCCATCAGCAGTGTTGTCGCTTAATACACCAGACTCTTCTGTTACATATTGAGATTTTAGACATTTCCCTGGTAGTTGTTCAGGATTAACCCATGTTTTTAACCCAAGAATTGTTAAGTCTGATCTGCAGTTGGGCACCTCTTCCTGTGACGGCACTCTGACCAATTAGTGGCTGGCACTAGCATAGTACCTGGTACAGTGGAAACGCAACTTAGCCGTGCTGTGGAGAGACGCGGCAAGCTGGTGGAAACACGCCATTAGTTACTTTAGGTCCAGGTTGGTGGAGCTGGTGTCCTTTCATGTCCTGCAAAAAGGACAAGAGGACTCAAATCTCACTTGAATTGTTTTTAATTAAAGGTAAACCTTTACAAATTAAAGTGTTGACAAAATAAAACATGTAAACACATAATGTATCAGTCATAATGGGTCAAAGGTCACATATTGTTTAACTTTCTTCTCAATTAGCACCAATTCATCTGTCCTCTTCATTCACTGCCAACATTTCCAGTGCATGAATTATATTTTTGTATTTTATTTAAATAAACCTTGATTTAAAATGTAGCAAAGTACAATACTTCTACTTAAATTAAAAAGCACAAGTACAGAAAAAAAACTACGCAATTACAACAACACAAGTAATTCATTACTTTCCACCTTTGCTGTTATGAAGTGATTACTACTAAGTGGAGTATACTTCTTCTTTGCTCATGATCCAAATCTGCTGTCTCCCAAATGTTTGCTTATCCAGTAAATCCAGTAAAATATTCCCCAGTTTGCTTGTGCCTGACAGTTTTAACATTCTGTAGCAGCTTTATATGTCTGCCACTTATATATTGTGAGATATTAGAGTGGATTCCTACCAAAAATGGATGACATATGATGGGGTTGTCTGACCTCAGCTACTGGTTCTATAGGAATTTTAACCCACTACCACTCAAGTGGAAATGTCTCAAATACAGTAAATTGGTAAAAAATAATATTTGTCCCCTCGGGGGAAAACAAATAAATTTGTGGCCTTGCACTGTTTCCCTGAGGAGCCTCTTCAGCTGTTTTGTCTGCTATGTTGCTGACACACCAGGGACTTCACACCATACTCCCCCACAAACATACAAAGACTGTCCTCCAAAGACATCCTCCAGATATATCACATTCTGCAGCCACATCACTGAGATGATGCATGGAGCAGACATTTATCACTGCTTACTCACTGTTGATTTATGGCCACAATGTTGGCTAAAGTTGGGGTTTATTAGATTCTAAACAGCAATAAAAAAAATGAGAAAAGTATGCAAGATATTGCCACACCAAACATGTAAACAAGCGAAGCCACATAGTATTCTT
This sequence comes from Solea senegalensis, assembly GCF_019176455.1. Classification (NCBI taxonomy): domain Eukaryota; kingdom Metazoa; phylum Chordata; class Actinopteri; order Pleuronectiformes; family Soleidae; genus Solea; species Solea senegalensis. The sequence goes on from NC_058031.1 coordinate 19,778,481, forward strand.
CTCCTCTGCTGCTGTGGTTATTACCTCAGCTGGATTCCCCTTTGAAACTGCAGGGAGATTTTACATCAGCGCCCCTTCCCTTGTATATTATTTGAATGAGACTTGCTTTGGTATAATGACAGTAAGTGCTCGCTCTATATCTGACGTCTTTCTTTCTTATGGATGATGCCAATAAATCGAAACAGTATTTTTGCACATGTATAAAGTGCTTTGCACTGTTATTATGGTTCCACTTTCAATTAGGAAGAGCATTTGACTCTTAGCATTTTTCTGTTTTTATGAAAGCAAAGTAGGAGCTGCCCCTGTCAGGATTCAAGATTCATAACCTTGCAGAGACAAGTAGACATCGTACGGTGTGAATCTAAAGTGAGAGTGCAGCTAAGCGTGTTGACATCACTTTCTGTCTTTTGTAGCGATGGCAGGATCTGTGCACCACTTAATCCATTATTTCGTGATGTGGCTGCTGTGAAAAACTTTAATATATCTTTTGTTCTTATTTTTATGAACTATTACTCTGGAAATACAGGAATACAGAACCTGCGATATTTTTTTTGTTTGTTTTTATTGGAGGAGTAAAAGTAAACAGTGGGGTTTGAGTTACACACACACACACATGCAGAATGAGGCAGCAGGATGCCTCCTCTGCTCAAGGGGTTAGAGTCAAATCAATATTGTAATGGGCAGTCCTGTGCCATGGCTGATGAACAGGCACCTTTGGGATAACAACAACAGTGGCACACTTACAGCTGCCTCATATTTCCCATTTGTAATTATGCTAGCTGTGCCTGAAGTGTCCCTGCACTTTCTATGATGCAAATGTGTGTCATAAAGCAAAGACAGATTATCTTCCCCTAAATAGCCATAATGACACATGTATCCTCAGGTAGAGGAAGCAATAAGAGAGGCGAAGTGGGATTGGCATGAGATGATGATGAATGTTACAAATGAACCCGTTCATGAGTCAACATATTAGGATCCTCAACAATGGCATTATATTATTGTACAAACGTGGGAACTTAAGTTATTTTACACATGTTTGCATTTCAACTTATTTTAGCAGTTCATATAGGCAAAAATATTTGGCCACATCAGTTGAATATTGAATTACGGTGTTTAAATCGGGCTTTCGGGCTCGGCCCCTGATCTCCAATGAAGGGCAATGTTAAGGGTTCATCATACCAAGACATTTTGGTCAATGCTTCCAACATTATGAAAACAGTTTGAGGAAGAGCCTTTTCTATTCCAACATGATTGTGCCCCAGTGCACAAAGCAAGGACTATAAAGACATGGTTTGATGAGTTTGGTGTGAAAGAACTTGACTGACCCACACAGAGCCCTGACCTCATCAACCCCATCAACCCCATCCAGCATCTCTGGGATGAACTGGAACAGAGATTGCGAACCAGGCCTTGTCATCCAAGGCTCTACAGAATGAATGCCCACAAATTCCAATAAAGCAACCCTCGGAAATCTTGAAAAATGGCTTCCAAGGAAGACTGAAAGTTGTTAGCTGCCAAAGAGGGATAACACCATATTTAAGTATACTGCATATGTATTTGAATTAGTGCTGTCAAGCGATTAAAAAATTGAGAGTTATGATTAGTTATGATCTGTAATTAATGAATCTTATTAACTAACTGCACTCGCGACTGGGTGCTTTGCGCTGACGTGGTAAGCTAAACTTGAGCTGCTTCGGTGGTAAGCAAACGCCTTCTTACACAGAAGGTATATCACTTTACCTTTATTAATTGTGCCCTCTGGGTTTGGTGTAAATGTCTCGTTCATTAGGCAGAGAACTCTCACATGCTCCTCCTCTCATCGCTCCTCACCCTGCCCTCCAAACACAATGACATCCACTTCAGGGTGTGACTGACCATTGTTTTCCACCCCCAACTATTCAAGCACAAGAAGCCCAGCTCATAAAATGCACTAAAAATTAGATTAACGCAGTTAAAAAACATAATCGCAATTAGCGCGATAATTTGACACCCCTAATTTGAACATGTCATTACAGTCCGGTAATGGTCAGGCGTCCAAATACTTTTGTCCATATAGTGTATAAGGAATACTGAGCCAGCAGGAAATCGTATTACTCAAACTTGTGTGTATAGTAATTAAATTGATTGAATTTTTGCTGCATCCACTGTGTATGAACTGATTTTACTGCTGCGTCAGCTTAAACCTTAAGTGGTGGTTTAGTTAATAAAGTCCAATATTGATGGTGATTTCAACAAAACCACTGGTTGCAATTACAATATGTTAAGGCGGCGCAGCTTTGTCAATATCTATTTTAATATGATGATTTTTCCCATTGCTTAAAAAAGGCCCACAATTTCCCATTAGGCTGCAGCAGATGTGCTCTATTGATTATTTTCTTTTTATAGTGTTTTTAGGTTTTTAGTTGCCATTAAATTGTTTGTTAGTGCGGATGCCATACCTGGGCCACAGCCTGTTCTTGGAGCTGAAGTCAGCAAAAAAGAAAAGACAGAGAAGCTCAGGAGGAGCTTCTTCCCTGAGGCAGCCAAGGTTCTTGACAAGGATTCAGAGTGGTTACTAAGGCTTCAGTAGTGAGGCCAATTTTTTAAAATTTGTCAGTGATGGAGCCTTTCTTAATAAAAGAAAACATTTTGCTATGTATCTCGACATTATTATAGCACGTGTCTTTGGATGAGACCAAAACAACTTATGAATGGTTAGAGAGGTTGGTTCGTCATTGTTGATAGAATAATTGTGTTGTATAGAAGGCAAATGCCATTTAATACTTGTGAAGATTACTTGCAGTGTTTGTGTGTTGGAAAAACTGCAGCTATGAAGCAAGTTAAATCCAGTGAAGACTGATCAGATCATTTCATGCAACAGAATAAAAGTAAAGTGTGTTATATTTCCAAAAGCAATGGTAAGACGCATAGATCACAAAACCATCAATGTTCATCATCAAATCTCTATCATGTATAAATAATAGTGTTTCCATATTTTTCGACTGAATTTTTCAACTGAATTCCAAATGTTTCTCCAAATGTTACATTACAAAGTTAAATATAAAAAAAAATATCTTTGAATATCCCGAGTGCAACATGTTTGATATCTTGTAATTATGTAGAATGTTTGTTTTTCTGGCAATAAGGGAGTATTAAACACGTTTATTAGTTTGTATTTTTATTCATCTATCACTATTTGGCAAATGAAAAGGTACAACTGTCTTTTTTTATGTGATAAAGAAACACATTTTCTCTCAACATGAAAACATCAATTTATGGTTCAATAAAAGAAACCTCTTCCCCGGTAATATTCTCTAATGTGAAGTGCCCCAACATTGACATTGTAACATAGCAATATGCTGCCACAAGGGTAGCGATCATCACTTTTACTAACTTGTGACATCAATGGACAACATTATAATGCAACTCCGATGGCTCTGTAATATCATGTCCACGATTGATCTGTTAATGACTAACCGACAATGGGATACAATGCATGAAAGCATGACCACTGTTGTTCCTCGATATGGCGTCATTTAGTCTAATGCTAATGGTGCCTATTGATTTTCACTGCAGTCAAAAGAGTATTGATCTCAAAGACCAACTAATGCCATCATGTAGCACCAGTCGATCTGAGAGAATGGCACTGAACTGCCATCACTACTGTTTATTAAGAAATGAACCTCATTCAAAGAAATAAACTGAGATGGAAAACTCTGATATGTTTAGTTAAGGTTGTCCTTACCCCATCATTACTGCAGGTGTCCGAACGCTGTTGCTATCGGACCAGTTGCCATCTCCGCTTACCCTTGAGCTGCTGCAGGGTGGATTTCATAGTTGGCATCCAATGTCAATATTTGCCTTTGTGCACAGCATCAAGGACTGTTCCAGCTCATTCCTATATGCACTGCTTTCACCTACACCGGTCTGACCTCTTTAGGTAGTTTTGGTATTTCCTCAATTTTTCTTTTTGGTATGAGTTCTTAGTCTTGCGAGAATACTAGAATTCTCATGTCAGAACCATTTCAGCCATATTAGATCGATTGCCATATTTGGTGTATATGATATCGGACATAATTTAATTTCTCTATTTAATAGTCCATCAAAAAATACTTTTTAATGTCAAAGAAACCACTGCCCCCATCACCAATGTCCAGATTGCGTGATACAGTGTCTTTCTTGGTCAAGAAAGCTCAAACTCTCTTTGCATACAGAAATAAATCTATTAGACCTTTGACTTGTATTATTAATTACATTATTTATTTGTCCTTCGCACTAATCTATTTGAACAATGTCTTAGTTAATTACTATGCACTTTTTTTATAGTTAAATTATTCCTGCGTTGTTTTTGATGTAAGAGCTGAAAGGGTTGGGTGGGGGTTCTGAGCCGGGTGGCTGGTTATCTGTTCTGCGTGTAATTATTCTTAAAATGTCAATTAAATATGCTCACAAAAAAAGCATCCATGCACTGCTTCCGGGAGCGAGTTCCAGCTATGCAATCTGATTTCATTCTAAAAGCAAACTAAAAGAGACTGTGTGTGCAAAGGCAGCTACTCTGCTATTTTTTAAACCCGAAAAGACCTGCTGTCTTTTTTTATATACTGTATCTACCTGGCATTCACTGAAAAGTGCTCCTTTAAAGAATCACTTGTGATGACTGACAGGTGGTCTTGGCAACACCTCTAAGCAAGGTGTTTATGCATGCATGGGATGAATCCCGGTTTCTGTGTGGGTTTGAGTGTGTGAGGGTGGATGCATGTTAGCATGAGTGTAACAAAGAAACCTGTGTGAATCACTGAGGTAAAAACATGGGTTATGGAGAGTGGAGCTGACCTGGTGATCTCAGATCCTGGGGCTGTTTCAGGGGAGCTTTCCTCACAGCAGATGCACAGCTTCAGTGGGAACACACTCTGGGATTTGAACAATATGCCTTAGTGGTTCTGAGGGAGTCCATCAATAAGGCTCTTGTGTATGATTCAGTCCTGTCGTGACTACCAACATTTAAGTGATTAAAATTGCATCCGTAGTGCACACTCCAAATGTTTTAGATTTTTATTCAGCCTGGACCTGACACCTTGAGAGTGGCTTGAGGGGGCTTAAACCTGGTTTATGCTCATTGGCTTGACACTTCTAACAAAAGCTTCGAGAGCCGTGCCACATTTTAAATTTATGCTCTGCCAAAAGGTGTCTCTGTGTAAACACTCTCTGTGACCTCCAGTTGGCTCTCTCCTTTCACACTAATGTCATCTTGTTTATTTGTCTTCATACCAGCACTCTTCTTTTTCTGAATATTGAGAAGACAATCAGAGTGCAAAAAATCACCATAGACCTTATTCAAAAGAAAATGAACATAGTCTTCTGGTCGCCCCCTGAACCAAACCACATATATTGAATAGCCGCTTGGGGACAATTCCATCTGAATGGAAATGTATGGGAAAATTAGCCTACTTCTTATTCAGTGGTTTTAACAATTTATTGTTGGGTCTTTTAATACAATATGATGTCAATTTTGTAAATGATGGTCCCATTTAGAGGAAAATAAAGGATAAAATACAACATGCGTGAGGGGAAAAGATTGAGAGCTGATAGCATTCTATAGGAGTCTGGAGGCAATATTAGTTTGCAGAATGTCAACATGGCTCTAGATAAATCATGGTTCTGTAGGCTTCAGAATACGAAAGTATTCATCTGGCTGCCACTTGTGTGACAATCGAGAGCAACAGAGACACTGATAGTCCAGTGAAGGCAGCACTGAGGTCAATGTCGGAGGTGGAAACAGCACTAGCAGTTGAAGATAAAATGTCTTGAGAGGGTGAACAACCAATCACACTGTGCAGCAAGATATGATGGTGTCTCTAAACAGATTAACAGGGGCCCACATCATCTGAGTATAAATTAGGATTTCTATCACTGATTCTGACATGTACAACGATTGGAACAAAATTAAGACCCTGCATGATGTGCTGGGTTTAGTAAAGTACTTTACTAATAAAGTTGGATTGGATTAGATGTTGATGCTAGCAGTGTGTGTGTGTGTGTATGTGTGTGTACTTGTGAACCAATAGAACAGGGGGAGACTCCATGTTGAACAGGGGAAAATTTTCAGGTCCCCTGTTGGTCATGCTTTAAGATGCTCTGGTGATTATTATTATTTTTTTAATATTAAGCAAAGTGTGTGTGTGTGCGTGAGTGTGTGTGCGTGCGTGCGTGCGTGTGAGATTTTGACCATAGTATATGACATACACTTTATTTGGACCTGAAAAAAGTATGCTATATTACGTCTAATTTAACTAGCCAAGTAGTTATACTGACGCTTCTGTACGTCATCCACCAACACATTAAGAGGAATTATTAGTTATTGCAAGTCTGTTCTTTTTCAACTTTTGTTTCTTTTTGTTCTCCACTGGTCAAGTTACTCAGTGTTTCGACTGCACAGCAGCACCTCATGGTAGTGCAACATCTGTCCTGCCATTAGAATACACTGCACAGCTGTTTACATTGATCTATTATTAACGAAGATCATTCGCTCGCTTGTGATTCACTCAGGCTTTTTCCAGTCTATGACGATGACTCCTGGTTAACACTGTTTCTGCTGGATATGTCAAGATAAGCGATGGAATAGCAGTGAAACCTTTTAACTTGCGCACCAGTCATTATGTCACTTGATGCCATTAAAGTGTAGTGGTTTTGCTTGTGATCATTCAAGTTCACATGAGAGAACAACTGCACAGTGTGGGGAAAAACTGCAAAGGCGCAATTTTAGTAGTGTAGACAGACATCGTCATTACCATTGTTTTGATCTTCCTTTTCTCTCATGCACGGTGTATCTGCCCCCCGGTTGAGGCATGTGGAGTGCATTAAGTTTTAAAGTATCGCTGTTGTTGTTTTTCACATTGCCTGTAAATATATTCCAGGCTGACGTTCCAGTGTGCGTTGCTGCTCCTGGTGTATCATGTAAAAACAACTTGTTTTGACATGAATGTCCATTTGCTCCCCAGGCACACAATGTGCATGCAGAGTGTGCGTGCAGGCCCTTCAACGTCCACATAGTGGAATATTATTTTTGTCTTCACCCAAAATGGAACATGTGTATTTGAGCTTGAGGAAATTGTACAACCCATAACAAACCTGACAACAAAATAGTATTAAGTATAAACAATAATTTGGCTGGGTTGTCACAGCAACACTCAGTGTGAGTCTTGAGGCACTATTTGCCTTGATGAAAGTGGGAAACTTTGGGAAAAGTAATATCACTGAAATCCACAATGTCACTGATAACACAATAAATCCAGGGTCTCTTCCAAGTCCCAAGCTATGAATCTTTTCGAATTGTCCAGTTTCAGTATGTGCTCCACACCAAATTGAATGCTACATTACTTTTCTATAAGCTAATGCATAATCATTATTATAATAATGATGATGAATTATTAATAAGAATATCACTTTTATCACTTCTGTATTTGTATTCTTCCATTCGTAAACAGCAAGCAGACCCTGTTGCACCTTAATATGGTAATAAGCAAGTAATACATGTAAGAAACAAGGCAAGTTATAAACTGAACAAGACGCAGCAAATTAATTGAGAATAAAAGACCAAAGGACGTGGGCACAGAAAAATAAAAACAATAAATAGAGTTAGATAAATACATATAGGAAAACAATTTGTTTCAATAAAAAAGAAAGCCCAACACTTCCATAAGCACATAAATTGTCCTACTTCAGGATTGACAAACTGACCAACAGTGTCTGCATTTCACTTTAAAGCATTGTATTTCTTGTAAGGGCACGTTGTGTTTTTACAGCTGTCATCTCTCACATTCATTCCCTCCTTCACATTTCCCCACGAGAACAAGGGGCTTGTAAACAAATGACAAGCAGCAGCACATTCTTACAATTTGTAATTTAGGTTTGGCAGGGTATCAGCTCATTCTGGCAAGGGTAAAGCCTAATTGGAGTTTAACACGTTTGGAGAGAAGAGGTCCATATTTGTTTGTTTTTTGCCGAGTCATATCAGTGGACCGAGTTGGGACACTGTATAAAACTATGGTATAGCCACTCACAAAAAAGAAACTGTAGTACGTATACCAGAAATCAATACAGCAAAACAATGTAAGAAGTTTCTTCCGTGCTCTGGGAGAAAGTTTTTGTCAGCTGAAGTCATTTAAGCAGCTGTACATATGCCACTGTTCTCCCTCCAGCCTGTGTACATCCCTACTGGGATGTAGGTTGAAATCAACTGATATGGTTCCAGTTTTTATCAGAATTGGAAAAATGTCTTCAAAAACAACTATATGGTCCATACATCCAAGACTGGACTAGTGTCCTCTCACTGTATCTGTGTATTAATCCTATTCCACTGCACTTTTAATGCCACTTTCCGTAGTGAAAGGTTGGATATTGTACATTATATAATTATACTGATAGCCTACTCTTTTTATCGTACAGTTTATTATTTACCATTTTGTTTTTGCATTTTGATTATGTGTCCATATTTTGCACTTGTAATTTGTCTACTTAATTATATAATATATATAATTAAATATAATTCAATATAATATCAAATAAGTTTATATAAGCCTATCAAATAAAGAGTTGATGGTGATATATAAACAGCTGAGATTGAGGGACACAAGAATTGTCTTGTTAACGAGACATTTCATGGACATTCATTGTTCGACTGTTTGTCCAACTTCATGGTGGTGTACAGAGGGAAAGTCTGTGCAAATAATTCTGCCACTTGGTATTGTAGATTAAAAATATTTCTCTAAATAAGTGAAATTTATATACCTCTTAAAGGCTCTAGAGGTATTGGGATTCACCCACTGGGGACCATTATACATAAAACTCATTGGGGCATCAGTAGCTACTTGGATCTGAGAGGATATTAAGTTAAATGTTGAGGAGCTCAGTAATTGCTTCACGGTCTTAATAACCGTTTTTAATCAACTTGTATTGCACTGCATTTAAGACTGCAGGTCACAGAGGGTTAGCAAGTGCATGTGGGTTATGACCATTATGAAGAAGTGGTTGTTTAACAAAAACGCCTGTGAGTTGTTAAAGAGCCTTCCTGACAACTGTCCTTACTGGACAAGTGGGCATGTTTAAGCCGCATACAGGGAGCTAATGTTTATGTTTTCTATGTGGCTGTGAGATAAGCTAAAGTATAGTCACCACACTCTGATGGCACCCTGTCTTTGTACTGAAAATGTAATTTCCTCTTTCATTGTCTCACTTCCAAATTCATGCTGGACTCCTGTCAGCAACGCAATCTGAAGAATCAGCCATCAAATCTCTGATAGTGAGGACTCAAATCTGCACCACTGAGACGAATCTCTTCATCTGTCAGGTCTGTGTTAGTCATCACCGGATCAAGAGAGCTGTGTCTTTGATTAGAAAAAAATCAATGTGTGCACTGCGGAGGTTTTTCCTCTGTGGGCTTGTGGTGTATTGAAAAGAATCATATCCGACGAAAATATATCTGCCTGGACCTCTTTTTTTATTTTTTGTGCACCATCACAATCAAAAAGAGCTGGTGGAGTGTATAACTTGTACCAGTTTTGTGTGCCAGCAAATATTAAGTAAACATATCTCTTAAGTAGAGGCTTTTCAGGTGCCTCCGGTTCTTCCTCCTTTTTCTTTGTGTCATCAAAACATGACACATGGGCATTTGCTGACGGAAAAGAAGGAAAAGACGACAGTGACGACAGTAAACACCTCAAGCAGATGCAGCAGTCTCTGTAGGCGGCCAGCCTTGGCCCCTAGCTCTGCCTCTCATGTAAAAGCAGCTGTAAAGGAGACTGGCAGTGGAGCACAGAAACTGTAATCTCTAAGACGTTACCTGGAAAAAAACTGACTGTAGATGAGGGTCAGAGGTATTTTGAAGAGAAAAAGGGGGCTAAGATAAAGGGATGAGGGGAATGATAAGCTCCTGGGTGGATTGGGGCAGATAGGAGACTGCAAAGAATCCAGAAGTCCCATGACTCACTGGCACTTCTACCAGACTGGACTTTGACAGGCAGCTACACACAGATGTATGTGACACAACTCACATACAAATGACGAGCCTGCCAACACACACACACACACAAATGTCTGTATATATTACCTGTGTATACACTAAGAAATTCTCAATGATATTTCCTTCCTTTCGTACACACAGGTGCAATGCACGCATACACACACACACACACAAAAAGTTCACTATTTTTCACTAGAAAGTGGGCTACAGAGGAAACTGGATCAGGAAGGAAATAAAATAAGTGGGAGGCAAAGAGAAAATGCAAAGATAAATTGGGTGTATAAGATAAGATCCTTTATTAGTCCCACCAGAAGGGAATTTGCCTTGTTACAGCAGTAGACGTGGTACAAAAAGCAAAGGTAATAATGCATAATAAACACCAGGAAATATGAGAACTACAAAAGAACATTAACATGATTACAAAATAGAATAATGCATACAATGTAAACATTGTGTAACCACAATATATATATTGTGCGTGTGTGTGAGAGACAGTGAGAGAGAGAGAGAGACAGAGAGAGAGAGAGACAGAGAGAGAGAGAGGGACAGAGAGGAAGGGAGGGAGAAGGAGAGAGCCGAGGTGAGGAGGCGGAGAGATGAGAAGCGAAGGAGGGAATAATGTAGACAGGGTAGGTGGAGAAGAGAGGGATAAGCCACACTTGGATGAAGGATTCCACTGGAGTGAGGAGGGACCTTCCAGTGTAGGACCAGGGAAACAGGTGTGAGGTTCTCCACAGTGACCCTCCCACTGAGAAAAAGAGTAGGAGAGGAGATGGATGGATAGAAGGGCCCAGTGCTGACAGACAGTGACATGACCTCTGCATCTGACTGCTGAAACTGAACTGACCCTCCTGAAAAGCTGCTGTTCCAGGGCTGAATTGACAGGTTGGATCAGTGCTAGCGATGACTGACCACCAGCAGGTCTGAGCTCTAGCAGAAGTTGGGGGGGGCGGAGTTCACTCACACAGCTGGATACTACCAGAGTCACTATGGATATGTACAAATGTTTAAGCTTACTTTTCTTCACTCTTCCTCCACAAGGTAAAACAGTCCTTTTCTTCTCAGTTACAGTTGCTTCGGTTCTCATATTCTTTGTTTCACTGTAATGGACTGTGTGACCATTGTTAGGAGAATCAGAAAAGGGAGAATTTATTAAGTTGTTTTGTTCATTTGTGAATTATGAATAAAATAATATAGTTCATATGCTCATTACCACAACAAGCTGCTATTATTACCTACTGTCTGCTTGTTGTTATGCCATAAATATCTAATTTTTAGTATTTGGCTGGGAGAGTTACATTTGTTTTTGAATTGAGGGGATGGTCCAGAAAAACTGGCAATTGATGGATGGTGCTTTATTTAAAAATTAAAATGTGATTCAGCACTGTATTTTACCTCATTCTTGTTCAGTCCCTAATGAAGCTTCAGTCCCATTATTCATTAGAAGGGCACATATTTTTACTGAAGGCAAATCTGACAAGATAAATAATATAGTTTTTCACAAACACACACAACCTTCAGGACACACACACACACACACACACACACACACACAGACACACACATACACACACAGATGTTTCCATGTAGTTTCAGTGAATAGCAGCCTTGGTTGCTTAGTGACCTGCTACTCAGGCATCTACCTTGTGCAGGAGCAGTAATTACCTGAATTTTTTATATAAAAAAAACAGTTGCTGCTTGTGCATTATTGGCTTTTAGGGTGCATTGATCAAATATAGACAGAACTAGGCCCAGTCACTGTGACACATTTACAGATAACTAACCAGACTGAAACAGTTTGGCTTCTATGTATTACAGAAATGGAAAATGATGACTATTATAAATGTAATTTTTAAAACCTATAGTGAGGCCATGGATTGGTCATCCACGAGAATGCCATGATATGTGTGACAAATACAATCAAATCAAAGTACATTTTCTCCACTCTCACCACAGTTTGCACCAGTGACATCCATCGTGTCCCATAAAGCACACTTTACAGATGTAAACTCATCCAACGATTACTTTCTCCTACACACACTGATGTACTGGCCCACATGTTGTCAAAGTGAGGACACCTTGCTAGCTCCACCATCTACAGCGATTAGTTTCAAGGCTGCTAAGATGCTAAGATACTAGTGGAGTATTCCTTTTTATCCAATATCACCTCCATTCAACAGATATCACTCTGAGCTGATGTGATGAAACAAAGGCACCCACGTTAGTTCCTCTCATCTCAAGAAAACACATCTCAAGGTTGTCGGATGGCTGGACATGTCAAACAGGTTCAGTTGGAATCAGGAAGATCAATCAGGATATTTCAGGAGAGGAGAAAGAAAAAAGAAAAACTATATCTATTTAATAAGATATTGATCCCAAGCCTTTAAAACTGTGGATGCCAGTTTTCAGGCAACTGAAGGACAGCTTGTATCAGCTTTGATTGAGTGGGTGAGAGCACCAAAGAAAGTAAGGCCGGCTATTTGACAGCAACACCTGTCTCTCTATTTTAGCACAGGTTAAAACAGCATGGCACCTTTCTCATAGATAACAGATCGTGTTTCCTCCTGTGCAAACACACAATGCAATCAAACTCCTCTTAACCCTTTTACAATTAATATTTTTTACAAAATAAAATGCAATATAAAAACAGAGTGCTAGACATGATGAAACATCAGTACAGCTGGTTGAATAAATCAATGCTATGATGCCTCGCACTGCACAGATGGACAAAGCTTGGAATTGAAATACATCCAAAATATGAAAAAGGAATGGAATACAAAGGGCATTGGACTGTGAAGGCCGTGGGACGCTCCCTGTCTTTTTAATTGTTCCCAGACCTCATTAGGTCATCCTCGGCACTGTGTGAACTGATTCTCTGGGTGTTTGTGGGGTTGGTGGTGATGCTTATTGTAGCAGCTGTGGCCAAGAGACACAGAGGTAAAGAGGGTGATGAGTGCGAGGACGGGATGAGACGTGACGACAAATTGCTCCATCAGCACGTCTGTCCTGAGACACAACGGATGTCCTCACACTCTGATTTATCCGTCCTTGTCTTTCCTCCCGCCCTCCCTGTCCTGTTTGTCCCATCCCTCAGATACAGTCTCGTGTAACCATACGCCACCTGTATAATAGAGGTCACCCTTATTTTGGATTATCTGCAACAGTGGATAATTTACAACAGTACGGCTGCATCAGCTAAATCCATTTTTATATGAGTGTACTGAAGACGGTGACAATATATATTCAGTAATATGCATTTGAACTCATATTTGCTATTTCATATGTATATGTGCAAGGGAAAGACATTGGTTATGGGATATAGGTCAGTGCAAAGTTTGCACAAAAGCATTGACATAAATACAAGCACAAAGTGCAGCTGGAGAAAACATCTTGTGTTAAACTTCTTAATAGAACAAAGCTTTTATAATTTGTGAATATGTTTTGTCTCAGTTTGTTTCCAAGTTGGACCTCATGCCCACGCTGAAGAGAGACTGCTCCGGGATCTGTTCGCACATTATAATAAGCTCTCCCGGCCTGTGGAGAACTCTTCAGACACAGTGCTTGTGCACTTTGGCCTGTCTATTGCTCAGCTTATTGATGTGGTGAGTAAAACCTCACAGCCTTGTTAGGCTTTGCCAACAGCCTAAACACAACACAGTAGGGGTTTATTTATTTTTGTGTTGTGTTGGTACAGTGTATGAATAAATAATGCATTTTTTTTGATTAACATTATCACAAACACAACCAACTCCAAACTACAGCACATGAGGGACCACAGGCTGAATTATTTTCCCAAATTACAGTAAATCCAGTTATCAAGGATCCTATCACTGGCAGCAGAGCTTTGTCCTAAAAAGCAACGCAGGCACAGCATGTCTTGACAGTGATACCTTGACAGGGTCTCTGGAGTTTTTTAATACATCCATTTCACACAAATTATGTTGCAGTGTTTTCGGTTGTCAAAAGTAAAAATGTATTAACGTCTCTTGTTGCCATCCAAGACTGAAGCCGGCATCGCTGCAGGGAGGATTCTCTAGGTTTTTTTTTGACACACAATTAGAATAACTGTGCTTGCTTCACATGCCTGATAGTGAGAGTCAGCTCCCTGTAGTATTTTCACTGAGTGCTGTGTCCTAAATGTTGCAGGGAAAGAGCTGGAGGAAAGCAAGTTGACAGTAAAGCAACAGATGCAATGAGGGTGTTATGTTTTTCATTCCACAAAGACCTTTGAAATATTTTGTCCTGGTGTATTACATTACTCATCAGTCTTTATAAAGAGAGGGATATTTTTGTTTGTTTGTCTTATCACTGACTCATGTACGCAATTGGCAACTTCAACTTAATTCATCACTACAAAAGTATGTAGATGTTGAGAGATTATTAAGTCCAGACTGACAGGAATGTAAATGTCACAATAATTTTCTTTTCTCTTAAAATGAAAAAAAAAAGGACGAGAAGAACCAGATGATGACCACAAATGTCTGGGTCAAGCAAGTATGTGATGAAGCGACACATGAGGCATGCTAAAGATACAGTCTAATATGAAGCTGCAGTAAGTAAATATGATTAATGTTCTTCCCCAGGAATGGAATGATTACAAACTCCGCTGGGACCCGAAGGAATACGAGAATGTCACCTCTATCCGTATTCCCTCAGAGATCATTTGGCGGCCAGACATAGTCCTCTACAACAAGTGAGGATTGGTATCAATAACTTTAAGCTCTTCATTTCTTTTCACAGTCAAACAAGGTGGTTATCTCAGCTGTAGTATTTTGCTTGGCTAAAATACTCGTACAAACATGAATATTGTACTATATTATACTGAAATAAATGTGAATATGGCTGAACTTCATGGACCTGGTGTAACAAAAAAGCTTGGCACATTGCAGCGAGCAATACATTAATTCTGTCTGAGGCTCACTTTGTTCTCTTGGATGTGACCCAGTGCTGTCATTCACAGGTCAGAGGTGGAGCGGCTCATAATTGTCTGTAGTGCAGGAAGCTGCTGCTGCTGCTGCTGCTGCAGCTGTGCTTCAGCCAGCCATTAGTTGTATATAACGCATTGAATATTGGAAAAATCCACCACAACAATAACCTTTCATGAACAGGGAAACAGTCTTTATCAATTAAAAAGTCATTGTCTCATAGTTCGAGTCATTCTGCAGTCAAAGTCTGAGTCCTGCACTTAAGTAATACGACACTGCTGTGCCAAAGCAGAGATTTCTAATTAAGCTGTAGAACGTAGAGGCTTTTTAAAATAACCCCATAACTACAGGCAATGCATCTTTTTTGGATATTTGGCAAGCGAAGATATTTGTCATGAGCGTGATAAAGTTTAGGTCTGAATCTATAGGATTTTACTGTAATACTCTAAAAGGCAGTTGATGTGGAGGTGTATTGGTGTCATCTGCACTAGATCAAAGCACAATGGTTAGGATTCTGGAGTTTGACAGATGTTTACCAGAAAAGATACAGACAGAGAGGATAAACAAAGAATGGGTTTGCTGTTCCCGGTGCATTATTTGGAACTTGGCTGTCAGATCATAAATTCAGGCATGAAGTAATGGGTAGTGCTCAGGTGTATAATGACTCAGCTGGAGTGATGTAACAGGATCAGGATGCACAACAGGGATTATTCAGATGATGTAGAAACATAGAGAGGCAGCTGTCACTCACAACTGAATTACATACAGTACATGAAATTACTTTGTTTATCAATATTTATTCATGGGAATTCTGCAGCATTCTTTCAGTTTTCATTTTCTTGGTGTCATTTAAGAGTGTCATCAGCATATTATGCAATAATGAATGATGTTTTGTTGGGGGAAGGAGGAGGGTTTGTATCAGTCAATGGTTCTTCGAAGATTATTTGAATAAATCATTTATTAAAGATCAAATATTTTTTATTTGTCACACTGTGTCCCAGTCAGCTACTTGATTGTTCCTTTACATAAAATACAATTTTGTGGTTATACAGTAGCTCCTAAAAGTCATTATTCAAAATGAAAAACTGTTTATTGCACTAAGCAACCTTTAAACACAAAACAATTATGACTGGAAATAAAAGCATTAAAATTCAGTCAAAGATAAAGTATTGAATAAGCTCCGGTCTTTAGCTTCTTTTTTTTGAGCAAAAAATAAGTGTATAACTATCTCTTTGATAGTTCTGTCAAGGTCAACTCTGACATGGAGGCTCCAAGAAAAGCTAGAGGCCTTTGATGGAGCCACATTTTTTTACTGCTTTGGCAATTTACCTAGAATTATTCATTTGAATAACGTGTTTTCACATTTCTTTTCCTTTATGTCCTTTTTCCTCATCTGCAGCGCTGATGGTGACTTTGCAGTAACTCACCTTACCAAAGCACACCTGTTCCACGATGGTCGGATAAAGTGGATGCCGCCAGCCATTTATAAATCTTCATGCAGTATAGATGTTACCTTTTTCCCCTTTGACCAGCAAAGCTGCAAGATGAAGTTTGGTTCGTGGACCTATGATCGTGCCAAGATTGATCTGATCAACATGGATAGTAATGTGGACCAAATGGACTACTGGGAGAGTGGGGAGTGGGTTATTGTCAATGCAGTGGGCAAGTACAACATCAAGAAGTACGAGTGCTGCACAGAGATCTACGCAGACATCACATACTACTTCATCATCCGCAGGCTACCGCTGTTCTACACCATTAACCTCATCATACCGTGTCTGCTTATTTCCTGTTTGACTGTGCTGGTGTTTTATTTGCCATCGCAATGCGGGGAGAAGATTACCTTGTGTATATCGGTATTGTTGTCTCTTACCGTGTTCCTCTTGCTCATCACAGAGATCATACCCTCTACGTCACTGGTGATTCCACTGATCGGTGAATACCTCCTGTTCACCATGGTCTTTGTCACACTCTCCATCATAATAACTGTGTTTGTGTTAAACGTTCACCATCGCTCGCCACAAACCCACGGCATGCCTCAGTGGGTGCGGAGAGTGTTCTTGGACTTGGTGCCTCGAGTTCTCTTCATGAAGCGTCCGCCAGGCACAGCAAAGCAGCACTGCAAGAAGCTAATCG
The DNA here is from genome assembly GCF_019176455.1 of Solea senegalensis. Taxonomy (NCBI): domain Eukaryota; kingdom Metazoa; phylum Chordata; class Actinopteri; order Pleuronectiformes; family Soleidae; genus Solea; species Solea senegalensis. The sequence goes on from NC_058031.1 coordinate 19,795,539, forward strand.
AGATGATGCACCATCCAACATCGATATCTGCGACGGGCAACTCGCAGGCATTTTGGGCAGGGTTAGAGACTGGACTGAGACAACTGGGGCAGGTTGATAACGCGCTCCCAAAGACTCCTGAAAGTCCAAGTATCCTTGTCTGCTCAGCTTCTCCACCATCTTCCCCACATGCAGACCACTCTGATGAAGATCCCCCGCTGAAGGCAAACATATTCTGCCAGTCCACATCCAGTCAGTATTCAGTTCACTCAGAGAAACAACTCCTACGTGGACTCAATTCGGCGGCTTTGTCCTCGTCTCTGTTGTCCTTGCCTCCTTCTTTACCACTTGGACCGCTTCACAGCTTGTCCAGGGAAGAACCGAACACGCTGGCACCAAATGGCCGTTCTGTCAGCGTGGAGCAAATGTGCAACCAACAGAAGGAGCTTTCCAAGGGAGTGGGACATCAGTGTCGCTCCCGTAGCTTCCAATACTGTTGTCTACATGATGAAGGGCCTGGAGTCATCAGGATCACCGCACGGGTGAAGAAGCAGACCACTAAAGATCATCTAACAGAAACCATCACAGCAGAGTCCACTAAGAATTCAACTACACAACAAGACAACATTGTTCCAGCTATTTCCCCAGCAATGCAACGGGCTGTAGAGGGAGTTCAGTACATCGCTGATCATCTCAGGGCGGAGGATGAAGACTTTTCAGTGAGTTATTATTCAAGTCATTTATAAATGCTTGGGAATGAAATACCACTTTGTGATGTGCTTAATTTTGATTAGTTCAATTTGTTATTTAAATAAATATAATGATAAGTCCCTTCAATACATCAATACCATTTCAGCTGAAATGTAAGTAAGTATGCTCTCAGTTTAAAAGATCTAAATCCTGTAATCCAACAGGAGGTGCTCTGTCTTTTTCCCCCATTTATTTTCTTTTTATTTATGCCTTTTACCTTTTAGTCTTACTTCATTTTAAATTGTATTAAATTAGAAGCAGATTTTGCATGGTCAAAAAGTAGGGGGTAAAAGAAAATTATTTTTTTTCATGAATTGCTCATTTTTAGGTCACAGCAGAAATGTGAAAGCCCTGTCTTCATAGATTAATGATGTCATGGTAACAATAACCATGGTAATTAAAATTTATCTTGGCCCAGACCTGTCACGGATATTTAGTAATTGAGAGGAACGCTTATCTAAATATTTACCTCCGGGACCACTTCATTTGTCATACCATGCATTGGCTGAAAAGTTACAGTGTTATATATATATTATTATTATTATTATTATTATTAGTAGTAGTAGTAGTAGTAGTAGTATTGAAAATGTATTCTGACTGGGGAACTGCTGAGCAACTTTAAGTTTTGGTAGCAGTTTCTGAGTCTCAAATAAGAGAGAGTTGTCATTGTGGAATGGAAGGAGAGGTTCACAAATATGTAAAATTATTCTGAAACCAGAGGTGGAAGCTATTGTATTCATTCTCACAAGCCATTGTAAGAACCACAATGTACTCTCTATATCCAGCCTGAGAAAACCAGTCTTTGAAATAATGTGACCTCAGTAATTTAACCTTGAATTTTTCATAAGACAGAAGAGTATGGAGTGACAGGCTTTTAGCAGGTAGCTGCCTCATAATGAAGAGAAATCAGCCATTCATAAGAAATCAATCAAGGGTATGAAGTGTCAGCTTGTACAAAGAAATACTGGTGTGAAATTTGAAATGTGTCTCCGCTCTGCCAGGTGAAGGAGGACTGGAAGTATGTGGCCATGGTGATCGACAGGATATTCCTCTGGATGTTTGTACTGGTGTGTATACTGGGATCTGTGGGACTCTTTCTCCCTCCTTGGTTGGCTGGAATGATCTAGAACCCGATCATCAAAGAAAGTCATTAACACTGAGAGAAGGACTAGCACCGTCTCATAATTGTTGTTTTCTTTTTATCATTTGTCTTTTTATTTATTTTAAGGACCTGAAAGTCACATTTCTTGCTTTTGCCCCCAGGTTATCAAAAGGCTACTCGTGAAGACATGAGATTAAATATCTATCGTTGATTCCGCTGGGCGATATAAATTCTTTATGAGGGCAAAAGGGGCAACAGCAAAAATATCCTTGCGCACCCATCCATTTCGACATTGAGCTGTATTGCTGTCACCTTTTGTGAAAACAATGAAGAGTAGACTGAGCGGTGTAAAAGTGTGGATGACAATAGATTGTATACAAAAAAGTGGACGCAGTCTTCTCGATTGCAGGGTGACTTTAACAGGAAGTAACAATATTAGTGAGGTATCTTGACTTCAGCACAAGTGACGGGTGCAGTGCTCTCACCAAATGCTTATAAAATGATTCATACCAAGCTGATCTGTCAGAACTCGGTGCTGTGGTGCAAGATTTTCTCGGATGGAATTTACTGTGTGTGTGTGTGGTCAGGTGCACCATGTTTTTCAGAGGTCAAGGACACTTACAGCTTTGTGATTTTCTAATCTTCCCAGTTAAATAAACATATTTATTCAATATTTCTTTCATTCATTCTCTTTGTTATATCTAGAACAAGTTGGTGGTAATGGGTGGATTTAATCACTCTCTCCTGTTCTTCACTGCCTTTCTCACATTCAGGTCTTTGTATTGTATGATGAATACAATAGGAGTGGGATGACTAGACCAATTTTATTTATTAACTCTTAGAACACAGAGCATGGGGGTATAAGAATGTGTAACATAGAGTGTCCTATATCCTTTTTTCTGCACAACACGTAGGCAATCTGATGGGGGGAAAAAAATGTTTTCAGTAACTATATAAACACACCTGAGCAAAATGTTTGGAAATGTGGGAAATGTGGTTCAAAGTTCATTTGGCTTGTTTTTATGAACAAAAAGAAAAGAAAAAAGCTCTATTTTGTGACTTCTGCACAATTATTGGTACTTTATATCACTACTAAAATAGTGATATAAAAATAGTGATAAAAAAATAAAATGACTCAGAACTTTGACTCAACAACAGATAAGGAGACACATTGGTTAATTGGTCTTTTCTTTATCAAAGTGACATATTTTCAACCTATTTATCAAAACCATTACTTCAGAATATAAATTTGAAAATTATTAAGCAAAGGCTAATTGTACAAGGTCTGTACCATTTAATATGAAACAGTTATATGAGGTGTCAGTAAGGACACTAGTGGCATAGCTGTTGATGACTTGGTCTACCACTTAATATAAGAAGCTCAATATTTCCTTCAAATGCAGTGACTCTTTGTTACTTTGAGATGATTCCAGTCCGTTTCCACCAGTTTTGACTTGCAGGTCAAGGTTTACACTGTCTGCCACCTGTTGTTCTAACATATAATGTATAATATCAACTGAATTTTATTTGCATTTGTCAAGATTAAACACTAACCTACCCACAGTCCTCAGGTATTACAGCCCTTTATAATCCACAGAGCCAGGTGAAGTATATGTTTATACTTGAAATTCATACATTTTTACTGTTTTCAAATATCCCCCCTTACACAGTGAACTGATTGTGAAATCTATCGTTTAAAGGAAACGATAGATTTATCAGATATGTACACAAAGTAGCAGAATTGCAGAAAACTGACATTTCTGTAATATTTATTTCAATGGTTTACTCTGATGATTATTTTATACCATCTGTACTAACTGTTGATTTCTTTGTTGTTTTTGCCTATGGCTATGTAGTGAAAGTCTTTTTATTTTCTACTTCTGAGGCATTTCTTTGTAGTTTTAAGTAATTTTGACATATTTTATTGCATTGCTATTGAATTGTGATGTTATACACAATAAAATAAAGCTAAAGCAAATAAAATATTTTTACATTAATGAAACATTCTCTGGAGGGGAAGTTGGTGAACATGGTGAAATCTATTGACGGGCCCCCACTGTAGTGTAATATAAAGGGCCCATTCTGAGGTAATGAAATTACAACCATTGTTCATTTTTAGGTGACAATAAATTAATGAAAACATAATAATTAAATGTTAGGCCGTGTCTCCGCTATATGGTCCCAGCATGCCTCGCCTCAAAACAGGTTTGGTTGTGTTTTCATTACTATGCACACACACTAGTGACTTGTAAAGCAGTTCAGTCTATTGAATCATTAGAATCAGTTAATTAAAAAGATTTGTGCAGTACTTCCTCCATGACCGGAGCACAGACTCCATCTGGCACAATCACTGAGCTGAAATACGGCAGCAAGGTGATGCGTCTCGGCAGGGCTGTCACTAAATACACCAGACTCCTCTGTTAAATCATGAGATTGTAGACATTCCCTTGGCAATTGTTGGAAGTTAACCCATGTTTTCAGGATTGTTAAGTCTTTTTAACTGATCTACATTTCGGCATTGTTCAGCTTGATTCTTGCTCATGCTTCTTCCAATCAGTGGCCGGCAGTCTGACGACATCACACATAGTATTAGCTCAGCTCACTAAAAAAAGTACCAGGTACCATGTACTATCGCTAATGGAAATGCAAAATAACTGCACCATGCCAAGGCGAGGCGTGCCGTGCTAGTGGAAAAGGGGCTTTAGATTTGTAAATGTGTTATTCACAATTGACCTTTAAATGCTGATCAGGGTCTTCAGAGTTTTTAGTATAAAGGCAAAAATATTTGATTCTTTCCCACTTACCTACTTATCTTACCAAGTAACGCCTCAGACTTGATTAGATTTAAAAGCACGTAACGTTACACCTGACTGTCCAAAATGATGAGCTCAGTTTTTGGCCCCTGCCAACAAGCTATTGTATTTCTTCTGGCTCAGCAGTCAACCAAACATTGATCATTATGTAAAACCATAGACAGCAGAAAATGGCAATTTAGCATAATGTGGAAACACAGCACTCCAAACTAGATGAAATAACAGGCCATATTTATTCATTGACTTTTAGCACATAATCTGTAGAGAAAAGGGCTGGATGTTAGTCTGAAATGCATCATAGCATGATCTCTCGCTCTCTTTCGCTTCAACTCCAAATGCATTCACGCATCGGAGAGCTTCGGGTTTGCTTTTTGTCTGTTACCACGGACACATATGAATGGATGTGTTCTCCTGGTTTTCTCTGGAGAATCGTGGTATATTGTCACTTTAATTCTGCAATGAAATGAGGATATTCTTTGTGTAACTACAAATTAATTTCAGTGAAGTGATAAGACGTGTCTTTTGAGCATACATTTCATATGAATAATTTCATTTGTAAAAAGGCAAATTACAAATGGCATCAGATGGTGGAGCGCCACAAAGGTCCTTTGTATTGGCCGCCTCAAGAATACAATTCAAAATGCCATGCAAGCACACAGTTATTAATTACGACTACTATAAATGTCATGTTAATAAATTTACCTTCAATCAAGTGATTGTCTTTGCAAATACATGCACCAAGGATTTACTAATTCATTCAGACAAGGAGAGGTGTTACTCTGGCTAAATCCAGCACATGGCCAAGAGCAAAGGAAGTGGGCTCGTAAGCAGAGGGTCACCCAAGGGCCGGCGCCTCAATGCTCTGCGGGTGCAGATAAGTGCTGATAAGCCACTGCTCCTGTGTCTGCCTTGTGTGTGTTTACTACTGGTGTGTAATAAGGATGGGTTAAATGTGGAGGACTAATCCCTAATTGGAGTGTGTGCAAAAATGACAAATTCTTCTTCTATTCTAAATGCAGTCATTTGGTGCAATCAGCTCCTGTTGCCTCGTGTCCATGTGAGAGCTATGTAAATTATAATCTCTCTTTTCTCTCTCACCTGATGAGTTCACATCTTATGTTAGATGTACGATACAATTTGGTTCTCGTGTATTTGCTTGTGTAAATGCAACAAACGACACCACCTTCCACACTACTCCAAATCTGCTATCACTGCAGTCCCAAACACACTGTGTAAATCACGTTAGACAAATTTCCACAGAGTCAATTTCATTTAGAGTAATACTCACAATTTAAGAACCTGCGTATCTGGCCAACATTTTTATTTTATAAGAGTACAGAATGTGCATCCAAGATTCAAAGTCACCTGGGCAAGAACTTCCCTCTACCATTCAGAATGTGACACTCAATGTGATGCATTGATGAATCACTGTTACAAAAAAAATAAAATAAAACTGAATGAAGAGTAAAAACATCTAAAAACACCTGAAACTGAAAGACAGTCATTTTCCTATTTTTCAGTTCCATTTCTTCCATTTTGTATCAAGGTCACATTGGCCACAATCATGATGTGTCTATATTCTTGTGATGTGTTTATAATCTGGACCCTCAAGCTGACAAGATGTCTTTTGTCTGTCCTAATGTCTAAGAAAAGAGGAATGATTAAAACTGATTCCTGACTGCATTAAATGTGGGCCAGGGACGTAAAAAGGAAGTTAGAGGGTTGTCTATTCCCTAGACTTCTGTCACTGATGAACTATAACTTGTAAGTTACATGCTTGTATTATTGGGTACATGGAATGTGTACTTTATAATGCGGTTGATTTGTACCACAGAGAGCCACAGGCAAACACCCTGCTCTTTATTCAGAGGCCAGCCCCTGCACTCTGGCAACCCCTTGCACAACGGAATGAATTTCTAAGTAAGACATCTGTCACAGTAACCTCCCAATCAATTCTCCTATCACACCTCCTTAATCACATAATCCAGGCTCTGACAAAGTGCCAGTTACCTGCAAAAACTCCCTTAAATAGGCAGGTCTGAATACATGCATACATGCCACAGACGTCTGCAGGAGTGTGCGCACGCCTAGACCTGAACACACTCGCTAATCTGCCGGTGGATGGGCAGCAATATCCTCCGAGACCCGAGGTTCACGAAATGGGGTAAGGCGTGATGCACAGAGGCCCAGGGGATCCCATTATATCAACACACACACACTCACTCACACACATGCATTTCAACATATTCCCCCAGTGATCAGCAAATTCAATGCGATCACTCCAGTCAAGAGCAATCTGAAAGTGCTGCCACTCAAACTGATAGGTGCACAAGCAGGATTTCCCTCAGGGCGCCAGGTGAAGGGATCATAATTTGTGCATGTGCAGCTGCCCTCTGGTCCAGTCCATCCTGAGACTTCACGAATGGCTTACGAAAGTAAACTGTCGGTCCCTGCTGCAATTATTGCTTTTAAATTAGGCATACATTCACCGTCCCCATCAGAACACAACCACCGACATGCTGATGGTGAGGCAGGGGTCTTCTAGGTGTTTTCCATGAACACACGCTCAACCATTTATTTATTTATTTTTTTTATTTGCTGGTCCAAAAGTTATTTTGTCCTACCTAGCATCACGATGTCAACCTTTATTTGACTCTAAAAGGCAGCAAGGTAGATGCTCTCACTGCCCGGGCCTGCTCATCACCCACAGGCTATGCAAGTTGAAGCTATGAGAAAACAAGTTTCTCCCCAAATTCATTATTTAATAGCAAGGTTATGGCCATAGCTTGATAGAATTTGTGTATGAGAAAGTAAGAGGTGTGGACGAAAGGAAAGACTTCACTCTGTAAAGGTCTACCAACACCAGAGGTTATCATTTTAAAACCAGTCAACGTCCAAATCAAGGTGTACTGCATTCAGCCCTCAGCAAGAAATGATTGACACTTCTCCAAGAGAAGAGAGGGTACAATAGAGAAACATTTCTTCATAGCGTTGTGTAAAAGTGTATGGTTGGAAAGAGAAAAATGCACAATAACTTTTCCAAACACATTAATTTAGTGAGACGAAATGTTTGTTACAAAAAAAATGCTTTTAACTTCACTGTATGGATATTTGGACCTAAACAGAATAACTTCTAAGTCCTTGAAAAATGAAAGAAATTACCCTTTTTTTTAGCACACAAATGAGCTGTGCCACCAGCTCAAATCCAAAATGTGGTTAAAAAAAAACATGCTAAAAATGTTTTAAAATACAGTGGTGAAAATAACTGATAACAAATGGACAAAAGTTCATTTCAGGACTCAGAACTCAGTCATCTTCCTGTGGGTATCTGCCTTCTTGTGCTGGCTCTGGATGGACAACTCCTGAGTTTTCTGCTGGGCCAGCAGCCGGCGGGCTGCGGACAGCTTCTCTTCCAGCTTCTTCACTAATGATGTGGCCCTTTGCACGCACACGCACATGCACACACAAACAAAAACAGAGATTAGGAAGAGGAAAGAGATGAGGAGAAGTTCGTTCAGCTGCAAGTTGGCTGGGAAAAACAAGTACAGTCTGTTAAACCTAGACTCTTCACACCTTATTTGCATTTTCACACAACTCCCACAGTTCTCCTTATTTACCATTTTACTTGACAGGCACAATATAGCAACGAATGCCTAAATTTCTAAAATAAACTGAAATTTGTGAAGGGATACGCTATCTGTGTGAAGACTATGAGATTGCTAATATGTCCATAATCTCAGTAGAGGAGAAAACAGCTGCTGAGCACCTGTGGACAAACTGGAAGCTGCAATAACTGATTTTTTCTTGGTTCATTCAGGATCAGTTTCCCAAACGTCATAGAGGTTAAACAATGAACTCGCACTTACCCTCCTGTGTGTCTGCTGAGTGACTCTGTCAATCTTTGGATTTCTCTCTCTGTCTGGGAGACCCTCTGAGCAGCCTGGAACAGCTTCACATTTAAATTCCTCTTGGTGCTTTCACCTCCTCTGTAGGCTTCCACTCCAGTTGCAGATGACGGTGCAGCAGCACCCCCCTCAGTGGGATGCGTGCCCTTGCCACCAAGTTTGTGGTTAAGGAAGTCAAATACAGTGCGGCGCTCTCCTGTGGCAGCCCGGGGTTTTCTGCGTTTCTTCGGGCGGCCAGTCAGCGTGCCATCTTTTGTGGCCTTGCTCTGGGTGCGTCTCTGGGTTAACTCGGCACACTCGTCCAGAGACTTACCTTTGGGAAGGACCACAGCCATGACAGGCTCTACTCGACCCTCCTGCATCTTTCCTAAGCCTGAAAGCGACAAAAGGGGCTGAGTGAGAAAGAGGAACACATACAGAACATATTTATATGTATACCCTTGTCCTTATGAAGAGAAAAGACAGCATTGGTAAAAACAATCACATTTTTGAAACAATGCCGTTTCAGAATCTAACATGTGATTAATGTTTTCCACTGTTGAACTTACCCTTCCCATATTCATAGCCCATTTTGAGCATGAGCTTGGATCCGATGCCTCTGGTATGTGCCTCCCATCCACCAAAATTGGCAGTATCTATCGAAACTGTGGATTCTTCCGAGTCCATAACTGTTGGGCAACAAGTACAAATTGAAGCAGAGACAGTCAATTACACTGAAAGAAAGAAACAGCCCAAAAATAATTACTTTTCTTTTCAGCACGTGAAATGAAAGGCCAATTTCTTGTGTGCACAACAACATGTTTGAACCCACCTTTTGCATAAGCAGCCTCATCTCCAGTGTCGTCCAGGTCAGAGTCAGAGGAGAGCGGGTCGTCTTCCCTCAAAGGCGGAATAACACAATCAGCCTCAACAACGGCATCTTTCATTAGCAGTGAGTCAAACTTCACAGTGTAGAATCCACTGTCTATATCTATGATGAGAGAAAGCGTCAGCAAAACAAAAACAAACCTCACTATAGAATACGTCATTTAAATCAAGCCCTTTCAGTGAAATACCTTTAACCTTTGCTGGGTACCAGATGCCGTCTTCGTGTCGAGTCAAGCAGGACGAGCCTTCTTCGAGAGAACTGAGGTTGCACTCCATGAACTCTCTGAGCTCTGACACATACACCACTTCACCGTGAGAAAACCTTGAGTCAAAAGAAAATATCTTTGAAAATGCTCCGTCTAAACAGAACTGACATCAAAGTGGAGTCCAAAAACATGCAATGTGAGAGTGAATGGTTGTTTGTTTCTGTATGTGGCCCTGTGATGGACTGGCGATCTGTCCAGGGTGTTCCCCCCTATTGCCCTATGTCAGCTGAGATTGGCACAGCTTCTCCCGTGACCCTCATGTGGAGGATAAAGTGGTAGAAGACTTCACTGCATTTTTACCCTGTTGACTGTCTATGGTCAGGAATACCTGCGTTATATGGCTAATGGGTGACACTTGCTGGATTTTATCTGCTATTACAGATACAGTGGCCAGATGGAAGATGTTGAACTGTCCAGATAATGTATTCGTATTAGTATGCCCTTTGCTTCTCACACCATATCTACTGACCGCTTTAATGCTTTAATGCTTGTTGTAAGCTTTTGCCTCTACTACACCAACTATGGAATTTATTGTTAATTAACTGATCATAGTGGATTGTGTCTTTGGCGTCACTTTAGCTGGACATAGAATAGCCACAGAATTAAATAGCTTCCATTCAAAGGCTTCTGTGTTTATACTGTATTACAGTTTGTGAACTGATGACTATTTTAGGTCTTTAAAATCTTTATACAATATATTTCCAGCTTTATACAAATTATATGATCTTTTCTGAGAACTATTACGTGCAGTTTAACTCCACTTCAGCAGCAGATCTGTTTTTATAAATTAAGCCACATTAGTCATCAGTTGTGGGGTTCTGACACGGAAGGTTTGACACTGTATTTATGAATGAATAATAAATGTCTGACCATATTACAATACAATTTTTTTTCCTTGTATCGTTGGATTTTTTTCTGTGTCTCATATCAACAACACACAACGTTTTGCAGAGCAAATATAAAAATAAATGTACAGAAACAACAATGCAGTTTAACTTTACCTGCAATTATCCAGGAAACGACATTTGTCCTCTAGATAGAACGGGCACGGTTTCATAGACTTCTGGGTGGGGTAGAGGTAGAGCACTCTTACTTGTGCCTCTTCTCCCTCTGGCGGCTCTGTCCCCACCACCATAGCATTGTGGTATTCCAGCGTTCCCCATGTTGTCCTGTAGGGTGCTCTTACTTTGGTACCACTGAGAGCATCCTCTTCCTCTTCCTCCTCCACAACCTCTTCATTTTCTTCATCATCTTCTACTTCATCAGCCCCCTCATTGTCCCTCTCTCTGGAATCAGAGCCACTACCTGAAAACTCTCCCAGCTCAGAGTAAAAAGCAGCAAACTCAGGGTCCAAACAGCTGTCGGCACAGCTTGTGTCAGCTGCTGTCTCTGAGGCGTACGGCTTTAGGCCATTGCTTTCCTCCAAGCTGGCCAAAAGCCGACTCTTTTTGACAGACACCAGACTGGCCTCAGTGAGCTCTATTAGCTGAGAAATGTCCTCTTTTAATTTGAGCAGGTCAGCCTGTTGAGAGGGGTCCAGGCCAGCTGACAGGGCTGTCTCTACCTGCTGCAACTGTGCACCATAGGTAGCAATTGCTGCTTCAAGGCTTTCTTCGTCCATTTTGACACTTCAGGGGACCAAGCAGGACAGAGATGGACAGCATCAAGATGTCCCAAGATATCTGAGGAAAAACAAAATGGGGGATTTTCAGTATAATCAAGGTAGCAAATCTCAGCTGAGTCATGGGCTGACTGAGAGGCTTCATCTTAATCACACGATAATCTGAATCATTTTTAAGGTCATATTTTTTTAATGGAGCTTTATTGTCTAGCAAATATTAGCTAGACATTCTGTTCAAGTTTGAGTACTGTTTTAGGGTTTACAGCATTATGAATAACAGTATTCACAGGGTGGTTGATATAGATCTTTTCCTGCAACACAAGCTGTATAATGATTAGGTGCTATCAACATAAACCTTGCTATGAATCGCTGACTGGACATCACAATCACATCACAGCTAGTGTTAGCTATATGTTCGCCGTATTTAAGCTTAGTTGTACATATCACCAACAAAACATGCATTAACCTCTCAATTAGGCCAGTTTTCTGATATCCTTTGCAACGACCCGCGAGTAAGACTCATTTGTTTCGTTCAAAAAGTAAATCAACAATCTACAGTCACAAATACCGGTTTAGTATCAAGCTCGGGGAAGTGGACTTCTGTTGTGAATTCTCTCATCTTTCAAAATAAAACTTGCTTTAAGACGTTTTAGGACCGCTTGCTCTGACAGCTTACCGCTCTCAATAAAAGGTAAAAAAAAAGTAGTAGTAGTAGTGTATTAGTGTTAAACTAGTTTGTATATGTACGTCAGGAGCACAACTTTTAATAAGGCTTTTAAAAGTAATGGTAGCTTCTTCTCAGAAGAAAGCACTAGTTTCCACAGTAGAACATGCTCAAATGATCGGGAATCAAAAACACAACAACATACGTGTTTCATACATAGTGTTGCGATTACGTGTCAGGATTCAAACATTTCCCCGATGAATTTAAGGCAAAATAAATAAGCATAAAATAATCACTTTTCCACACTGAATCCGTACGTGCTTTTATTTTGAAGATAGAGCTCCAATCCAAGAAATCATTATGGTTACGTCACAGAAAAGCGACGCCAACGCCGAATTGTGATGTCACATTCAACGAGAGTTCTTTGACTAAATCATGTGTACATATAGTTTTTCTGTTAAAAATATTTTTGTTGTGTAGTTGTCTGGTCAGTAGATCGCCTTAATGTAAAGGTAGGCTGCCTGTTTGTTGATGCTAGTACCGCCGTCAGTGCACATGCAGCAGCTAAATGCTGTTAGTAGAAAACTGACAACATCGATGGTTAAGGTCTTATGTTATTCTTATTTTGTGTGCCTGTTTATTAATCTAAATCTTTTTTAGCAATTGATTTGTAATAGTGAGGCTTTAAAGCAGCATTGTTTTTGCTAATTTACACTTTTTGGTACCACAAGTTAAAATCCCAGAAGGAAATTTGTCTTGGACACATACAGAAAATACATATGTCATAGTACATAATTGACCACATACATGCAAGAACACACAATAACTACCACTAGTTGCACATTGCCTGTAGTAAAGTCATCAAGCATTTGAAAAATATGCAAATATATTGAAGAACATATATGTTAAATGTTTAATTAAACATTGGTTTAATTCTGTGTTTACAGTGATTTCATAGACGTGTAATAACAAATATATTATTATTTTTCTTTCACTCTCTCTCTAGTGACCTTTGCTGTGATGCCTCTAACAATGTCTCAAATCAGTGATCCAAAGATTGCTTTTGCCTATCTGCGCCCAAACTGTGTCCTCCTGACCCGAGAGCCCTCTGTCAGCAATGTTAAGACTCTTGGCAGCCAGTTAAAAGAAGTCAATGATGCAACATTGCAGCAGCTCCAAGAGTATGTCCTTTTCCCTCTTCGCTTTGTCCTTAAAGTCCCTGGTCCCAAGAAGGACAAACTGGTGCAGGCTGTGGCTGAGACCATGAGCCACATCCTGGAGAACACTTGTGTCCAGAGCTGGGACACACTCCACGGCCTTTTCTCAGAGCTCTGCCTCTGCCTCTGCTCTCCAACTGACCCTGGTAAACCTGCCGATACGTCAGAGGAGCTGAAGTTGGCTGTGCTGCAGTGCCTGGACGCCCTGCTTCATGCTGCTTATGGTGACATAGTCTTCAAACTCTTTGAACCGATCATGCTGCCTGGACTGGGCGCAGCGGTTTCACTGCTGCTGGCTTTAGGTGAGAAGGAGAAATCTCGAGATATTCAGGCAGCAGCACTTAAGTGTCTCCAGGCTTTAACTCTGCAGTGTGACTGCACTCAGGAGCATGTAGTCCCATCCTCAGAGGAGCAACATGCTATAGGCAGCGCCATGGCTTCATTCTTACCTGGAATCTCCATGGCTGTAACCAGGATTATTACAGGAGATCTGAGACAAGGCCATGCAGTCACAGTCAGGGCCATTAAGGTACAGTATTGCAAACCATACTCTGCTTCTTATTTGCATCCAGTTTAAATCAATGCAAGCTTTGACTGAATTTCACACAAGCATACATGCTGTTATAGGTATAATTATTTGTTATTTAGGCTGCAACTAAGGATTATTTTCATTAGTGATAACTGTACCATATCACCTTTTTCCTCTCTTATTCTTTATATAGTTTTGGTCAAGTGCTGTGCGGCTTGTGTTGGAAGATGTCCAGCTTCAGGCCAGTCAGCCCCTGAAGACTCCCTCATCAGACCTGGGCAGAATTGCACAGCTGATGGTCCCACGAACACAAGACTGGGTTAAAAGCACAGTGGGGAAACTTTCTGTGCTGCTCAAGAAAATCATCTCATGCACCTCAGCCCATAGGCACTGGAGGGTTCGGCTGGAGCTGGTGGAGCTGGCTGACCACCTGCTGGCCAGGTGTAGTCACTCACTGGGAGAGTGTGTGGGGCTGCTCTTGGAGGCACTGGTGGGAGCAGTCAATGATGAGGAGCCCAGAGTCAGAGAGAGGTCTGATTTAACAGATACTTTTGTATTTTTCAATAAGAACAAAGCACAATCTAATTTTGTTTATTGAAACTCCTCTTTACTCCTCTCCTCTAGATGTGAGGTTTCCCTCAGGGACGTATCGCAGAGGAATCAAAGCAGCCTCAATAGTAGCAGCGGGGATATGACCAGCTCTACTCACACCTTCACTGACGTGCTCTCAGAGAATCTCCACTCTTTGGCCACCTCCCTTCCCAGACTGATGAGGACCTCTGATGACCAGAAGAAACTTTTTGTCCTCAATGTGTTCCTGGGTTATTTAAAGGTCCTGGGGCCACTCGTCTGTGTGGTGCTAAACTCAGCTGCACATCTGGAGAGGATTTCTAAAGCTTTGATGCAGGTAATGTTTTCCGACATGTATCAGAATAAATATCAGAATTCTGTGTAAATGGTAATTATAGTAAATCTTGGTTATGGTTGTTTAAATTTGTTGGTAATTGAAATGCATTTATAGTTCTGCTAGCTTCTTCTGACACACTTCCTATGTGTATAGAAATATGTGTAAAATGTGCAATCCTGCACTTTTCGGTGTATTAACATGTTGAGATAGGTTTGTTTAACTTGGGTTTCATTATTATGACATAGGGGTTTAGTTTTTAAGGTTTTTGGGCTGAATATCCTCAAGGTTACATACATACATAACATGAGGGTCATGGGGGCTGCTGGAACCAATCCCAGCTGATGAAGGGCTAAAAGCAGTATACACACAGAGACTCTATTCACGTTCACATTCATACCTGTGGTCACTTTAGAGTGTCCAATTAACATCTACATTATTTTGGACTGTGGGAGGAAACCGGAGCACTATCCATTACACTGCCATGTGGCCTCACAACCCATTCATTCATTCATCTTCTACTACTTTATCCTCCACATAAGGGTCGTGAACACAAACCACTGTGGATTTAACAGTGATTGCTGGCAGTCTACTGTTGTATAATTAAGTGGCAGCAAATTGGACTAATTACCGATTTATTCAGTTAATTCAGAGTTTAATTTTTATCTGTAATTGTCACTTTCATGTGAAACCTTCATGACGTCTGACTTTGCCTGCTCTTTGTTCCTCAAACTTTAACTCAAGTTACAAGTCTGACAACTTCCCACATTGTCAGAATCACAACAAACACGCTGCTATGATTTGACAGGTGCTGGAACTGGATGTGATGGATGTTTCCATCGTCGAAGAAAGGAGCCACAGCTCTTCCATAGAAACGAGTTCCAGTGCCCCTGATTATTACACTGCTCACATACAGAGGAAGCATTTTCTCTACTTCACTGATGAGAAGATTTTATCTGTGCTCATGGAGATCTGCCGGACGTTAGGTATGAGTTCTGCTGCATATGACAGACTTTATTAAAAATCATCTCTTCTTGTAGTCATCATGCATACATAGCAGTACTTAATATCTGAATAAAGAATATATATACATATGGCAGCTAGAGGTCTAGGTTGTAACATTTATGATGTTTTTTATGGGCAAAAGGTGAACATTCTACCCATGAGTATGTTTATATAAGTGTATAACTGCTTTAAACTAAGTGTTTGGTTTTAGTAGCCTTAGAATAAGCCATTAGTTACCACCTACGTAAACCTGATGCATATACGATCAAAGAAGGATGAAACAACAGAAAGGCTGGAGAGCGTTGTGAGTGTTTAAATCCTTTAAATCCAGAGTTTTATAATGTGCTTAGGTGAAAAGAGTCGTCCTTTGCTTGTTGCAGTCTCTACTTTCACCTTCAGATGTCACTATTCTAACACACTGGACGTTAAAAATGTAAAGGATGTCACACATGCAAATGCTTATGGATTAAAGCTGGCTACATTTTATGACATAATATGTTGTATAATATTTTGATAGATCTCATGCCAGACATACAAGTAACTTTCCCTATTTCTACCTTTAGGTTTCTATGGCAACATTTACCTACTGACTGATCACTTTCTGGATCTGTACCGCCAGTCTTCATCATACAGGAAGCAGGCTGCCATGGTGCTGAATGAGATCGTCAGGGGTGCCGCAGGCATCGGCGTGGCAACAGAGAGTCAGGGTTTGCGGGGTGAGGGAGATGGATGCTCTGCCACCTTAAAGGAAGACCTTGAAGCTGCAGTGGTGTCTGTCGTGGAAGAATACATCAGTCTGAACAACTGGCACCTGATTACTGTCAGTGAAGAGACAGATAGAGACCGACAGGATCAACAGGTGGGGACAGTTTAAGTTTTAATGTTTTGTGGTCTTTGCACTGTATCAAATGATTTCAGGTGTATTGTGGCAAAAGTTTAACCTGGTTCCTTCAGTCAATTCATAGCTTGATTGGGGGGAAACGTGTATTAAAGAAGGAGTTGGATGCTTAGTGTCTGTGTGCTACTAACAAATTACAAGTGATTAGCTGGAGATCAAATGTCTAAAGGCTTGTGGACTGTGAAAAGTTTGGGAACCACTTTCTTAGCTTAAAGCCTGGAAGTGAAAAAAAATGTGCTGAAGCTTCCATCTTCCATACCTAAACTACTCCTTTTACTCCATTTATTATACTAGTACTTCATAATTTGATGTGGGAATAGATTGTATGGGCAGTGAATGTTGCATCAGCAGCAGAATTTGTCGATCAGTAAATTCTCTGTGAATGATCATCACATGAAACAGATGAGTCTACTCTCCTTGGTCTGAATGACGGAGTCATACTTTGCTATTTAACATCTCATTTTGTATTTTTGCGAACATTTATTATTGCAGAGTTCATGCCGCATTGAAATTTGATTATTGTCAGATCTCTCCACTCTAAACTACATGCTCCAGGCATCACTGAGAAACCCACGCACATTGTTTTGTGGCCTCAGTGCAAGCTCCTCAAAGCTGCTCCAGGGTTTCAACTCACTGCTCTGAATTTTTTAGACTGGATTACTGAGCCGACACAGATACAGTTCCATTTCAGTTTGTAGATAAACTTTCTGTTTTTCTGTGCCAGCTGAAATGTGAACTCTGGACACACGTTACAAACTAGGATATGATACACAGAAATATATAACATACAGTAGAAGGAAGGTTTGCCATTGTAGAGGTTGTTTCTGTTTCCTCCCTTAGTCAGATTATTTATGCTCATGAATAGAAATGAAAATAAATGTGAAAATGGTACAATCTACAGGCACTTAGCTGTGTACACTAATGTAACTGTTATTACAGTACGACTTTCAAGGCAGAACGGATGGATTCTACAAGCTGTCCCTCTAAGTTTCATTTTCTCCTCCTAAAAAGTGTAGTTTCTTTTTGTTTTTTTTGAATATTGCTGTAGTTTTCTTAATTTTTATAAGAAAACTCAAGTAAATCCAGTTGCAGTATATCTATGCACCTTAGGATACAATAATCTGGATACTGGACATTTAAAAAAAAATAAAATATATATTTACACATGTATATATGTATATATATATATATATATATATATATATATATATATATATATATATATATATATGTATATATAGTTCTCTGTTGTGCTCTCCTTTGCACTTTTCAGTTTTTAGGAAAAATCTTTTGTCTTGCTAGTTAATGTAGATGTAACAATGACCTTTGGCCTCTTTCTTCTTGTAGTTGCTCAGCCCACCCAGACTCCTCTCCATTTCCAACAATGACATCAGTAAAATCAATGTAAACTCTCTCCAAGTGATTCCCTCCTCGTTTGGCTCCTCATCTCCTTCATCTTCGACCCCCACAGTCCACCAGCTCAACAGCAACATCTGGCAACTGTGTATCCAGCTCGAGGGCATCGGCTGCTTTTCTCAGGCTCTGGGTCGTGACTTTCGGCCCCTGTTGATGACATCGCTGTACCCTGTCTTGGAGAAAGCAGGGGAGGAGACACTACTGGTCAGCCAGGCAGCGCTGGGCTCCATGTGGGACATCAGCAAAGCCTGCGGCTACCCCTCACTGAAGGAGCTGATCAATGAAAACTCAGACTATCTGCTCAGTGACATCTCCCTCAACCTGCAGAGGCTCAATCAGCATCCACAGGTAAAGCAAGCTCACACAGTAGGACAGCAAAAGCAGAAGAATCTTCTTTAGGACAGTTTAACAAAGTAATTATTTGTTGCATTTCGGTTTTGGAGCAGGTGGCCAAAACACAAATGCAGAAAAGAGAAATAGATACATTTTTACAGTGAATATTTTGGATATTTGCTTTTTAAATTAATTAAGGTGGCTTAATTAATTTTTTTTTCAAATGAATTTATTTCATCACAGTTTTTTTTATGATGATAACCAACTGCCAAACACATCTTCTCACTTGAAAGCGTGATGTTATCAACTGTAGGTGTAGAACATTTTTATGGCCCTGACCATGTGTTTCTTCATATTCCTGTCTTGTTGGCCAGGCTCCACGCGTGCTGACAGTGATGTTGACTCACTCTGACTGCAGTCTGCTTCCGCTGGTCGGGGACATCGTTCAGGATGTGCTGATGGCTCTGGATCTCAGCTACGACCACACAGCTGCCCTCTTCTGCTCTGTGCTACACGCGCTGATGAGGGCACTGGGTACGTCTTCAAGAGTGTTGTTAAAGGGTGAAACTATACAAAATAAAGAAAAATGGTCTTAGGTATTTCTGTCCTCCTATAGCAAGGTGGTTTCCCTCCAGTTGTACCAGGACAAATGAGTCTGCCACATCCAAGCAAACCTCAACTGACCAGGAAGTCCTTGACATCCGTCAGTTCCTGCTGGATTACTGTAAACAGAGAAAGCTGGCAGAGGGCATTGGAATAGAAGAGGACAACACTGAGGATCTTGGTAATATTTAATCTTTTAAGGGCAAAACAAGATGATCATATTAACCATTGTATTATAGATTTACCTGAATTGATTTAACAGAGTGTTTGTTGGGTTTATCCATTACCAACTTAACTATCTGACTTTACATCGACTGTTAATATAGAGGTCCCTCCTCCTGTGGAGTGCGAGGACAGTGGAGATATGGAGGCTCCTGATGTGAAAGCAGAGCTTCCCTCTCACCTGAGGATCAGTAAAGACGTGATGGAGCGCTGCATTCATCTGCTATCTGATCCCAGCCTCAGACTGCGTCTCAAGGTACTGTGTCTGCAGCAGGATGTAGTGTGAAATGGACCTTTAATTCTGAAGATAAGAATCTTAGCGATGATTGTTTACAGGGAACTTTTGCAGTGATATACATATACTTGAGTTTCTAGTGCATCGGTATGACTGATCTCCCAACCACACATGGGCTACAGCAGCTCTGTGTTGTTCTTTTTCAAAACTATAGATTTGGCAGTTGGCTGGGACTCCGGTCCAATTAGTGCTTAGTAGAGCACAAAGACTATAGTCCTTAGTCTGTCATGGCTTTGTAGACAGATTGGGCCCACATGAGGTAGCCAGTTAACCACTGGCTAACTGTAGCGCTATATACAATAATAATTAGTGTCCTGCTGCTGACATGAGGAATTTGCAGCTCAGTGTGTGATTTTCTTGGTTCTTGTTTCCTTTGTTGGCTGTTAAATGAGCAATAAAACTGAGTTGCTAAACCACACTAACCTCATTATGAGTTACTGCCAGTGAAATACCACTTAAAAATCTTCATAAGCTAGAGATTATTTGTTTATTCAGCAAGTTTGAAACACATAAAACCACCCGTAGAGACTGTTTGAATCCGATTTTTTTTGTTTGTGTTCTGTTAAAGACATTTAACTGTTGATGAATGAAGTTATTGAAGAAAGTCTCTATCACCTAAAGGCTGCTTATTCATTGTATAAAATAATGTCTCTACATCTTCAGGTGTTGGATGTGCTGGAGCTGTGTGTGTGTGTGCTGAGTGAAAAGGGGGATGAACTGCTGCCTATGGCTCATCGCTGCTGGCCTGCCCTCCTACAGAGACTGACAGCTGATGACCCTTTAGCGGTCCTCAGAGCTTTCAGGGTGTGTAAAACGCAGCTTCTTTTTATGTTAATAGTAATTATGGCTAAAAAAATGTCATCTAACTTCATCTAATGTGATGTTTTATCTGGATCAGGTGTTTATGTGCATGTAAATCCTATTTTACCAGCTGAATTTTACATTATTTTTCATAAGTCAATCATAGGTTGTGTTGGTTAACTGTCTTACTGTGATTTTCAAAACATTCTGAACTAATTGAATGAACGCTGATGATCGCTTCATCTTAATCTCTCAAAGCAAATCACAAACTGTTTTTCTTTTGACGACTTCTGTATATTTTCGTCGTAACCGTTTTTGTCACACTTGCTGCACACATTGTACCTTACACGCTGAGTGTCTCTGCCAGATGCTGTGCACCCTGGGTGAGACGTGTGGTGACTTCCTGAGGAGAAGGGTTTCTAAGGAGGTTCTTCCAAGATTGAGCTCCTCACTGATTCGACAGGCTCCTATTAGTGCTAAGGCTGGACCCATCTACCTGCACACGGTGGCCTACAAACTGCAATTGGCTGTGTTGCAGGGACTGGGTTCACTGTGCCAGAGGCTGGATCTGGGTAAGAGAATACGAACACACACACACACACACACAGACTCTGGTACTTTAGACAGCTTTAGGACTGTTTGGGAAGCATTCAGATTTTTCAGCTGCTTTCTTTGCTAAGAAATCATTAAAACTGAATCATTTTGGTTTGTGGACAAAACAGGACATTAGAGAATGTCATCATTTCAAATCGTGAGAGATAGATAGTACAGATAGTACACTACAAGCATTCAGATTACCATCTCTTACTTTTTGTTTAGAAGTGGGAAATTTACAAATTTTGTGTTGGTCTATAGATACAGTAGCACCAGTGTAGCTCTGTTCAATCTCACACTAGGACATTCAGATTTCCATCAAGACAGTGACTGTATTTAACCACCAGATGGCAGTTTTTCATCACAGTGTGAACAGGGTAGAGGAGGTAATGCAGCATGAGTTAGTATTTATCTCAAGTTCTCTGCTCTGCTCTGCTTCTTTTTTTTGAGGACCTGAAAGAAATGAGAAACATGTTGCATCTTGAAAATTTGATTGTGTAAAATTGAAATTCAGTTCATCGCTCTGTGAAATTCATTGTCTCAAGGTTCTTATTGGTGTTTGTTGATGCTGTGGTTTTCGTCAATCGAGAAACCATTCGTATTTTTTCTATCCTTTTTCTTTAGTCAGTGTTGTTTTTAGTATTGGTAACCACGGGGCCTCTGCAGATATACAGCACATGTATTTTGTCTTGTATAAAATCACACAATATGATCATTTCAAAGCTGTGGCATTACTATGCAGTAGACTGGTCAGCCAATAGACCAGGATGCTACTGAATCCAATAGTTTTGCAACTGCAAAGTAGAATTTAGCAAGAAATGCTGTTAAATTTGCTCATAAATCAGCATGTCAAGATGCAACAGGGAAGAGGGATGTTTAATGGATGAGCGCCGTGTACGTTGTATTTGGAATTGCATTGTTATCATAATTATAAATGTTCATGCAGAAGAGTCTGGGGACTCGATGCCTATGTGGTACCGGTGATGTAATTATGACTGCTTGTCTCATTTTTCATCAGTCATTATGTTTATTTAGCAGTGACAACCCTGTCTCAGTCATACTGAGCTCAGATCGCTCCAATTTTTTCCAGCACACAAGGATACTCATAAAAGTACTCACAGGAAAATACGGTACTTACAGTGGAACTAAGAGCAAGCGATGCAATTGTAGAGTGTGATCACTCTTCTCTGTGGCGATCTATGTGCAGGTTGAGATGGTGGTATTTTAATCAGCAATGAGAATTAGTGTTAAAATGTCCCTTTAACTGCAATTACCTCTTGTTGTTAAGGACAGTGAGCTTGTAAGAGCTGGTTGGCAGGTGATAAATCAGTACAGATCAGATTCAGACGAGGCATGACTTAAAGGGTTTTTTTTAAATAAAAATGTCAGAAATTATTATTTTAATAGGAGATATTGGGTAAATATCTGGGATTTTATTGGGTGGGACAGGTGTTTATTTACTGTGCACCACAATAAAAACCTCTGACTCGATTTCAACGTAGTGGTGTGTCATCTACAGTGTTACCTTGGTGATGGTGTGAACCTCACACACATGTCACACCCTCCTGCTGAAGCTCATCACTGACAGATGAAAAGATAGCGGCTGGTGACAGCATGTGTCATAGCCATAGCATGGCTGTCTGCAGGAATCCCCGAGGGCAGCAGCAGAATTAGCAGCGATGAGGACGGAAGTGCAGGGGTAGCAGAGAATAAAAAATAAATAAAATAAAATAAAATCTGAGATTTTTAAAAACGAAAAAAAAAGAATAAAAAAACTTTTGAACTGATGTCACCACAAGAGAACCTTGTTTACTGTAAACTTCTGTAATCACTCTCTTCCTTCAGCGAGGAAGATGGGTGAGGCAGTGGTGTGTGGTGACTTTTGCAGATAGGCAAGCGGTGTTGAAGAACGCACACACACCCAACACTACTCATCACAAACCACTATAGCAATGTTTAGATCAGCTGTTAATAACGCCAAAAAGAACCAGACCAAAAAAGCATGACAGAGACAGAGGCAGCAGCAGATTCTTCAAATCGGCATCTGTCCTGTTTGATGACTTCTCGCCATCTGTCTCTCCTGAGCTGAAAATCTCTCTCCGGCATCTCGGTGCACTCTGCCTGAACTTCTTCACCTCAGTGCACTCCCCCGTGATTGAAAAAGACAGAGTTTTACAGTTCAAATGTGCAAAGGGAGTTTTTGCTCCAAACTTTGTTGCAACTGACCAATGTGATCAGCGAGACGATTCCCACCAATCACATTTGAGAAATCGCAGTCTGATGTGCTTGGTTTTTTTTTCGTAAGTGCATTTTTAAAGCTGCTGCTCTAGAAAAATAGATACTTGTCAAGTTTCAAAGAAAAACTGAATCTGTTTTTACAAGGCTGATTATAAAATAGGCTAACCCTAACCCTAACCCAACACACTGCCCCAAAATCAGTTGGCGATCCATAGATTGGATTCACAGTGGGAGAGCGAGAGGTGCTGCTACTGGACAAAGTCACTCACCTTATTGCCTTTGTCAAAACAAAGAATTAAGAGAGTAAAAGCATCAAATACAACCCTTAGCGAAATGTCACTTCATGGTCAAAGAATTTATGGAAATATTCAACACAAAAGGCACAGTTGCACTAATGAACAGCCCAAAAAAAACATCCACATTTTATTATAGAAAGTTGTGAACAGCAAAAACAAACAAACAAACCATCAAGAAAAAACATGTGTCTGAAATCATGGGTACGTCTGCATCGTTACCAAAGCAACAGAGGCAGAGAGCTTTGTTATGCCTGCCCTGGACACAAACCTGATTCGAAAGTCCCTGAATATATCATACATAAAATATGATTTGAGAAAAAGCCTGATTCCACTCTGTAAAGCTTTTTAGTCCAATTTAGCCCACCGTGTTGTTTCTGTGACTTAATTAGACCAC
The DNA here is from genome assembly GCF_019176455.1 of Solea senegalensis. Taxonomy (NCBI): domain Eukaryota; kingdom Metazoa; phylum Chordata; class Actinopteri; order Pleuronectiformes; family Soleidae; genus Solea; species Solea senegalensis. Next base: position 19,819,251 of record NC_058031.1, read on the forward strand.
TGTCTACTTCTTCTGCAGTACTAGTTTAAGCATTTAGCAAACTAAAGGGCGACCTGTTTTGCTTGAATGTTGGGCCAACACTGGGGTCCAGAAAAAACGCTCCAATGTCGCCTCATGTCTTCAGGATATGTAAATGAGCACATCATAAAAACTTTTGTGTTGACCACAGCAGCCTCAGGCTGTTTGTAAGCGGTCCAGTCATGACATAATCCTAATAACCAATTCTGTTTGTGTCCAATCCCCTCGTGCTTCTCTGCCTCGGGATCCTTCTTATATATTTTGTATATTGATAATATCAAAAAATGTAAATGTTTTCACAAATCCACAGTGAGGAAACCTGAGGTAATGAACGCCAGTCTTATTAGTTTCCTATCAGGTTGATCTCACTGCTTCTTCTAGTCTTTCTCTTTTTGATGTCCAAGGTTCTAAACAACTGTTTGGATAAGCAGTCATGATCCATATCCATTTAACAATATAGTTGGCTATGCTATACTGGAAGAAAATATTTTTTTTCCTTGTCAATGCCATCACATGTGAGCACAAGTCAAGAGTGAAAATCCTCCAATTTTATTTTATGTTCAATTTAAAATAAATCAATAAAAATTGACTAACTGGTGATGACCTTTTGCGCTACATTCCCTTCTGTCATTTCTTTCCCTGTTTGTTTTTCTCCTCACCATTCTTTATCCAAAACCTGAATCACAGTCAATAAAGTAGTGAAAATGCATTTTGTTTGTCATTTGAGATAATTAAAGGTTAGTTCCTGCATGAATATCTTCTAAGTCTATGTTTAATTATCCCATTTGAATTTTGCATTTAGTTTGTTCACATTTCACATTTATTTAATCTAGAACACAATAGGATAGTATTTAAATTGGGCAAAGTTATGAGCTGATATTTACATGTAATTAGAAGATTATACCATAAAAACAGCAGGCATTTTAACTTGTTATAGTAGGGAAAGCAGTGAAGTCATCTGCTAAGAAATGAAGTTTGTATGAATAATTGTACTCAAGTCCATGGTATTTGAGGAGTGAAACACAGATTAATGCCTCCTTTTTTTATTTTTTTAGTTATATGTTTATTTCGGTCATGTCAGTTAGATAAAGAAATGTTCTTAAAGTAAGGGGCCATTTTGGATGAGTCAGTCTTTAAGCGTAGAGGTATCGCTCCACTGATGATTCGGATGGTTATCTGCTTCACCACTTGGGTCAAACCTGAAATATACCAGCAACTTTTCATGAAAGCTGAATGAAATTTTGCTCGTATATCTACTCTATGTTCCCCACAAGATAAAGTCTCATGACATTAATAATCCCATGGCCATGAGGGCTACTTATACTGTATTGGCTTTTATTGAAATGGCGTGCCAAGTGTTGAATCATGGATTGCCATGAAATTTTTATCACAGACATTCATGTTCCCCTCAGGATTAAGTCATTCTTAAAGCTTCCGCTCAGTGTTTATATCCTGATTTATGAATGGTTTGTCCTGGTTGGCCACTGTGTCTTTTTGTGTGCATCCCATATATAATATGGCTAATAACTGAAACAAACTATGTCAGCGCAGGTCAGTTGAGGTCACGCTCAGTCTTGAGGCTTCTGTTATGGCTCATACTCCGCTCTGTTCCTTGTTTTTTTACATTACATTTACATCATTTAGCAGACGCTTTACAATGGAATTACGTACAATCACCTTGTATGAGCATATTTTGTAAAATAATGTATCTGTCTGCACTAGTTTCCCTCTCTCTCTAGTCCGTACCAAGTGACACTATGAGGACAGGGACACCCAACATTTGTGAATCTGGACATGCCGCTCACTTGTCAGAGACATTATATGCTCAAGAGTTTTACTGTCTGTGTTTCTGTGCTTTCCCTCATCTCCTGTCCATTCCCAGTCCAGAAAAGAAAATAAGGATGATTAAAATATTCTTGATCTCCTGATAAATGTAGTAGTTAAGTCTACACTAGTTGCATGCTCACTTCAAACCTGCAGCAGCATCTCTCTCACTCTCACTGACTGTGGTTTAGTTACAACCCTCATATGAAAGGATCATATTAAAAAAGAAAAAACCTCTTGAATGACATCGAAAGAAAAGGTCCAGTCCTTGCTTTGTAAGGTCTTTCATAGTGACAGTTAATGGCTGTTTTCCCTCAGATCAGAAACAAGGAGATTTGGTGTTGGAAATGGAGAGAATGTGAAAGAGCAGGAGAGAAACAGTCGCCGGCTGCAGCTTTACTCATGTGAATACCGATTTGGCTACAGCTTACCTCTGGGACGCCTGCAGCAAGCCAATTACCAAGCCTCAGTCTCAGACAGAGATGCCAACGGGCTGAAGCAAATAATTTGTTTCAGCTCTAATTGTAGCCTCAGTATCAATTCCACCCTGTTTTTCTTTTAGCACAGATTCTAACAGTACCTGGTTATTTCCGGTCTAGTATTTCTCACCGCTGCCCTCCAAGCACCTTGATTCCACAAAAGGGGACATGCCAGGAGTGCCGCAGCAGAGAGGGGGGAAGAAAAGGGATAAAAGCAGTTGCTAAATAATCTGGTTTTGCTCTGAAATGTGCACTGATGCTTTTATTCTTAACACACAGTGAGCAGGCCTGGTTCAAGCTGAGTGTGGGTTGAATTGAAAAATAGAGTAAGCAGAGCGTTAGAGAGGCATGTTTTGAAATGGGTCTTGAAAGGCAGCTGGGTTTGCAGCTCAGAGAATCACTAAAGGTCTGCTGGTAAAGAAGGATGAGAGAGAAAGAGAGAAGAGATGACAGTGTGGAAAGAATTGGAGAGCATGGAGGGAGCGTGATCTGGCATGGTTATAAAAGTTACAGTCGGTGAGGAAAGGAAAGGGAAACGAAGGTGGCTTCTCAGGTGTGAAATCCAGAGATGTGGAAACAGCCTGCGATGAATTTTTTTTTCCTCAGCCATCTCAGCAGTTTCCTGCAGCTCATTAGGAGTTAGAAAAGTCCAGAAACGATCTATTTCTTTCATCTCTTTCATCTGCTCTTATCCTTTTGCCTCCTCTCTGTCCTTTTCTCTGTCCTTTTTTTTTTTTTTACCAAGCATTGGCATGAAAGGGGAACTGGGTTTATATCTTGACTTTTGTATGTTCAGTTGGATTTGTGGAAACAAAACACTGAACAAATGTCAAGGCTAATTAATAATATTCTTCTTATTCTTGTGCTTCTGGGAAAAAAAACAACATGGTAAACATGCAAGGCTGTGTTTAGCAAAACCACATGACCAATTTTGTCATGTATACATTTATAAATTTATTACAAAGTAAGCATGTGCTATATATTTCACAATTGGCCTTGTACGGAGCAGAGGATGATCAATTTTTTTTTTCGTTTTTTTTTCCAGGTGAAGCAGATCTGGATGCTGTTTGTGAGGCCTGTCTGCCCTACCTGAGCTGCAGACAACCCAGCCCACTGCAGGAGGCTTGTCTAAGGTAACACGTCACTTCATATTGCTGTTATCATGGTCGAGTAAAACACCTACAAGTAATACCAGGGAATGACTTTTCAGTGAAAGTGATGATTGGGAAACCACTCAATACCGTACATCATGATTTCAAAGTCCTTATATTTTGCAACCATAATGACTAGTTAATATAAAAATATATAAATACACTTTACAAGTTAAAGTAAACAGAAAAAACATAGCAAACTTTTGTTCCCTGAATTGATCTATTTCATGTGAATGATTTTGAGGTGGCACTGAGCTGTGTTTAAAGCATTTTTATGTAAATAATGAAGAAAAATAGGAGGAAAATAATACTAATTTGTTTAAATCTCCAGTGTGTAACTTCTGTTTGCTCATAGCTCACATTTTATTCTGAATGTGATGTTATTTCAAAACCCAGCAGAGGGAGCTTGTAAGCTTTCCTACAATATCATAATATCATACAACAGTGACTGTGCCAAGAGGGACCTGCACAACAGGAGTGACTTTGGCAAAGTCAGCCGCAGCAGCGACAGCATCTTGGAGATGCAAGCCTACATTAGGGAGACCCGCTTTGGTGGAAAAACATGGGGAGCCCCAACTAACTGCAACTCTCCGTAAACTGGCTCTATCTGTGTGCGCCAGAGCGCACAGATGCCTGCAGAGCTTTTTGAAAGGACGATTCTAGGTCCATATTCCAACCTTACACTTCTTTCTTGCCTGCTAGTGTAGCTGTTATGCTTCCACCTTCCCTCCTATTAGTCGTGATATAAAATGAGAAACACAGAGATCAGGCTTAATCAACACTGGTTTGAGTGTAATGGACATTTGCTTATTTTTTTGTAAGTTACACACTGCAGTTTTATCAGTAGTACTACTGTAATACTCACTATATGGTATAAAAGAGAGAGTGAGAAAGAGGCTAAGAGAACTGAGGTTTGGATGGATTTGTGATTTCTGAAGGACATTTTATCTTTATCTTTTGGTATGTATATAGTAATATCAAACCTTAAATACAATTTTAGATGTCCTTCAAATGAAACAATCAGGACTCTTGTGTTCAGCCTCTTATGGGGTGCTAATTAAAACAACCTGAAGGCTTTATACTGTGCCTTCAATAGGTGGGTAAGTTAATGAGCTTCACAGTCAAAACAGTAGGACACGCTAAACACGCTAACACGCTAAAGGCAGTGAACCCACTATGTTGTCACTTTGGATTACAGGAAGGAGTTTTCTTCCTCTACACAAATTAAATGATGTACCTCAGCAGAGACCTGAGCTAATCCTCCTCCTCCTATGCTTCTTTTGCTCTTTTTTGCAGCGTTTTCCGACACTTAATCCAGGTGGATGCGGACACTTTCTGGTTCACTCTAAATGAGCTGCATTGTCCATTTTCCTACACGCCGCCACACCCTGACCTCCAGCCTGTGCAGCTGAGCGGGATGGACAGACCGAGAGACGAGTACTCGGATAACGTGCTGAAACTACTGAGGGAGGAGTTTGACTCGGTTTCTGTGACAGTCGACCAGAAAATCAGCTAATGAGCTGGTGATCGATGGTGATTGACAGCTTTTTGAACCATTCACTCAAACAAGTCAGTTAACGGAATAAATATCTGACAACCGTGCAGAAGGAAGCAGCCGTTAGATGAGGCTGTGATAACGTCTGTGGTGTACATGGCTCTGATAAGCAGCGGGGTGAAAAAGGGAAAATGTCAATGAAGCATCTCTGCTGCTGTTCACACTCCTGCTGCAGGTGTTGAAACCAGGAACACTTCTGACAGCTCTGCTGTATTAGGAGACTTTGGCAGTTCCTCTGTTTTTCATTTCCCGTCAAGGCAGTGACATGTACTGTAAATGCAATATTTCTTCTCATGTTATTTCTGGACTTCCTAAAAATAAATCCATATTCTCAATAAATCTTATTTTCTATTTTCTCCTTCTATTATTCAACATCATTCTTCTAAATTGTTATGTGTCATGAAGCTGCATGCACCTCTGGTGGGAGGGGCTTAGAACAGAGAGCCTTCATGTCCATCTCTCCAGAATTCCTGCCTATTACACCTTTAAACAAGGATATCAGAGATGGCAGACTTCACCCCATTCATGTTAGCCTTTATGTGTAACAGACTGGTGCAAAGCTATAGTGTTTGACTTCAGATCAAAAGATTGTTTGTTCAAATCTGCATGAGGGCCCAAAATTATTTGGTCTATGTCACTCATTTTGGACGACATAATAAACTAGGACTTTTTGAAGGACTAACTAAACTATGACATTTTGGTGCAATTTTGGACGACTTATTAAACTATGACGTTTTGGTGACTTTTGAAAGACATACTAAACTGACTGGGCCACACGGTGGTGTAGTGGTTAGCACTCTCGCTTTGCAGCGAGAAGACCCGGGTTCGAGCCCCGGTTGGAACAAGGGCCTTTCTGCATGGAGTTTGCATGTTCTCCCCGTGTGTGCGTGGGTTTTCTCCGGGTTCTCCGGCTTCCTCCCACAGTCCAACACTCTAAATTGACCGTAGGAGTGAGTGTGAGAGTGAATGGTTGTTTGTCTCTAGTTGTGTGTGTGGCCCTGCGATGGACTGGCGAACTGTCCAGGGGTTAACCCCGCCTATCGCCCGATGTAGCTGAGATTGGCACAGCACCCCCCGCGACCCTCTGGTGGAGGATAAAGCGGTTAGATGATGACTGACTGACTGACTATATGTTAAGTTTTTCGTCAAACTTTGGACAACATACTATACTATGACTTTTTTGTCAAAATTTGGGCAACATACTGTAGTATTACTTTTTTTCAAAATTTGTATGACATATTATGACTTCTTTGATTACATCTGTGATGTCTATAAATGCACTGGCAGAGATGGCTCTTGAAACCTCAATCCCTGTCTTTAGTCTCTTAACCATTAAACCACTATGACTTGTTGCTATAACAGCAACGTTTTGAATAACATACTGCATTATGACTTTTTTTGTCAAAATTTGGACGACATGCTATACTATGACTTTTTTGTCATAATTTAGACGACATGAAATACTATGACGCTTTTGTCAAAATTTGGACGACATACTATATACTCTTACTCTTTTGTCACATTTTGGACGACATACTATAGTATGACTTTTTTGTCAAACTTTGGACGACATACTTTTGTATGACTTTTTTGTCACATTTTGGACGACATACTATACTATGACTTTTTTGTCAAACTTTGGACAACATACTATAGTATGACTTTTTTGTCAAAATTTGGACGACATATTAAACTATTACTTTTTTGTCAAAATTTGGACGACATGCTATACTATGACTTTTTTGTCATAATTTGGACGACATGCTATGACT